>NW_022196904.1:95520865-95551599 GCF_008632895.1 Mastomys coucha | reverse complement strand
TAAATAAAGAAAATATCTAATAAAAAAACAAAGGGATAAAAAAAAAAAGAAAATGAACTCTAATTAGGGATAAGCATGCACAGTGATACTCAGTATTCTTACCACTTAAGAGTCAATGCATTGATTTCTCCCCACTGGAAAAAAGTCTTGAGAAACTTCTATAACTAGAAAGAGACAGGGGATTAAAAGGTATGAGAGTAGAGAAAAGGGAGAGGTAAGCCAGTGCCTCTGTATTTCTGAGGACTGAGAGAACAAAAGCTTTAAAGGGAAGAGAGAATGATCAACTGTCTATGTTGCTGAAAGTGTGGGGAAGGAGGATAAGGAAGGGGCTTACTATATAGCTCATAATAATTAATTGGCAATAATATGTACATGGAATGAGAAAAGAACTTGATTGGGATTGAATTCCTGTGACTATGATCATCAGAGGAGAAAATTGATACAGAAATTCATTTTCCTTCTTTCTTTCTTTCCTTCTTTCTTTCTTTTTCTTATATGTGAGGAAACTGAAGAAATGGGGCAATAACTGAAAGAAGTGGAGTTGTGGGAAACAGTATCTATTATGAGGCAGTCAGAATTTATTTGTATTTTATAGTTATCTTTCAGACAATTGAAGAAAAAGTTTTCTTTAAAAAACAAATTATTGTTTGGGGACAAATTTTTGAGGAGGTCAATGAAATTCAACATTGGCTAGCAGTTGATAAGAAATTATGTTGAAGAAAACCAACACAAACTGTTTAAGTACAGATGCAGGTAGATGAAAGACTTGAAGAGACTGAAGCCAACTCTGTTGGCTGAATACTCTGTTCTAAATAAAATATGGGACAAGACTATCAGGTGAGACCAAAGGTATCAAGAATCTATTAAAAGGGAAACAAGAATATATTTGAAAAACATGACAATATACTTTGTGTTGTAAACTAAGCATGGTAAAAATGCTTAAATTACAAATTAATTTTGAGTTGAATAGTCTCATGATCTTATTTACATTGAGTTTTTATGATACAGAAATAATATTAATAACTTTATAAAATATAAAGAGAATAGAGATACCACAACTGAGAATGTAGCCACATCGATGTTACCTGTTACAATTGTGCGTATATTTCAGTAGGTAAAAGACTTCCAGTACCACATAGTCAAGACCCTAAATATACAGAACAAAGAAAGGATATTAAAATCTTCCAGGGAAAAAGGCCAACTCACACACTAAGGCGGGCCCATTAGAATAAAATCTGACTTTTCAATAGAAACCCTGAAAATCAAAAAGGCCTAGAATGATGCTCTACATGCTCTGATAGGCCATATAGAGTAGCCTGACTACTGTACCTAGAAAAGTGTCTTAGAGTAGAAAGAGAAAGAAAACTATTTCATCTTAAGACCAAACATAAGGAATATTTTTTTCACCAAGCCATCTCTAAAGAGTATAGAAAGAATACTTCAGTCTGAAGAAGTTATATACACCTAAGACACGAGGGATAAGTAATCTCAGAACAGTTAACCAAAAGAGGTCTGAAAATATCACAACACTATAAACACTGTTCAGTAATAACTCAATACTAATTGTCTTAATTCCATAATAAAAGAACACAAGCTAACAGATTAGATTAGAAAAAAGGATCCATCATTTTGTTTTCTCTAAAAAACACATCTCATTATCAGGGACAGTGCTACCTTAAAGTAAAAGGTTATCACCCTATAAATAAACAATATTTAGAGTCAACAAAATCCACACACTAATTCTAATGGATTATTCACAGAGATTGAAAGAAAATAATCTTAAAACAGATGTAGATGCACTCAGCCAAACATAAGATTGAGTGTAGGGACCCAAATGGAGTAGCTAGGACAAAGACTGAAGGTGCTGAATGGATTTGCAACCCCATAGAAAGAACAATATAAACCAACCATACCCACCCCCAAAGCTCCCAGGTAAACCACCAATCCCAGAGTACACATGAGTGGACCCATGGCTCCAAGAGGATATGTAGCAGAGGATGACCTTATCTGGTATTAATGGGAGAGGAGCCCCTTTGTCCTGTGGAGGCTTGATGACCCAGCATAAGGGAATGTTAGGGTGCTGAGGCAGGAGTGGGTGGGTAGGTGATCACCCTCATAAAGGCAGGGTTGGGGGAGGGGACGTGGGTTGTAGAGGGAAAACTTGGAAAGGGGATTGTTGTGATCATAAAAAAAGAAAGAGCTATAAAAATATGTTCTGGCGGGATGTGGGGGAATGGGGTGCCTCAGTGGGCCCATACCAAGGCATCCTTGCCCCTGAGAGACCAGCCACATGATGGTGTAGTATAGAATAGAGTTTATTTAGGACATGTGGAGGGGAGTTAAGAGGGTAGCAGAGGCAGACAGAAAGAGAGAGTAGAGAAGTAGAGGCCAGCCATGACCACATGGAGGGGGTGGGGGAAGGGAATGGAAGCAAGGAGGCAAGAGGGAGGCAAGAGCATAAGAGAGGGAGGAGGGACCAAGCAGCCCCTTTTATAATGGGCCTGGTCTATCTGGCTGTTGCCAGGTAACTGTGGGGAGGAACATACCTGGCTGCTGCCACTTATCTGTGGGTGTGAAATCCAGACAAAATACCAACAGGGATAACATTTGAAATGTAAAGAAATAAAATAACCAATGAAAACATGAAAAAATAAGTAAATATAATCTACCATATAAACAAACTGAAAAAAAATGATCATTTTGAATGATGCATAAAAAGCATTTGACAAAATTCAACATCCCTTGATGATAAAACTACTGGAGAGATTATGAGTAAAAGGAACTAAATATAATACAAGGAACTGACAGCAAGTCTATCACCAACATCAAATTAAATAGAGAAAACTCAAAAGAAGTCCACTAAAATCAGGAACAAGGCAAGGCTGTCTACTCCCTCCAGATCTATTCAATATAGTACTTCTAGTTATAAATAAAAGAACTAAAGGAAATAAAGGTGGTATAAATTGGAAAGGAAGAAATAAAAGTGTCATTATTTACAGAAGATATGATGTATACATAAGCGACCCCAAAAGTTCTACCAGAGAATATTTACAGCTAATAAACATGTTCAGCATAGTGGTTGTACAAAATTAACTCAAAGAAATCAGTAGCCCTCTTCTACACAAATTATAATGGCTTGAGGAAGAAATCAGGTATTCAACACCCTTCACAATAACCACAAATAATATAAAATATCTTGGGGGTAATCTTAATCAAGCAAATGAAAGACTTGTGTAACAAAAGCTTCAAGTCTTTGAAGAGAGAAATTGAAGAAGATACCAGAAGATGGAAAGAAATCCCGTGCCCATGTATCTGTAGGATTAACGTAGTAAAAATGGCCAACCTACCAAAAACTATTTACATATTCACTGCAATCACCATCAAAATTCAGCATAATTGTTACAGACCTTGAAAGGCAACTCTTAACTTCATATGGAAAAAAATAATAGTTAAAACACTCCTAAATGGCCGGGCGGTGGTGGCGCACGCCTTTAATCCCAGCACTTGGGAGACAGAGGCAGGTGGATTTCTGAGTTCGAGGCCAGCCTGGTCTACAGAGTGAGTTCCAGGACAGCCAGGACTACACAGAGAAACCCTGTCCTTCCCCCCCCCCCAAAAAAAAAAACCAAAAAACAAAAAAAACAAAAAGAAAAAGAAACAAAAAAGAAACAAAACAAAACAAAAAAACAAAAACAAAAACAAACAAAAAACCAGTCCTAAATGATTAAAGAACTTCTGGTAGTATCATTATTCCTGATTTCAAGTTGTACTATGGAGTTCTAGTAACAAAAACTGGTATTGGCATAAACCAGACCTGTTGATTAACAGAATCAAGTTGAAGCCCTAGTCAATAATCTATATACCTATGAGTGCCGGGAGCTTCCCATCCTGGAACAGGCTGAAGTGGGACACAGAGTAGGACTCTAGTGTGGCTTTAAAGACTGATGGCCTCCAGATGTTCTAGCTCTAATGATACTGAAATGTGATAATAACTTCTAACATATCCTAAAACCTTTCTTGTTCTTTCTAAGGGTTAAAAGCCTCTGGCTTAGGCAGTTAATGCCTGGAGCCTAACTGCAGAGATTAAGTAATGTAGCCTTTGTTCTATCTCAGCAAGAACTGTGCAGCTACTTGAAGTCCCAGGAAGAAAAACGGGACACTTTGAAAAGTGAATTTAGTGTTTATTTCTAAGTTGTAAGAAGTCTCCTACAAAAGCTCTCAAAGAAAAAGGGGAAAAGATAAAAAAAAAACAAAAAACAAAAAACAAAAAACTAAGCAGGTCGAGGGAAATTTGTGCTCCCCTCTTTGTCCTCAGCATTTATACATCTTTCAGAATATATAATTGTGGGGCAGTGGACTGTTCTGACAGCCTGGGTCCAGTAGAGCTACCACCTTAGAACTCCAGAGACCCACTGAGCAGAGCAAGTTTGTTCACAAAGGACAGTATGCGTTTGGTGATAGCTCCTGAAGTGATGGCTCAGATTTCAGCCCAAACCCCTCACAGCTGCCCCTGCAGAAGATGTGTGCTCTATCAGGCAGACAATGCCCCAAGCTCCCGGCATTCTAGCTGGACCCTACACTCAGTCATCTGACCACAAGCCATTTATGCCACGCCCCATACAACAAAAGGGGCGCTTTGCCCCCTCCTCTCTCTCTTGCTCTTTGTTCCTCTCTCTTGCTCTCTTCCTCTCACTCTCTTCCTCTCTCTCCTCTCTGCTCTTTGTTCTCTTCTCTTGCTTTCCTCCTCTCCCTTTTCTCTCTCTCTCTTCTTTCTCTCCTTTCCTTCCCTTTACTTAACCACCATATTTTCTCCTTCCTACGATAAAATAACTCATTTATACATTGCCTCCTTTTTAACTAAGGCACCATGCACCAACACGTCAGCACTGGGGAGAGAGAGAGACCTGGGCCTCAGCAGCAGGCCCCACCTTTGGTACAAGAACTGGTGGAGAATTTGGGCAGCAGGGCCCCCCGCATTTGGTACAACACATAATCACATGGTAAAAATGTTCACCACAAGTTTACATATAAATTCAAATCATAAGTTGAAATAGAAGTTTACAACAGAGAATATCTACATACATATCCATTAGGGAGTATGTTAGCTAAACATTTATCACCTGTCACAGCTCCACAGGTTCATTGAGAGTGGAAAACCATAATTAAGTTATGAGTGAAGTTTTATACTGATAAACCCACTCAATATTTTATCTTCTGCCCTAGCACCTATAATAAATTGTTAGTTTCCTTTGATAGACAATTGTTAACCAAGTATGTTTACATAATCAACAGCCTATCTTTAATTTATGGGAACATTTAAAAGATATTAATTAATATTGATCCTTTAAACTCTAATGTTATATGGAATACTTGGAAAATGGAGTTCTCATTTTTTTAACTACTACTACTGTTAATGAGACATAAACAGACATAGAAACTGTCCTAAGTCTCCAGATATCAATGGAGAAAGACTCTCATATCTACAGACTCCACATGGAATAACAACAGGGAGTTGGAAATCATCCATAGAGGACCATAATAATGGAAGTAGAGTTCTAAAGAACCTGAGAAACCAGCCTTTCTTTCGGCTGGAGAACTGACCATGAGGATACCCATACACGTCTATTCACTTAGAAAAACGAGGACCCAGTTATACCACTTCTGGGCATATACCCAGAACATGCTCTAACATGTAATAAGGACACATACTCCACTATGCTCATAGCAGCCGTATTTATAAGAGCCAGAAACTGGAAACAACCCAGATGTCCCTCAACAGAGGAATGGATACAGAAAATGTGGTACATCTAAACAATGGAGTACTACTCAGCTATTAAAAACAATGAATTTATGAATTCTTAGGGAAATGGATGGATCTTGAGAATATCATCCTGAGTGAGGTAACACAATCACAAAAGAAGACACATGGTATGCACTCTCTGATAAGAGGGTATTAGCCCAGAAGATCGGAATACACAAAGTACAATCCACAAGCCACAAGAAACTCAAGAAGAAGGAAGACCAAAGTGTGGATACTTCATTCCTTCTTAAAAGAGAGAACAAAATACCCATGGAAGGAGTTGCAGAGACAAACTATGGAGCAGAGACTGAAGGAAAAACAATCCAGAGACTGTTCCACCTGGGAATTCTTCCCATATTCAATCATCAAATCCAGATACTATTATGGATGATGGCAAGTGCTGACTGACAGGAGCCTGATATAACTGTTTCCTGAGAGACTCTGACAGTACCTGAATAATACAGAAGTAGAGGCTCACAGCCATCCACTAGACTGAGTACAGGCTCCCTAATGAAGGAGCTAGAGAAAGGACCCAAGGTGCTGAAAGGCTTGCAGCCCCTTAGGACAAACAACAATATGAACTAGCTGGTACCCTCAGAGCTCCCAGGGACTAAACCACCAACCAAAGAGTACACATGGAGGGACTCATGGCTCCAGCAGCATATGTAGCAGAGGATGGCCTTTTCGGTCATCAATGGGAGGAGAGGCCCTAGGCCCTGTGAAGGTTCTATGCCCAGTGTAGGGGAATGCCAGGGCCAGGAAGCAGGAGAGGATGAGTTAGTGAGCAGAGGGAGGGGGAGGGAACAGCATTTGTTGTTATTGTTGTTTTTATTTTATTTTATTTCTTTTTTTTTTGGAGGGGAAACTGGAAAAAGAGATATCATATGACATGTATATAAAGAAAATATCTAATAAAAATGGAAAAAAAGAAATGAAAACATTGACTGCCAGTCTTTCCTTATGGTTACAAAGAAACCTATAGTCTCAGCACTTGGGAGGATAAAGAAGTTCCTGGATCCTGTGTTCAGCAAAAGGCCTCAGAGCTCATTTAGTTACAGAAGAACTTCTGAAAGGAAAGCCAAAGAACACCCCCAAGAGAATTCATTAACCTTTATTTTCCTAGACCAGTACTTCCAAGGCGGGGGTGCTTTTCTTCTGGGATATAAGTCCCTCTGAGAATATTCACAGGCAAAAAATAAGAAAAGGTCCTGGGATCAGAAGACAAAACAGAATCTCAAGAAACTGCTAGCTTATTCTGGCCCCAGAATAAGGTGAGGTTCAATGGCATCCTTTGGACATCTCTCCTAATTTCAAATTTCTATATGCTACTTTGATCTGGGTTGCCAGAAAGCATCAAGAGTAAAGAAATATGATCATCTGTACCTAAAGGCAGTCCAAAAATTGGCACAAAGCGACATTCCCTAAATTCAACCTGCTATGTGAAAGCAATTTCTACAAGTACTCAGGCTTAAAAACAGGAAAAACATCTTGCTCCATACCACATCGCCCAAAGCCGCTTAGCAGCCTGACTGAACCCACTGCTACATTTAGTGTACATCTGCAGATGAGAGGAAAGACTGGGACAGCCCTGACACTGATGTTGGATGGACTTGGACATACTTCATTAATAGGAAAACTAATTAAGTGCTGCCAAAGAAAGCTGCATCTTCATTCTTCAAGCTGTGTAAGTGTAGCTGGAGTAGTCAAGCAGGAGGCTTCTCAACAGGTAAGGTAAGAATTTCATCTCTATTTTATTGAAATGTGTAGCCTCTAAGTGCGGCTAATCAAAACACCAAATCCAAAGCCAGCCCTAAGACCTTGAGCTACTTTGTTAGATTTGCTAGATCTTTGAGCTCTATTGCCCTTCCATACCTTTTAAGTGTTACAGTACTGATGATCCCCAGAGAAGCCGATGGAGACTAATGAAATGTTAATATACATATGCCAAGACATGGGTGAATGATCCCTATAAGGACACTCGACTTCTACATCTTTAATTTCATGCTCTGAGCTGACTTTAGTGGTGCTGTTGCATGCATATCACAGGCTCCTATAGATATGGCACTACTGACTTTGTTAGATTCTCTATAAGATTGGATACTGTGCAGCAATAGGATTTTTCAAAATAGACTGATCTTCTCATTCCTGTCCCCATATAGTGCAATTATTCTGAAGTTGCAAGAAGGAAATTGGAATATTGGCATTAAAGGCTGTATTTGGATAGGATTATTGGGCTATAGCACAATATAAAATAGCTACTTTTGTTTGTTTTAACCATATCTTATGAGAAAAAACAGACTAATTTTCTGGAAGGATCTTATGTCATATTTCTTTGTCTTTACAGCTATACAATAATTTGATAAAAACAAAGATGTTCAAATTAATTCCAAAATTTTAACTTTAATAGCAATATTTTCTTAAACATAATACTTCATATTTTAGAGAATTAGTATTCCTTTCTGAGGATCATGAAAAATGGGAGACTGAGCAAGAGAGATAACTAACATGGGAAAAATGTGATTTCCAATGTGATTAACTACAAATAAATGTGGACTGACGGGATGTAGGAAATGAGCCTTAAAAACATGTACACTAAATAGTCTGATTATATATGTGTGCACTCGTGTGTGTGTGTGTGTGTGTGTGTACTCGCATACATATGTAACAATAACAGAGAATAAGAGTTCATGAATTTAAGAGAGTAGGGGACATGGGAGAAGTTGAGGGTCAGAAAGAATGGGAGTAAATACAGTACTCATGTATGAAATTCTCAAAAAATATGTACAAAAATTCAAAAAGAATTATAAAAGAATGAGAAATTTGAAAATTAAGAAGCAGAGCTATTCACTTGTCTAAAAAATATAGGAATCCATGTTGGGAATCCTAAGGGACTTCTAATGTCACAGAATTAGGGCCCATTTTAGTACAAGTTCACTGAGCCTGAGCCATCTACTTCTAGGCAGGTAAGCAGACAACACAGAATGGAGGTCTGGAACTCGACATCGGGAAGTGGCTTCATCTTGGTGGGGATTCTGGATGGCAGTAGCTCTCCTGAACTGCTCTGTGCCGCAATTACAGCTCTATACTTCTTAGCCCTGACCAGCAACGGGCTGCTGCTTCTAGTCATCACCATGGATGCCCGGCTTCACGTGCCCATGTATCTTCTACTTGGACAGCTTTCTCTCATGGACCTCCTTCTTACATCAGTTATCACTCCCAAGGCTGTTGTGGATTTTCTCCTCAAAGACAACACCATCTCCTTTGGGGGCTGTGCCCTTCAGATGTTTCTAGAACTGGCAATGGGTAGTGCAGAGGATCTTCTTCTGGCCTTTATGGCCTATGACAGGTATGTGGCCATTTGTCAACCTCTGAACTATACAATCTTAATGAGTCACAAAGTCTGCTGGCTCATGATAGCCACATCGTGGATCCTGGCATCCCTCAGTGCTCTAGGATATAGCATCTACACAATGCAGTATTCCTTCTGCAAAAACCATCAGATCAATCACCTGTTCTGTGAGATCCCTCCATTGCTGAAGCTAGCCTGTGCAGACACCTCCACATATGAACTCATGGTTTATTTAATGGGGGTTATTGTGCTAATTCTTCCTCTAACTGCCATCCTGGCCTCCTACTCACTAATTCTGTTCACTGTGCTCAATATGCCCTCAAATGAGGGCAGGAAGAAAGCCCTTGTCACCTGCTCTTCCCACCTGACTGTGGTTGGGATGTGGTATGGGGGTGCTTCCTTCATGTATGTTCTACCCAGTCCCTTCCACAGCCCCAAACAAGACAATATCAGCTCAGTTTTCTACACAATTGTCACTCCGGCTCTGAATCCCCTCATCTATAGCCTGAGGAATAAAGAAGTCACTGGAGCGTTGAAGAGAGTCCTGGGAAAACGATTGTCAGCATAGCCCAACCTCTAGGTAGTTCTAGTAGTTACCCTTTATACTTAATTCTTTCAGAAAGTCAGAATTCTGGTGTGAATGAAAGGTTTCTGCTAAATCCTAGAGTAAGAAGCATGTCTTTTGGTAGAGAAGTGTGGAATAGCAAGAAAGTATGGCATCCTTTGGAAACGCTTTGTGAACTTTTTCAGGAGATGTTGGAGAATCTGGTGATTTGTTATATATGGACACAAAGACAAGGTTCATGTCCAGGTGGTAGATGGCATTTAGATGTTGTTCTAAAGTCATTTTACATTGGAAATTGGAAACTTTTGTAGATAATAAAGTATAATTGTAATAAGTGAGAATCAGATTATACTCCAACTATGTGATTCACACATAAATCGGGGGAGATTTTTGAGTTTTTTATAAGGTTTTAGTAAAAAAAAATAATTAGTTACAGTTTTGTTGAATGTTGAGTTAGCATCAGCCTTCTGGTTTGACAGGTGCTATCCATGAATTATGGTGTGTTCATGTTTGTGTGTATGTATGTGTGAGTGTGTGTGTGTGTGTGTGTGTGTGTGTGTGTATAATATATTTTTCCTTTCTTCATTTTATTTTCAATGATGGAAACTAAACTGAACCAAATATTTATACTTCTATCCTATGATAAAAATCAGTGCTTTTTCAATTTTTTCTAACATGTCTTGAAATATCTCAAAACCTGCCTAGGTTCCATATGCTTAATATGTGCATCTACCTTAAACATTGTACAATGTATACATGTGTAAAGCCATCATCTGTTACTCATAAATATGCATAATTTCTGTAGTTTTGTATCCATAAATCCCTGGCTAGAATTAGCATTTTTGGGAAATGACAACAAACACTGCCATGGATGTGGTGTGAGGGACACTACACAGTAAGGAGGAAATGTTAGTGAATGTGGTCTCTATGGAAATAAGTCTAGATATTTCTCCAAAAGCTTGACATAAAAGTAATATATGACCCAGTTATGGCACTTCTGGGAATATATCTAATGGACTCTACATCCTATCATAAAGACTTGAAAATTTATGTTCATTGACACTTTATTTAAAATAGAAAATGGAATCACTGAAGATGTCCATTAATGGATGAATGGATACTCAAAATTTAGGACACATACACTACAGAAGTTTGTTTAGCTGAAAAGAAAAATGAAATAATGTATATTGTAATTAAATTTATGGAACTGTAAACAAAAATAATTATACCAATGTGGTAACACAGATACAAAAAAACAAAGACCATGTATTCTCTCTTATCTGTGGATCCTAGCTCTAAATCCTTTGTTCATGTTCATGTGTTAACCTAGAGTATTTATAGAACTGGGAAACTAGAAAGGAGGGGGCATTGGGAGACTACCTGTAAGCAATGGGATTTGGCAGAACATGGTAAAGAGATAAGATATTGGAGGGAGGAAGGTTTAAGCAGAGAAGAGGTAGGAAGATGGAAGTACAGGGAAGTTGAAAGGTGTATAAAAATGTGGAAATCTAGTATCTTGTAATTCAGTGAAAAATAGAATTTTTAAAAGTGCTTCAATGGACAAATAAGTTGAAATTGGAAGAATAGCAGGAATAAACAGTATAACTTATTTTCTTGTTAATTTAATATTCTGTACTACATGAGGTCATGTTACATTTTTGAAAACTGGATAATTGTTTTATGCTCATGTATAACTCAGAGGTTGCTATCATTAAAACTGAATATAGAACAGTGCTTACCAGACGCTGGGGAAAGGTGATGGTGAGGGATGGGGTCAGGGCAGTGTTGATCATCATCAATGGGCACAGAGTTGCAGTTAGGTAGCAGTAATAGCCTCTGATGTGATGCTGCGCCATAGTGTGAAAATACATAAAAACAATGTGCAGTGCTTCTTAACACCTAAAAGTCAGGACTTTGAAAGTTTTCCCTGTAAACCAATAACAAATATTTGAGAGGATAAGTATTTAATCTGATTTTAAGATTGTTCATATATATACTCACATGAAAAATAATACAGAACAACACTAATCCATACAATATCATGAATTTTATGTAGTAGATAAAATAAGTAAAGATTTCTTTCTAAAATTAATAGATTCAGTGTACTAGAAATAAATCAAGTTCATGTTAAATCCCAGAGGTAATCCTTATGTACAGTTAGTGGATATTCTTTCATTTTTGATATAGGCACTCACTTTATGGGGTACTCATGTAGAAGTTTGCTTCATCTGATGGAGGCACACAGGGGTGTTTTTCTCCTTATTTTAGACTTACAGGTACTGTAAGGTAGGCTGTATGGTAGCCTTACAAAGCAATGGTGGAGGGGCTCAGGTGTCTGAGAGATCACAAGAGTTGGACTTCAGTGTGTCTCATCTTCCTGTTAACTTTTACTGTGAATGTAGCCTTTCTGAACCAAGGTCTAAAAGCTATAAATTTCCAGTAATTCAACACTTATTTTAAAGCCTTACTGTTAGGACTAAGACAACACATACAATCACTTCCAACTAGATATCTAGAATGTGATAATTATATCATCTATCTCAACAGTTCTAAGACAAAATTGCCCTGGAAATTATAAGTTGTAGCCTATAACATCACTCAGATGTTTGTAATGTAGCACACTATATTATCACTACTAGACAAGTAATGGTGTTTTATGTATGTGCTTGTATGTGTTCATATTAATAAGTCACTGTCTTAGGTATGTAACTAATATTCCTTATGAATAGAGTTATTAAATTAAGGTTAAAATCAACTGCATGCTCTTTATATTAAAAGAAAATGTTTTTCTAAAATGCTAGACATTTTTAATTTAATTTTACATAGAAGTTTTACCTATGTATTCATTATAACATTTAAATCCCTTAATTTAATTTGCATAATTATAGCTTTTTCATTTATATATTTAGCTTTTTAATATTCAGGAAATAAACACTTCATTATAACTATAGTAATAATTTCTTTTAATTTGTAATTTAACTTTTTAATATTTATAATTGAAACATTTTATATCATATTTATTTATTTATTTCCTTTTTTATTAGATGTTTTCTTTATTTACAATATTTCCTTTCCCAGGTTCCCCTCCAAAAGATAAAAGAAAAAGAAAATAAAATAAGAAAAAAATAAAATTAAAAAAAAAACTAAAACAATCCGCTGTCCCCTCCCCCCTTTAAACAAGGAAATAAGTTTAGTTTTATATTTTCTTCTAATGATATTTTATTCTTAAATAATTATTTTCCATGATTTATTTAGGAAGAATTTTTGTATTTTATAGGTTTCTGGTTTATTTTATAATTTTCATTTATTTTTATAATCTAATTTGTAAATGTATAATTTAATCTAATGTGTAAAAACTGTGAGAATGAAGCTAGAAAGACTGCTCGGTGGTTAAGAGCACCTGTGACTTTTACAGAAGACTCATGTTCTGTTTCCATCAGTTACAAGGCAGCTCACAGTAAGCTGTAACTCCAGTTAAAGGGCATCCAATACTCTCTTCCGGCATCCCTGAGCACGATGCATGCACATGTTGCACATATATACATTCAGAAAAGCACTGGCTGACATTAAATGAAAATAAATAAATCTTTTTTAAAAAAAACTGTGGACTTCCATGTATTATTTTTTTCAGTTGCCACCTTCTTCTTAGTCTTCTTTGTAAATAATCTTTCCATTTCCCACTTGAGTTACCTACTAGACTACAGTTGCATGTTTAAAGAGAGTTTCTATAGATCTAGAATCTTCTTCCTCTCTTCTTTCCTCCTCCTCCTCTCCCTCCTCTTCTTTCTTTTCTTCTCTTTCTTTTTGAGATAAGGTATCACTATGTACCCCTGGCTGCTCTAGAACTCATTCTGTAGACAAGGCTGGCCTTGAACTCACAGAGATCTACCTGCCTCTGCCTCCACATCTGCTTCTGCCTCTTCAGTGCTGGGATTAAAGGTGTGCTCTACCACTATTGGTTATTTGAAAGTTTCACAACATGCACCCTGATCACGCTCAGTTCCCAGTCTTCCCAGGCCTATCCCCTTTCCACTATGGTGATCTCCTCTTAAAAAAGAAAGAAGAGAAGGAGGAAGAAGAGGAAGAAGAAGAGAAGGAGAAGGAAGAAAAGGAGGAGGACAACAAAGAAGACAAGTCCAATTTGTATTGCCCATATACCCACTGGAGCATGGTCAGACTTTCAGTAGCCAGGCTGTGGAATCCTCACCTGCACCCCTGACAGAAACCACCAATTGTGGCAGCATCTTTATCACAATTTCTAAGAGTGTTCTTCAATGGCTTCCTTCTAGACTGTTATTTTTTATAAATATATTTAATTTTATTGCCCACAATATAAACACAGTGGCAATATAATCATGAGTATGTTGAGAATATAAATTAATTTGCAATGCAGGCTTTTTTTTTACAGTGTTAAACCTTGCCTACCAAAGCAATAAATTCTGTCATACTTCTAAAACCCACTAATGCTCTCCGTTTTATAATATGTCACACTGTCATACCTTTGGTTTCGTTTTATAACATTGTTTCACACTTCAGTTAACATAGAACATTCAGCCACAAACTCCCTTCCCCTCTCTCAATCTCCCACCCACCCTCATCTATCCATACTTGAACAGCTTAGGGTAATTTTACTCATCCCAAATTCACTGATCTTCCCCAAATTTTGTTCCTTAACAATAATTTCTTCCTGAGATGTTTTCTTCAGTTGTTTTGTACAACTGAATAAATTATAATATGATTTCCCATCACAGAAAAGGCCTGCCACACACTCCTTCTCTTTTAGATAAACTCTTCTAGTTTCAGCTAGAGTCACCCCCATAGATTCCCAGGACTCTCCCCCATGTCTCAGGCACATTCTAGAGATATCCCCCCCGCCCCATCCTGACACACTACCAATTTCAATTCTCTCTTCCCTGCTCTCTCTATACTTGATCCTCCTGTCCAATTCAACTCCTCATCCCCTCTCCTACCCAGTTCCCTCTCTCTATCCACCTCTAATATCTGTTTCATTTCCCTTTCTGAGAAAGACTTAAGTGGAAGCTCCTTGTCATTTGGTTTCTTTGGGTCTGTGAATTGTAGTATAGTTATCTTAGACTTTATAGCTAATATCCACTTGTAAGTGAGTATATATCATGCATGTCCTTTTGGGTCTGAACCACCTCACTCAGGATGATATTTTCTAGTTCCATCCATTTGGCTGCAAAATTCATGATATTTTTGTTTTTAATAGCTGAGTCATATTCAATTATGTAAATGAATCACATTTTATTTCCCATTCTTTACCACATGCTAGTGAGGATGCAGAACAAAGGGAATACTCTTCCATTGCTAGGAGTGAAAGCTTGTACAACCACTCTAGGAATCAATTTGGTGGTTTCTCAAAAACTGGGAATAGTTCTATCTTGAGACCCAGCTAAACCACTCCTGGGCATATACTCAAAAAGAGGCTCCACCAGCCCATATGGACAGTTGCTCAACCAACTATGTTCATAGCAGCTTTATTCATAATAGCTAGAAACTAGAAACAACCCAGCTTTTCCTCAAAGAGGATTTCTTTTTTTTTTAACTCTTGAAATTATTTTTTTCAATTTTTTATTAAGTTTTATTGCTTTATATAAGAAAAGATACATAATTTCAATTTATCTGAATTTGTTAGCATTTAAAAACATTTTAAATAAATAGAATTACATTACATTCTTTTTTCCCTTTTGTACCCCAACTCCTCCCAGAGACACCCCTCCCCCTTCAATACCTGCCATATCTTTCTTTTTTTTTTCAAAGAGGATTTCTTTATCCACTTTCTATCTGCTGGGTATACTCAATCTCAAACAAGCCCTGTTCTCATCTGTAGGCCTGTTAATTGCCAAAGTAGTTTGTATGTTATATAGACTAGGAATTTTTTTTATCATTTCCCTTTAACCTTTTAGTAACACTGACACTGATGAGCATCCTCTCTTATCTTTGCCATCCCTCTCTTCTTTCCTTTTAGTAACACTGACACTGATGAGCATCCTCCCTTATCTTTACCATCCCTCTCTTCTTTCCTTTTAGTAACACTGACACTGACGAGCATCCTCCCTTATCTTTACCATCCCTCTCTTCTTTCCTTTTAGTAACACTGACACTGACAAGCATCCTCTCTTATCTTTACCATCCCTCTCTTCTTTCCTTTTAGTAACACTGACACTGATGAGCATCCTCTCTTATCTTTACCATCCCTCTCTTCTTTCCTTTTAGTAACACTGACACTGACGAGCATCCTCCCTTATCTTTACCATCCCTCTCTTCTTTCCTCTCAGTTACCAGCTTTCCTCCTCTTTCCCTTCACTCCATTAACTTTTGCGAGTCCCTGTCTCTTTCTGGACGTGGAAGCTCCTTCCCAGGCTACTGGCATAGACTCCTTTCTTCTTATTCAGGCATGTTGCTTTGATCATTTCCAGCTTGAAAGGTTAATATAATACTTATAAATTTGTGATGAGAAAGCCTGAATATGTGAATAATCAGTTTACATTTGTCTTATCACATCTCTTGATATGAGATGTGAAAATGAGAATTTCAAACATATAAATGTACTTTCAGTTCATCACTTGCTAATCTTGTCCACTACACATACCAGATCATGACAATGTTCCCAAAGATGTATAAGATATTGTTTCTGACTTTCACCAAATTTATGTCACTAGGTATGGACCTCATCATGTGGTGTGGAACTCAAATCCAATTAGAAATCAGTTGGTTACACCACACTCATAAGAGTCATGTCATTGTCATATCAATTGGAACATATTAAGTCAAGTTTGTGTTGCTTTTTTCATTTATAGCAGTTTTGTAAAACTTACTGATAAATCAATTTATAGAGATCAAAAAACAAAAGATCACTACTTATTCAACTTTAACTATAAATAACTAAAATGAACAAAAGGGTCTTTTGTCCTGTGTTTGTTTCTGTCTTCTGTATTTATTGATAAGTTTGAAACAAAGATGTTTCTGTGTCTTTCTTATCTTTTGGGGAAGACATTATGTAGTAAGGCTATAGTTTTTGTGATGAGGGCAAAGATTGAGATTTTCATTAATT
This sequence comes from Mastomys coucha, assembly GCF_008632895.1. Taxonomy (NCBI): domain Eukaryota; kingdom Metazoa; phylum Chordata; class Mammalia; order Rodentia; family Muridae; genus Mastomys; species Mastomys coucha. The sequence goes on along the minus strand of NW_022196904.1, from coordinate 95,534,810 downwards.
TAACCCCTTTGCAGACATGTTTGAGTAGAAGGTAAACAAACTTGACAGAAATTCTCTGCCTTGTTGGGTAGAATGCAGCAAAATCAAGGTGTTAAGCAGGAAGCCAAGTCCTTTCCTCTTTCATCTGTTGGTATATTTGCTTAATAAATTCACATGTGTTCCCCAGCAATTTCCTTCTTTTGGAACCACCTCAATATGAGGAAAAAGATGTATGTTAGTCTCTCTCTGCTGTGATTATTAGAATTTGTAGAATACCATGACAATTCCATGCTTACTGCTTGTCCTCAGTACACAATCCACATTTCTTTTTCATTACTCTGTTCAGGTGTGGTCAGTCATTTAGCTTGGTGAATTTTTCCTGTTAGAAAGTTCTTCTCATCTGCTTAGGAGTCTTTTATTCTTCTCTGAGAACAGTTTTAAGAAATATCTGCAATACTGTATGTATTAGTAAATTTTGTCAGATTAGTTATTTGTCATATTAAACTACTTTAACTGCCAAAGTTTTATTTGCATGTATTAGCTATTTAAAATGATAGGTTTTATTGTCAGGCAAGTATTGCATGCAGATATACAATCTCCCCGCAATTATACAATCAGTGTTCCTGATTTTCTGTCCCATTTCTTCTACACTGTGCTCTCAAGAAACCCCTGCCTGTCTTGCAGCTAGAAATGTAAACATGGCTTATCAATATTTCTTCTTTGGTTGCATGGGATCTATGAAAGCCTGATAGTGTACAGCTATTATCTCACTGCTTGAAAAGCTGAGGAAGGTAGAACCCAAGTTCAAGGGTGAGAGAAACCTAGGTCTTAAGAACTAGCTAAGTGACAGAAGACATCAGGAAAGCAAGCCAAGAAACAAACCCAAGAGGATTCATTAACTTACTACTTTCTAGGCCAACATTTCCAGGGGGTGCTTTTCAGCTGGGAGATAAGTCCCTCTGAAGATAAGCACAAGAGAAGAAAATGATGAGGAGAGTATGAGATCAGAAGACAAAGCACAGTGTTTCTGGGTGAGGCCCTGGCTTACTCTGGACCCAGGGACATTCAGATGGAGAGCAAAGAGGCCCTGTCATCAACCTTTTGAATCTCTACTTCCCTTCTGTAACTTCAATTTTTGCTCACAGACAGCAGAAGAAACTTGAGCATCAGGATACAAGAGCAATCTGAAAAGTGACAAGAAGCCAGAGGGGCTCCACCCATGCAACCAGTCAAATAGAAGCTGTTTCTACCAATTCCCTGTAGAATGGCACCAGAAAAGACACTATCTCACTCCATAAGAAACTAACCAAAGGCTGATAGCTGTGTAGATGCCGGCACTGCTACTTCTAGGACACAACTGTAGGTGAAAGGAAGAACCCATTTGATAGACCCTGGTTGCACATCATGAACTTAGGAAACAAACCAATTAATCACTGCTGAAAAAAAGCCACACCTGCTCTCCCTATTTGGATTGCAATAGCCACTGTTTAAGCAACCAAAAAGAAGGTGGTTTGGTCAGGCAGCTAGGCTTCTCACCAACCGAGGTAAGGAATTTGTCTCTCACTTAATGTAACATGAAGCCCTCTAAGTCTAAGCATCCAATGGTAATACGTAGAGCGTAAATGAGTCCCTAAAGATTTAAACTCCAGTATTAGATCCACTGTTGCTCTGAATTCTTTTCAGTCTCACTATTTTAGGTTTGATATATCAACATATATATACATATACTACATACATATACATATACGTGTGTGTGTGTCTGTGTGTGTCAGTAGATAATCAATTAGGACTGGTAAAGATTATAGTGTTATAATGTAGAGCTGAGTATCATTTCCCAGTCAGTAATATCAATATTTGTCTTCAGAAATTTTATCAAATACAATAAATTGCAAGAAACTTGTAAATAAAGAATGAAAGCTCTCATCTTGTTGGAGTCATGTTGGTGTCATAAAAGGTTTCTGATAATCCAAACTAGAGTTGATATTAACAAAAATTCACCAAACTACCTTTTTCTAGGCAACCAAAGAAACCTGGCAAAATGGAGTTCAAGAATTCAACTTTTGGAAGTGGCTTCATCTTGGTAGGAATCCTGAATGGCAGTGACTATCCTGAACTGCTCTGTGCCACAATCACATTCCTGTACACACTGGCACTGACCAGCAATGGACTGCTGCTCCTTGTCATCACAGTAGATACACGGCTCCACGTACCCATGTACCTTTTACTTAGGCAGCTCTCTCTCATTGACCTCCTCCTGACATCAGTCATTACTCCCAAGGCTGTCATGGATTTTCTTCTGAGAGACAACACTATCTCCTTTGGAGGCTGTGCCCTTCAGATGTTCATTGAATTGGTACTGGGTGGTTCAGAGGACCTTCTTCTGGCTTTTATGGCCTATGACAGGTATGTGGCCATTTGTCATCCTTTGAACTACATGATCCTCATGAGTCCAAGAGTCTGCTGGCTCATGGTGACTGCATCGTGGATCCTGGCAATCCAGATGGCCCTGGGATTTACCCTCAACACCATGCAATATCCTTTCTGCAAATCGAGGCAGATCAGACACCTCTTCTGTGAGATCCCTCCCTTGCTGGAGTTGGCCTGCGCAGACACCTCTAGTTATAAGCTTGTGGTTTATTTGGTAGGTGTGCTCATGTTAATTCTCCCACTTACTGCCATATTTTTCTCTTATGCACGGATTTTGTTCACTGTTCTCCACATGCCCTCAAATGAGAGTAGGAAGAAAGCCCTTGTTACCTGCTCTTCACACATGACTGTTGTGGGCATGTACTATGGGGCTCTCACAGTCATGTATTTCCTACCAAGTTCCTACCACAATCCCAAGCAAGACAATATCCTTTCTGTTTTCTACACAATTGTCACCCCAGCGCTAAACCCACTCATCTACAGCCTGAGGAATAAGGAAGTGACTGGGGCTCTGAGGAGAGTCCTGGGAAATACTTGTTGCCATCATCCCATACATTCAAGGTAGTCCCAGGATCTTTCTTCTGAATTTAATTACTCCTCTTCATCAGAAGACTTCTGCTCTGAAATACTCTTGAAAAAAATAAAACTGGACACTAAAATCATGTATCTTGTGATTGATTGTAATCATTGTAAAATCATGTATCTTTTGATTGTAATGCAAGAATCCATTAAATAACTTTTAAAAATTCTCTTCTCAAGGTGTTTAATAGGATAAGATTCATACTCTTTAGGGTTTCTCTTCTATGTCTTTATTTTCTAATAATGCTAAAAACTCTACGGGCAGTACTTTCTAGATCTGAACCCTGAAATTTTACATTACATTCAATCAAGAACTATAGAAAATAACTTCAAGTGGTGACTCAATTATTAGGAGGGGATGATTTGGGTTTACAAAAATTTAGATCATATAAAGTCAGTTAAATGTAATACTAAAAGCAATAGATTTGTCTAATTCCAATTTTGTAAGCAACAGCATTTATGGATGCTCTGACTGATGCCATGGGTTTGGGGGAAAGGAGAGAAATCTTCCCCCACCTCTCTCTCCTCAGTGATGGAAATTCAAAGAAAATGCATGCTGCTATTCTGTATGTAATTAAACAAAGAGCAAAATAAATATATACTTTGCATTATTTTTTCTAAGTATGTGTTTAAATATCTCAGAAACTACTAAGGGTCTATTATTTACCTAGTTTAGACATTTCACAATGTACACATGTCTAATAATATCATATAGTACCTGATGTATGTACAATTTTGTATCAGTTAAAGATAAATTTGGACAGGCTTGACAGTGTATCTCTTTAATCCCAGTAATCAGGAAGCAAGCTGGTTTCTGTGAGCACAAAACAGGATTAAACACAGTTTCATAGTAGAACCTTGTCTAAAAATTATTTGAAACTTGGACAATAGAATAAATGATAATTTTCTTCTTTATTTAAAAATGTTATACTTTAAATGAATTTTTGTTTCTTTTGTTTCTTGTTTATTCATGTCTTATCATTTCTAGTGTTTGAAATTTTATACATCAATACAATGTATCTTTGCCATACAGACCTCACACCTATCCTATGATTCCTGGCTACTCAACACATCTACTTCCCAACTTCATGTCCTCCTTTTTCCCATACAAACACAGTGAGTGCAATTAGTGCTACCTATATGTACATGGGTGAGGGACTCATCCACTGAGACATGGACAACCTATCTATCACTACCCACCGAAGAAACATGACTCTCCTCCCTTCTTTGGCAGCCATTTCTCAGCTCAGGTTTGGAATAAAAAACCCTTCCCCACCCCATGGCGGAATTTTTAGCTGAAGAAATCGTGTGTAGAGCTATGCTGGCAATCACAGCTGCAGTGAGTTCATGTGTGCTACAGGCATGCCTTGTGTAGAGCCAGACTTTCAGAGTACTCTTTCATCCTCCGGCTTCCATTATTTTCACCCCCTTCTCTTTGATGTTCCTGAGCCTAAAGTGGAAAGATTGATAGAGATGTAACATCTTTACCTGAGCATTCACAGCTGCTTATTCACAGCACTTTGGACAGTTAAAGTCTCTGCATTAACCATTACCCTCCACAGTAAGAAGACTCTGATGAAAGCTGAGAGCTGCACAAAACCAAGAATATAAAATAAATATATAGAAGGTAATTTGACACAACCTTTGGAAACATATTGTCAATATGCTTTCTCTTGGAGGCTATAATTTCCCTAGACATGGATTTGACAATGCTTACAACACAAAGAATGAGTTGTTTTCCTGTGGAGTAGACTTCATACTCAATCAAGAAATGAGTTAGTTACCACCCATAAATAGTATTGGAACAATTTTTCCAGCAGGCATATAGTCCCTGACAAATCTTTATTGTAGCATATAGGTTCCAGAGCAGGACGAGACCACTAATAATTTTTTTCTATCACCAGGTTACATAGTACCTTCTAGCACTACAAAAGTCAACCAACAGGGAGAGATTTTCCTAAACAGTTCTTTGATTTATCTGAGTCCTACAACTAACTCATGCAGTGTCTTTAGTAATAAGGTTTACTATCAGCCTATTTAGTAATAGTGTTTACTATCTATTTACTGTAGACAATCACAAGCAATGACAATATCCCAGTGTGGTCTATATGTGTGCTCACATGCATTTGTTTGTCTTTGTGTGCCTATTGCGTAGTAAATTTCACTTTACTTATTTTAGATTGTGATCTCGGGGTTGAATCATAAAAATATGATGGTACTTTTATCCATGTCATTGCTGAATATGTTTAAATTTTTAATTTCATTTGGCTTGTCTGTGATACTGTCAATATCATACAAATATGTACAGGGTACAAACTTCAACCAACAGTATATAGCTCTGTTTTGAAATACTATTAATTTTGAATTCAATGTTAGATTTCAAGAATCAAGAATAATTCAGCCAAACAAAATGTAAGCACTAATGATTTTTCCAGGAAAGCAATATCAAGAATTCTAGCACTTGGGGCCTAGACAGAGGGAAAGAATACTAAAAATGTCCCCAAATTTGCAAGGTGGCTTCTTGTACAAGATGTCTAGAATATAGATGAAAATGAATGAGGTCTGAAGCCTTAGGAGAGGCAGAGCCGTTAACTTTTGTTACTTTCTCTCAAGGCATACAGTTCCACATATAACCTGTATCAAAACAGAGCCTTTCTATTCCCAAAAGCAAAAGGGAATCTCAAGACATCAAGTATGCTGAGGTTACTTTTGGAGCTGAAGGAGTCAGATGCCAAAGAAAGAGGAGGTGTTTCTTCTGGCGGAGTGCTACAGGACTGTTCCTTGTATCATGGGCCAAATGATCTCCCAGTCATTACCATTTCCAGAAATCAATGTAGGAGATGGATACAGATGATTATCTGGTATCTAGGACAGGATCCTTGGGAGAGGAAGGGCTTTATCAGCTTGTTTTCTTTCTCCACTATCCTTTTTAGAAAAGATTGAACCCTTCTGTGAACTATTGTTTCAGGATAACTAATGTTCAACATCTTTTGTTACCAGGGAAATGCAAATGACATTATATTGATTAGATGTTACAACAGATAAAGTGTCTACCAACATTGAAGTAAAGAATATCTCTGCCCACCCTCTGGTTCTTATATGTTTTTAGTGTCCTCTTTCTGAATGTTCTGCAAACACTGGAGATGCCCCACTTAGGACTAAGCAATTATAGACTATAGTCAATACTTTGATTAATTATGAATCTCTATATTCATTTCTTCTTCTTAGAAAATAAGTTTCTCATACCAGTCAGAAATAAGTTGGCTAACCCATAATAGCCATGTACTACTAGCCACTTTTTGTCTGACATTGTAGTATCTAGTGTTCAGCCATTAGCAAACCCTTTTCTCTTTGAATTGTCTTCACAGCACCCCTGAAGCTGAAAGCTAGATGGTAGAAAGAGAGGCAGGGGAGATTATTAGTCAGTTTTGTATTGATTCCTATATGAACTACATGCAGAGTGTGTATTGTCTTCAGCAGTAAGGGCTTACCATATCCTTAGGGTGATCAAGGGCAGTACACTGAGTGCTGTGTTGATTGCCACTGGGGCTTTACTGATAACTCTGGATCTGTTACAACCATTGTACCCATGAAGTCACAGAAGCTATGGTGTTTCTGTGAAACATTTGACAAGATTAAGACTGCCAGGGTTTCAACAAGGATGAAAAAAGAACTCATGAGTCTCCATCCATAACTGATGATACTTGAAATCTGAAAAATAGAAAAATGATAATATACCTTGTTTTCTTGACAATTTAAAAATGATGACTGCTTCTTTAGGGAGAACGCCATTACTATTTGTAAATTTGTTCACTTGTAAGTTAGCCATGCTCCTATGGATGGTCTAATGCCCATGCTCACATTGACAGAGCTACTTGAATTCCCAATCACATACTGCCATTCTCAACACACATCAGAGAAGCTCCTTCTGGAAGTAGATGAGAATTAACACAGAGAAACAAATTTGGAGAATGTGAAGAAAGTACGATACATTGTAACACTCAGCTCTAAATGGAATGTCTCCATTAAATCTTACCCTTAAGACTCAGGGATCTATGTAGAAGAATAGGGGGGAAGAATGTAGAGTCAGAGATGATGCATGACTCGAAGCAAATGGTGTCTTCCAGACATAACAGGAGAGTGATGTACATATACACTAACACAAACTGTGGCAACATGTCCAAGATCTGCACAGGTTAAAGCCAGATATGGTCACAGCACTGGGAGGGGAAAAGTGGACATGGAGTCCTCCCCTTAATGAAGAAGCTATTTTATTCTATTATTTTGTTAAAATCAATTTATGTACCTTAGACCTGGGTTTCTTCTCCTTCCTCTATACACATTATTCATAGTCTCTTCATGTGTTCCAAATTTCCTGAACATTTTGTGTCAGGATATTTTTAGATTTGATATATCTTTGGATGGGCTATCCACTTATTCTGTTTTGTCTTCAATATCTAAATTTCTCCTTTCCATGTCACATAATATGTTAGTGAGATTTAACTCTAAGCCTTTTGTTGCATTCCTGGGTTTGTTATTTCACATTGTACTTCAGACTGGGTTTTCTTTGTGACTTTAGTTTTACATTTACATCTCCAAATGTTTTCAGTATTTCACTCAAGTGTTTGTTTTCACAGTCTTCATTAACATGTTTATTTAACCCCTTTAGGGCCTTGAACACATTTATAAGTGCTAGCTTGAACCCTTTCCCTTGTGCTTCAGCCCAACTGCTTATCTTGGGGATTGTCGCAATTATGTTGTCTTAGTTGTTCATATTGTGTTTTGTGCTGTTATTTAGGCATCTGGAACTAAGGTATTTGTGGTTTTCTTGGTGTAGGCACCTGGTCTCCACTTTGCTGGGTGGGTGTTTCATTTTCTGGTTGTTTTTATCTAATCTGACAGTTTGTGAACCAGAAGAATGATGCTTGGTTCTCACTTTTGGATGTCACTGGGTTTTAGGATTCAGTCTCCAGCTGCTCTTGGGCCTGGGGTTGTGTGATTGGATCTCTGAGTTCAGACTTCAAGTAGTCTCAGATTAGATCAATGGTTTAGTTGAGTGATAGACCAGTAATCATGTGAAGGATTGTGACTCCACAATTCTTTTTTAAAATATTTTTATAATCCAGTCATTATCTCCCCCAGTCAGCCCTCTGACTTTTCCTCATCCCATTCCTTCCCCCCATTTCCAAGAAGATATCCCCATTGCCCTACCCCTCATCAGACCTCCCCATTCCCTGGGACCTCAAGTCACTCAAGGGTTAGGTGTATCTTCTCTCATTAAGGCCAGCCAGGCAGTCCTTGGCTGTATATGTTTTGGGGGCCATAGACCAGTTCATGTATGCTGCCTGGTTGGTGTCTCAATATCTCAGGAGTCCAAGTTAGTTGAAACTGCTAGTCTTCCTATAGGGTCACTCTCCTAAGCTTCTTCCAGATTTCCTTAATTCAACCCTGGGGTCTTCTGCTTCTGTCCATTGGCTGGGTGTAAGTATCTGCATCTGACTCTTTTAGCTGCTTGTTGGGCCTGTTGGAGGGTAGCCATGCTAGGCTCCTGTCTGTAAGCACACCATAGCATCAGCAATAGTGTCAAGCCTTGGAGACTCGCTTTGAGCTGGATCCCAAGTTGGAGGTCACTGGACCTCCTTTCTCCCAGTCTCTTCTCCATTTTTGTCCATGCAGTTCTTTTAGACAGGAACAATTCTGGGTCTGAGTTTTTAACTGTGGAATAGCAACCCCATACCTCCACTTGATGACCTGTCTTTCTACTGGAGGTGGACTCTAGAAGTTCTCTCTCCTCACTGTAGAGCATATTATCTAAGGTCCCTTCCTTTGTGTCCTGAGAGTCTCTCACCTCCAGTCTCTCTGGTATATCCTAGAGGGTCCCTCCACCCCCTACCTTCTGAGGTTGCCTGTTTCCATTGTTTTTGCTGAATACTTCTATTGGATGCTTCTTTTAAGAAGGGGTTGGGATACTATTCCATGAAAGGTGGAAGAAGTGTCCTGATTAAGTCTATGAATAGCAGTGAGTCTGAAGTAGATGGAGGTGATGTAAGAGGAAGGGCTAGCCAGGCATGCAATAGCATGTTTAAGAGTACTCTGTAGAGACCAGAATAGAGAAAGAAGGGCACAGGTAGCTTACCTGGGTCCCAGTCATGTATAGTGACTATGGTGTCCTTGATAGAGTAGTAATTCTGTACAACTGACAGGAATAAATGGCTAAAGGAGGTGACAAAGAAGAACTAGAAAACCCTATGTCCATAAAAAGAGGCTGAATCCTGTGTGGATGGGATTAAGAAGGGCTAGAAACTGGATCTTATTGAATCTTTCAATGCAAATCCCCTGGTGTGGCTGTCAGGAGTCATAATAGGACAAGCTAACAATTAGCAGGTGATCTTCCTGAGATGGACTGCTTCTGATTATAATATAATCTGTGCCAGACTCACTCAGATAGGCAAGGCACATGGGGAATTTATTTTAGGAAAGATTTCTGCTATTAATATGCTTTTTCTGTTACTATTACGCATATATAACAATCACTAGGTATTAGCCCACCCCTTTTGAGCAGTTCTGCAGATTTACAAAGGTGTACTGTCTTATAGTGATGCTATATAGATAAGTAGATGACTTCTTAAGTCTTAATGATGATCCTATAAAATTCCTAAAATTGTATCAGTGGTTATTAAGCTCTTTTATAGTGTGACTGCTATTAGGTACTTTTTTGATAATCAGAACTGCAGTGAGAACTCTTGTCAGTCTTCCATGTGTCACCAGTTAATTTCCTCTTAGATAGTAACCAGATTTCTCCTATTCAGAGCACATTCCAAGAGGTTGTAAAACAATTAACCAAAGGTCATAAAAGGGAACTAAGTACTTATTATAGGTGCTAGGATAGAAGATAAAATATTGACTGGGTTTATCTATACAAAACATCACTAGTAACTTAGTTATGAATCTGTGGATCTGTGACAGAGGATGGATGTTTAGGCAGATAATTACTCCAAATGGATATGCATATAAACACATTCTCTATTACAAACTTCTACTTCAATTTATGATTTGAATTTTTGTGTGAAATTGTGAACTTTTTAACATGTGATCATGTATTCTGAAAGATGTTTTAAGTGCTGAGGACAAAAAGAAGAGTCAGAACTGAGATGAGAAGAATTGAGCTGAGAGGAACTGAGCTGAAGAGAACTTTTAGACAGAATACTTTTTAGATAGAACTGAATTCAAGAGGAACTTCGAAGTATAGGCATAGCATTGGGAGAAAAGGCATTGAGAGCAAGAGCATTATTGTGAGATCAGAACAGGAGAAGAGAGAAAGATTAGAAGGAGAATGTAGAGTAGAATAACTTAGAAACTATAGGTAACATAAAAAACTAAGAGCAATGTGCAGAATGCAGAGGGAAAGAGGTAAAAAGAAGCTGAAGAGAGAGAGCAGATAGAGCAGGCAGGCTTCTCCTTGCCATGGAACAGAACAGGTCTTTTCTTACTAACAAGGCAGGCTTAGTCTTATTAAAGGAACAAAGCTTTCTTCTTATAAATTGGGTTTAATTCATTTAGCATTAAAAGGGTAGAAGCTTTTTTTTTCTCTATGAAATAAAGATTGGAGCACACTTTTCTTCCAGAATGAGTGAGTTCTTTCTGCACCAGTTCTTGGTCTTTTGCTCTTATGCATATGTAAGTATGTATGTGTGTGTATGTAAGTATGTAATTGTGAAAATGTATGGATGTGTGTATGTAAGTATGTAATTGTGAGAATGCATGCAAGCTGAGCCCAACTGGTTTGAATGGAAATATATAAATGAGCAAGCATGAATCTGTATACGAACTTATGTGAGTTTATGCATATTTGCTTATGTAAAAGTTTTTTCTTTTCCAAGTGTTATTCTCTTCTCCTGATTCAATAGAAGTGTAAACTTCCCCCTAGCCCAACAAGCAAGAAGCATCTGGACAAAAGGGAAAAGGCTCTATCAATCAATCCTTTACTTTATCTCCTGCTGTTTTAAGATGAGGTGCTAAATACCAGAGACTGCAGTTTCTAGCCTCAGAGGAACACAGAAGGCAGGTCAGCATAATAACTTAGACTTAGATAAGTAAACTTTTTATTATTATTCAGCAACCCTAAATATCTCATAAGATAAAGTCTTTCCCTCTGCCAACACTCTTCCCCCTCAGCTGCCTCAAGAAATACAAACAAGAAAGAAGACCCAACCAAAGCTGGCCACCAGCACTTGGCATGTCAGCACATCTTACCATTACATATGCTCTTGGGTCTGCGGTCTTGTTTTAGCCCACATTTTCCTGCCTAGGGGCTCAAAGACCTAATTCATGGTGATGAGAACTCAGCAAATAACAATGAACCACTGTGGAGCCTCTATCAAGGAAAAAAAAAGAAACCTTGAAGTTTCTGTGAGAGTTCCATTCTCCAACACCTCCTGTGCTTCTTGTGTGTGCTGTAATCAGCTGCTGAGCTAATCACGGACATGATAATATCAGATCTTCCTTCTTCCAACTCTTAACATATTTGGTCCTTCCAAAGTTGATTCAATTCTGTTTCTCCATTCTACTTTGGCATGCACATATTCGCATGAGCACATGTCTATGTAATCACAGAACTCACCTGCTCAGGCAGCATTTACCATAGCTACCACTGCTCTATAGAAGGCTATTCCCTACCTCTTATCCAGCTCTCTCCTTATCCTTCTTCCTCAGTTTCCTCATAGTCACTCATTACACAATTAAATGCTAAGAAATGCTGCTTGAAGGTTCATTGCTTTTCATTGAAAACTTTAAGAAAGCCAAATGGTTTCTACTTCTTAAATAAAAAAAAATAGTACAAATAAGAAAAACTACTACACAAGTTCAATAGAAGAAATACCCTTAAATAAATAGTCAATTTATTATTATAAGACTAACTTTTTTTTCTAGTTTTGAATTTTGCTGCCATGATTATTAGAATTGTGTATGTGGCATGAGCTTCTTGCCTGATGTTCTGCCCTAGTATGGAATCACCATTTCTCCATTATGATGTTTAAGTGTGTGTCAGTCAATTTGCTCTCAGATTTAAAAGTTGATGTAGTATTTGCCAGTTTTGCCTTTTTGCAACAAATTCTCACCTTCTGGGCATGTCTCATTTATTCCCTAAGAATACATTTAAACCCATATCTGTAATTTTGGTACACTTCTGTAAATTGTTTGATTTTAGTTATTTGTTACACTGAAAAAATTTCTACCTCTTAAATTGTAAATAGTATGTAGTCATCATCATATAAAGGGTTGGCTTCATTATGACATTTTCCTACAAATATATCATTTATTTTCATCACATTTACAATACCCCTGTATTCTAGAATATCTGTTCCATGTCTTATTTCTTCTCTTGATGGATCCTGAATTCAATGGTGAGAGAAAGCTATGGCCTCAGAGATGATTTGGAGACAGAGAACTCAGAAACAACAAGCTAGAAAACATACCCAAGAGGACTCATTAATGTACTGTTTCTTAGAATTACATTTCCAGGGGAGACCATTTCAGTTGGGAGATAAGTTCCTCTAAAGACAGCAAAAGAAAAAGGAGAAAAAGGAGGCCACAAGCTCAAAAGACATAGTATGCTCCTCAACAAAGCGTCTGTTTACCACTATGCTCAGGTATATTTAAGTGGAGCCCTTTGGACATGTCTTCCAGTTTCTACTTCTCTCATATACTTTTCATCTTTGCTCCCAGATGGAAGAAGGAATTAAGAAATCTGAGCATCTGGACTCAAGACCAATTGGATAACTGACAAGGAGACATAGGATTTCCTTCCATTAAGCATACTGAACAGAAAGTTTCTACTCATTCTCAGATATGAGAACTGCAAGACCTTTTGACAAATAGGACACTAACCAAAGACTATTACCTGCCTGCCTGCTCTCATATCTACCTCTAGTAAACATTTGTAGAAGAAAGAAAGGAACAGAACAGCCTTGGCACCTGACATTGTAAGAATTCCTTCCCTACTTAACTGACTTAGCAAAACAAACCTATTAGGTACTATTGAAATGTTACCTTTTCTCTCCTTTGCATTAAATAACCACAATCTTCATGCAGTTGAAATGTAACAAAGTTACTTAGACAACTAGGCTTCTACTTACCTGAGGTAATGAATACTTCTCTCAGTTAATGAAATGTGTATCCTCTGAGCATAGTCCAAAGCAGATGATAAAGTAAAAAATACAATACCAAATCACTACTGTATTAGTTCCATTGTCCTTTCAATTACATTCTAGTTTAGGACTGATAAAAGAATGACCAGACCCCACAAATACATGCACCTACTTTGTTGTAAATACACATCAATTTAGACTACAGTAACAATATATCAGTTTTGGCAAAGATTCCATTATGTAGTACCTTAGTAGTATAAATGTGTATGATGCTCTACTACAACATATAAGTAGATTTACTAGTATATCTTTGTGTGATCCTTACTAGTACTGTCATGGATGATGTTGTCCTACATCCTGTGCATTTATGTAACAGCACATCTATGTGTGGTTATACCCAGACATCGATATGTTCTGCATTCTGAGATGAGTATAGTCTAGTTTGAGTACCTCCTTTCCAAGAGTAATTTCAATACCTATCTTCAGAACATTTATCAAGATATAATTAAAGGTAAATTTAGATATCAGCAAGCAATTTATTAATATATTAAAACAGCATTTTATTGAACTATCACTTGCTAACATAAAACAAAGTTCTATAATAAAATTCAATTGACTCCTCTGTTTCTAGGCAACTAAACATATCACTCAATATGGATTTTAGGAACTCAACCTTGGGCAGTGGCTTCATCTTGGTGGGGATTCTGGATGACAGTGGTTCTCCTGAACTGCTCTGTGCAACAATCGCAGCCCTGTACATGCTGGCTATAACCAGCAATGGAGTGCTACTCCTGGTCATCACTATGGATGCCCGG
>NW_022196904.1:95511111-95519728 GCF_008632895.1 Mastomys coucha | reverse complement strand
TGTTTCCTCCCCACTCCCCCTGCTCACCAACCCACTCTCTCCCACTTCTTGGCCCTGGCATAGACTCTGACAGTGCCTGATAAATACAAAAGTAGAGACTCACAACTATCCATTGGCCTGAGCATAAGGTCCCCAGTGAAGGAGCTAGAGAAAGGACCCAAGGAGCGGAAGGGTTTGCAGCCCCTTAGGATAAACAACAATATGAACTAACTAGTTAGTTCTTTGTATTGATCTGTATCAATCTGACTCTATATTGATCTGTATTGATCAAAACAGAGATACCCTCTAAACTTACTCTCCCCTTAACATCAGATTTCAGCTATGCATACAATCATCCTGGACAAATCAATCCAGTAAAAAAAAATGTGTCTGTTAATTTAAAAGTATCAGAATGAAGCAATCCTTAGTAAGTACTTTTTGACCTTTCCTCTATGAGATATTTTATGAAATAATTACCCAGAAAGAACCTCTATGTGTATTTAAGTGAATCAGTTCATTTAGTATTCAGACAACGAAATATCTCAGTGAGTTATTTCCACATAAAACGTTTCTCCACAATAAGATGTTTTCCTCCTTATTGTAAGGTGACTTTATGCAGCAATGAAAAGGAGATTCATGTCTGCTGTCAGAGTACAGGCATTGAAATTCAATGTCCTTTTTTGTATAGCTTAGAATATGTACATAGCCTTTCTGAACAATGTTTTTAAGTTATAAATTCTTTGTAATAAAACATCTATTTTATACCATTGTTGTGAGAGCTGATTATACAATATATATAAAGACTTTCATTGAAAAAATATTTCATTATTTCAAATATGGTGGTTAAATCATAAATTTTAACAGTCTTAAAGCCAAAATTTCATTGAAGTTGTAAGTGATAGGATTTGATTTTACATTGGATGCTTTTGTAAAATAACTAGCTGTTTTGTTGCTATTAAAAATGACCACTCTCATTGCTCAGATTTTATCTGGTTTGGTCTTTCACAGGTCTTGTGCATGCTGTTATAACTACTGTCAGTTCATATATACAACTGTTCTGTTGTTTCTGGAAAGCATTTTTTCTTTATAATTATCCACCACCTCTACTTTCTACATTTTTTCTACCTACAGTTCCATAATTATGCTTGATTCTTTGGTGGAAGAGGTGTGATACAGATGTCCCACTTAGAGTTAATTATTTCATAGTATCCTATTCTCTGTACCTTGAAAAATTATGGGTCAGCTCATGGGATATATGAGGGAACCTACTACTATTATTCTGTTGAAGAGAGTTTTGAACCATTAAAATGACTTATCCTTCCATACATAGACCTGTGCATCTCTCTAGACTCATCAGAGAAGTTTCTTTTCTTCTAGATACAGATTCTTGGTCCCAATAACTCTTCCAGATATGTGATGAATTTTGTGGAGTGAAAATTAAATCCAACCTAAAAGTTCCTGCTTATTCCCATGACTTTCACACCACTATTACACAAGTGGGCACATCATACCAGGTGGGTCATTATCATGGCTCACAAAATCTAACACAGGATTAGGCTGATAATTCCTTTCCTTCTTTTTCACCATTCTGTCAGTAATAAAGCTAGGCAATAAAGCTTCCACACCAATACCAGTATGGTATCTCCATATACTATAGTCCAAGCATGTGGTGTCTTTTATTTATTAATTGATTAGTTTATTTCTAATTATTTATTTTTACTTTACATCCTGATCACATCTTCCTCTCCCTCTACTCCTCCTAATACCTCCCTTTCACTTCACTTCCCTGCCATTATTCCATCCTACCTTTCTCCTTAGAAATGGCTTAGAATAAGGGAGGACTCACATAGATATCAACCCACCTTGGCATATCATGTTGTCGTTGGACTAGATGCATCTTCTTCCATTGTGGCTAGGCAAGGTAGCCCAGTTAGGGGAAAGAGATCCAAAGGCAGGTAACAGAGTCAGATATGGCCACTGCTTCTGCTGTTAGGTGTCCCAGCATGTGGTATCTTTAGTAATCAATTGTTACCATTATCACATTCAGTGGGAGTAACTTAGAGCCATGGCAATAACAAGCAATATTTGCAGGTCTGTGGAACTTTACTGGCCAAGAACTTCAATTGAGTCAATCCATTCCTAGCATTGGGCGCTTTAATTTGTTCACCTCTGATGTCTAATAGAAAGTATTTAATATCTGGCACAGGTATTGGGACCAACAGTCTCTGGCTAGACAGATCATAGAGTTTAAGAAAAAACTCTTAGTTGTTCCATTATGGGATAACTCCTGCTAAGATTTTTAATATATGTATATGCTTGTATTTTAGGGTATTTCTTCAGTAGTAGGTTCTCATGATTTTTTATTATGGCTTCAGTGTTAGTTATCTCTTCTCACTTTCTCCTCCACCCTCTTTTTTCTACCACATTTAACCACTGCTGTTTTGTTATTCCCTCCCCCCACCCATATCCCTCTCTCTCCCTTGAATGTTGCATTGCTCACATGGCCCCACAACTGACCTGTGTGGGCATCTTGAAGGAAATACACATTTCTAAAGACTCGGAGTTAACATCCATGAATGAATGAACACACGAGACATTTTTCTTTCTCCATCTAGATTATCTTAGCCAGAATGGTGTATAAAAGTGATGAAGCTTTATGTTTTTTGTGTTACCCACTTAGGTTTTTACTTTTAATAGCCTTTCCATTTCACTTTTATTTCTCATTCTCCCTTCTTTATTTTGTCTCAGCTGAATTACCTACTGAGCAAGGGTACAACTAGCTTTCACAGGCTGCCTCCTCTTCGGGCTGGAGAGATGGCTGAGAGGTTAAGAGTTGAGCTGCCTTTCCAGAGGTCCTGAGTTCAATTCACTCCAACCACATGGTGGCTCATAAGCATCTATAATGAAGTCTGGTGCACCCTTGTGGTCTGCAGGCATACATGCAGCTAGAACACTATATACAATGCTGTCTCCTCCATTCTGCTATCTTTCTTCTCTTCATCATTTAGAAAGATATTTAATCTTATACTCTACATCTTTAAAAGCTTCAGAAATGTGAACATGAGCACATGTGACTTATATATAAACCTAAATGTTTTTACAGTACCTTGCCTTCTTTATCAAAACAACATATACCATTATATTTCTCAAACTTTTCAAATTATTTTTCAACAAATTATCATCCACATTCTGAGACTCATTCATTGATGTTGTACATAATTACATTTAGAACAAAACAGTCATGTACAGACTCCACTTCCCTAACTGCATTCAAATCACACACCCATCTGTAACACAGTATCTGCCTTCTTTTCTCTCACACCCAAAACTTTGTCCAAATTTGTTGAATCTAAATCCATTGTACTGTTCTTCTTGGTGCCGAACATACACGCCATAATCCTCCTGTTTTAAGACCTGTTCTTTTAGCCAATTTTATCCCTTTGTCTGTTCTTCACCTCTTCCTACATCTCATTTTATATCCTTTTAAATGATAACTTGATAAAGAAGTTACCAACTTCAGTAGCATGCCCCCAAACCCAAAGACATCACCAAACTTCTTTTGTATTTGACTCATCATGTTTAACATTATACAACACACTCCTTTTATGCTTTAAGTATTTCTTCTTCCCTGTCTGATTTCACCCTCCAAAACTAAACCAAGTAAAGCAAAACTAGAAATGTGAACCACATCATGTACATATTGTCACTGATTGTCCATGAATCTAAGGCTGGTACAGTAAGATCGCTATAACAGTACAAAACTACATGTATGTGAGTGAACAGAGAGAGAGAGAGAGAGAGAGAGAGAGAGAGAGAGATGCAGAGAGAGACACATCTACATACACATGAAAGACATACTCACACACATACACACACACACACACACACACACACGAGAAAGAGAAAGACACACACACACCAGAAAAAAGCAATATGCTTGGATCCGAGTTGCAAAATAACTTATAAAAATAATTGAACTGCCTTTAAATTTTATTAAAAAATAAATTTGACATTCTATAAACTTTAAGACTATCAGTGACCAAGAAAATTTTAAAATAGCAATTATAGCTGAAACAACAGTTAAATTGTAATGAAGGAAGTACAGCAAGTGCAGTGCATATGGAAACATTTCAGACATGTATGGTGGCATTTGAAATTATTGAGGAAGAAATGCATAAGAGCACCTTTAGTTGAAACAGCTAAATACTTTGAAAAAACAAAGGTTAGCTAGTAACTGAGAAGCATAAATTTAAGATATCAATAATATCAAGTTATTAAAATCAGAGTTCTGTGTTGGCTGTTCACTCTGAGTAACTTCTTTAGTCTTGGTATTATTTTTATTATGTCTTATACATTTATATATTTTATGTATTTAGTTTAATTCAGTTCTAGGAGTAACAAATTTTTTCTTCTGAATTCTTTAGTGATATCATAGTAATATAAAAGATCAGCCACATGGTGTGGAGGCTCCATGAGAAGACAAAATGGTTTAAAATGGGCACTCAAGAATATGGCAAATCTTTGTAGACAGTTTTTTGTTTATAATATGACTTTATTGGTCTGTTAAAATTTGCAAGCTATATAAAATATTGATTTCCTTCTGTTGTGTCTTATTTAAAAATTAAAAAGTAATGTTTTCTCAAGTCTCTTCAAACTATTTATTTACTTATTTATTTATTTATTATTTTTATTTCTTTACAATCCAGCCTTTGTCCTTTCCTCCCATTTCTCCCTCCCACACTTCTACCAACCCATGAGCACAGATCTCTCCATTTTCTGAGGTCTTCTTTGATTTCTTTCTTCAGAGACTTAAAGTTCTTTTCATATAGATTTTTTTCACTTGTTTGGTTAAAGTTACTTCCAAGATATTTCATATTATTTTTGACTGTTATAAAGGGTGTCATTTCTCTAATTTCTTTCTCAGCCCATTTATCACTTGTATAAAGGAAGACTACTGATTTATTTGAGTTAATTTTATATCTAGCCATTTTGATGAAGTTGTTTATCAGGTATAGAAACTCTCTGGTAGAATTTTGGGGGTTGCTTATGTATACTATCATATTATCTATAAATAGTGATACCTTAACGTTTTCTTTGCCAATTTGTATCCCCTTGATCTCCTTTTGTTATCTTACTGCTCTAGCTAGAACTTTGAGTACTATATGGAATAGATATGCAGAGAGTGGGAAATTTGTCTTGACAGTGATATTAGTGGGATTGCTTCAAATTTTTCTCCATTTAGTTTGATGTTGGCTATTGGTTTACTGTATATTGCTTTTATTGTGTTCAGGTATAGACTTTGAATTCCTGATCTCTCCAATACTTTTAACATGAAGGAGTGTTGTATTTTGTCAAAGGATTTTTCAGTGTTCTGTTTACTTTGAGTTTGTTTATATAATGGATTACATTGATGGATTTCCATATATTGTACCATCCCTGGGATAAAGCCTACTTGATCATGGTGAATAATAGTTTTGGTTTTGTTGATTCTTTGTATAGTTCTCTTTGTTTCTATTTGATTGATATCAGTTCTGAGTTTGACTATTTCCTGCCCTCTATTCCTCTTAGATATATTTGCTTCTTTTTATTCTAGAGCTCTCAGGTGTGCTGTTAAGTTGCTAGTGTAGTATCTCACCAATTTCTTTACCAAGACACTTACTGTGAATTTTCCTCTTAGCACTGCTTTCATTGTGTCCCATAAGTTTGGGTATGCTGTGTTTTCATTTTCATTGAATTCCAGAGTCTTTAATTTCTTTCTTTATTTCTTCCCTGACCATGTTATCATTGAGTATAGAGCTTTTCAGTTTCCATGGGTATGTGGTTTTTCTGTTGTTTTGTTGTTATTAAAGTCTAGCCTTAGTCTGTGGTGATCTGACAGGATGGATGGAATTATTTCAATCTTCTTGTATCTGTTGAGTCTTGTTTTGTGACCAATTATATAGTTAAGTTTGGAGAAATTACCATGAGGTGCTGAGATGAACATATATTCTTTTGTATTAGGATAAAATGTTCTGTAGATATCTGTTAAATCCATTTGGTTCATAATCTCTATTACTTTCCCTGTGTCTCTGTTTAGTTTCTGTTTCAATGAGCTGTGCGTTGGTGAGACTGGGGTGTTGAAGTCTCCCACTACTGTTATGTGGGATTCAATGGGTGTTTTGAGCTTTAGAAAACTTCCTTTTCTGAATGTGGGTACTCTTGCATTTAGGGCATAGATGTTTAGAATTGAGACTTTCTCTTGGTGGATCTTTCCTTTGATGGATATGAAGTGTCCTTCCTCATCTTGCTTGATAACTGTTGGTAGAAAGTCTATTTTATTGGATATTAGGGTGGCAACTCCTGCTTGTTTCTTGGGACCATTTGCTTGGAAGATTTTTTCCAGCCTTTTACTCTTGTGGTGTGTTTCTTGTATGCAGCAACATACTGGACCCTGTTTGTATATCCAGTCTGTTAGCTTATGTCATTTTATGTCTCCTTTTGGCTTTGTTGTAAAATGTTTAATATCTTGATTTTTCTTTGGTGTAGGTACCTTCTTTGTGTTAGAGTTCTCATTCTAGAATCCTCTGTAGGGTTGGATTGATATATAGATATTGTTTGAATTTGGTTTTGTCCTGGAATATTTTGGTTTCTCCCCATATGATGGTTGAGGGTTTTGCAGGTTATAATAGACTGGTCTGGCATTTGTGTTTTCTTAGGGTCTGTATGACCTCTGTCCAGTCTCTTCTGGCTTTTAGGGTCTTTGATGAGAAGTTTCGTGTAATTCTGATGAGTTTGCCTTTTTATGTTACTTGGTCTTTTTCCCTTACAGCTTTTAATACTCTTTTTTTGTTCTGTGCATTTAGTGTTTTGATTATTATGTGACAAGAGGACTTTCTTTTCTGGTCCAATCTATTTGGTGTTCTATAGGTTTCTTATACATTTATGTACATCTCTTTCTTTAGGCTAAGGAAAATTTCTTCTATGATTTTGTTGAAGGGATTTTTGGGTCCTTCGATATGGGAATCTTTGCTCTTTTCTATTCCTATAATTCTTAGCTTTGATCTTTTCATTGTGTTCTGGATTTCCTGGATGTGTTTGGTTAGGAGTTTTTTCTGTTTTGAATTTTCTTTGATTGTTGTGTCAATTTCTTCTAACGTATCTTCTATGCCTGAGATTCTGTCTTCTATCCCTTGTGTTCTGTTGTTGATGCTTGCATATGTAGTTCCTGACCTCTTTCCTAGGTTTTCCATTTCCAGGGTTACCTCTATTTGTGTTTTCTTTATTGTTTCTACTTCAACTTTTAGGTGTTGGACCTTGTTCAATTTCTTCACCTGTTTGATTGTGTTTTCCTGTATTTCTTTAAGAGATTTATTTGCTTCCTCTTTAAGGGCTACTACCTGTTTACCTGTGTTTTCCTGTATTTCTTTCAGTGAGTTATTTATATTCTCCTTAAGTGACTATATTATCTTCATGAGATAGAATTTCTGGTCAGCATCCTGTTTTGTGTGTTGGGGTATCAGAGGTTGCTGTGGTGGGAGAACTGGGTTCTGATGTATATCCAAAGTATATTGGCTTCTGTTGGTTATGGTCTTAGGCTTGGCTTTTGACATCTGGTTATCGCTGGTGTTAGCTGGCCTGAGTATATATCTGACTCCTGTATCCCTGGGCTGCTTCAGATCTCTTGGGAGGCCTATGGCCCTGGTGGTAGTAGACCTCCTGGTAGGATTTTGACTGTAAGGTCTTCTTCAGAGGGGTATACATGCTGGTGATCTGTTGCCCTAGTCATAGCTAATCTCCTGGGAGGCCCTCAGACTTGGGTCTTTAGAGGAGCAGACAAGCTAAATATCTGCCCCAGTAGAAGGTTCAGGCCCAGGTAAGAAGTTGTAGTTCAAGAAGGGGAGAGGAGGGATGGGTCCTGAGTTATCTGGGTTCCTCGGGGTTCATGGATGTTGTGGTGGTTTGGAAGGTTCCCTTACTTGTTGCCCTTATGCAGCAGATCTCCTGGGAGGCTTTCAGACTGTGAAGTTTGCAAAGGAACATACAAGCTGATGATCTGCCCCAGTGGGAAGTGCAGGCCCAGGTAAGGGGTTGTAGTTCAAGCAGGGGAGAGGGGGTATGGGGCCTGAGTTAGCTGAGGTCCACAGATGCTGAGCTTGTTTGGAAGGATCCCTTACCTGTTGCTCTCAGACAGCAGATATCCTGGGAGGCCTTCAGACTGTGGTGTCTGCAAAGGAGCAGACAAGCTAATGGTCTGCTCCACCAGGAGGCCCAGGACAGAAAAGGGTTACAGGTTTTAAACCTAGTGATATGGTAACATTGATGATTAGTTTCCCCCTCCAATGCAAAGTACATTTTAGTGCCATGAACATTAGTCAATAGGGGTCAAGCTTCAAGTTGGGCACGAGTTTTATTTCTACATGTTCAATGCTTTCTGAATTTTTGTCTTATTGTTTTTCTTGTTTTATTTTTGTTGTTGTTTTGTTTGTTTTGTGGAAGTGGTTTGGAGACAGTAAGAACATGAATCATGAAGTATGGTGGGTAGTGAGGTAGAAAGGATTTGGAAGAACATGGGGGTGGAAAGCATGATGTCAAAATCGGAAAAAAAATTTTAAAAATTTAAAATGGATTTCCAATATTTCTTTTTTATTTTCTTAAATTT
>NW_022196904.1:95446037-95511007 GCF_008632895.1 Mastomys coucha | reverse complement strand
CTGGGGCATAGAACCTTCACAGGGCCAAGAGCCTCTCCTCCCATTGATGACCTACTTGGCCATCCTCTATTATACATATGCTGCTGGAGCCATGAGTCCCACCATGTGTTTATACTCTTTGGTTGGTGGTTTAGTCCATGGGAGCTCTGAGGGTACTAGTTACTTCATATTTTTGTTTGTCCCAAGGGGCTACAAAACCTTCAGCTCCTTGGGTCCTTTCTCTAGATCCTTCATTGGGGACCCTGTACTCAGTCCAATGGATGGCTGTGAGCCACTACTTCTGTATTAGTCGGGTAATGTCAGAGCCTCTCAGGAGACAGCTATATCAGGCTGGATTATCATTCCTTCACTCTCTGCTCCATAGTTAGTCTCTGCAACTCCTTCCATGGGCATTTTGTTCCCCCTTTTAAGAAGGAATGAAGTATACACATTTTGGTCTTCTTTCTCCTTGAAAGTTTCTTGTAGTTTGTGGATTGTACTTCCTGTATTCCGATCTTCTGGGCTAATATCCATTTACCAAAGAGTGCATACCATGTGTGTCCTTTTGAGATTGGGTTACCTCATTCAGGATGATATTCTCAACATCAATCCATTTCACTAAGAATTTCATAAATTCATTGTTTTTAATAGCTGAGTAGTACTCCATTGTACAGATATGCCACAATTTCTGTATCCATTCCTCTGTGGAGGGACATCTGGGTTGTTTCCAGTTTCTGGCTATTACAAATAAGGTTGCTATGAACATGGTGGAGCATGTGTCCTTATTACATGTTGGAGCATCTTCTGGGTATATGCCCAGGAGTGGTATAGCTGGGCAGTAGAAAGAACTATGTCCAATTTCCGGAGGAACCACCAAACTGATTTCCAGAGTGGTTGTACCAGCTTGCAATCCTACCAGCAATGAAGGAGTGTTCCTCTTTCTCCACAACCTCTCCAGCATCTGCTGTTACCTGAGTTTTTTTATCCTAGCCAATCTGATTGGTGTGAGGATTGTTTTGATTTGTATTTCCCTGATGACTAAGGATGTTGAACATTTCTTTAGGTGCTTCTCAGCCATTCAGTATTCCTCAGTTGAGAATTCTTTGTTTACATCTGTACCCCATTTTTAATAGGGTTATTTGGTTCTCTGGAGTCTAACTTCTTGAGTTCTTTGTATATATTGGATAGTAGCCCTCTATCAGATATAGGTTTGGTAAAGATCTTTTCCCAATTTGTTGGTTGTCATTTTGTCCTGTTGACAGTGTCTTTTGCCTTATGCATGTTTTGCAACTTTATGAGGTCCCATTTGTCAATTCTTGATCTTAGAGCATAAGCTATTGGTATTCTATTCAGGAAATTTTCCCCTGTGCCTATGTGCTCGAGGCTCTTCCCCACTTTCTTTTCTATAAGTTTCAGTGTACCTGGTTTGATGTGGAGGTCCTTGATCCACTTGGACTTGAGCTTTGTATGAGGAGATAGGAAAGGATCAATTTGCATTCTTCTACATGCTGACCACCAGTTGAGTCAGCACCATTTGTTGAAAATGCTGTCTTATTTCCACTATATGGAAAAGATTAAATCAAAGATCAAGTGACCATATTGTGTGGGTTCATTTCTGGGTCTTCAATTCTATTCTATTGATCTATCTGCCTGTCACTGTACCAATACCATGCAGTTTTTATCACAATTGCTCTGTAGTACAGCTTTAGGTCCTGGATGGTGATTCCACCAGAGGTTCCTTTATTGATGAGAATAGTTTTCCCTATCTTAGGTTTTTTGTTATTCAGAATAAATTTGCAAATTGCTCTTTCTAAGTCTGTGAAGAATTGAGTTGGAATTTTGATGAGGATTGCATTGAATCTGTAGATTGCCTTTGGCAAGATGGCCATTTTTTTTTACAATATTAATCCTGCCATTTCATGAGCATGGGAGATCTTTGCATTGTCTGAGATCTTCTTCAATTTCCTTCTTAGAGACTTGAAGTTCTTGTCAAACAAATGTTTTACTTGTTTAGTTAGAGTCACACCAAGGTATTTCATACTACTTGTACCTATTGTGAAGGGTGTTTCCCTAATTTCTTTCTCTGCCTGTTTATCCTTTGTGTAGAGAAAAGTCACTGATTTGCTTGAGTTAATTTTATATGAAGCTACTTTGCTGAAGTTGTTTATCAGGTTTAGGAGCTCTCTGGTGGAATTTTTGAGGTCACTTAAGTATACTATCATATCATCAGCAAATAGCGATGATTTGACTTCTTCCTTTCCAATTCGTATCCCTTTGATCTCCTTTTGTTGTCTAATTGCTCTGGCTAGGACTTCAAGTACAATATTGAATAGGTAGGGAGAGAGTGGGCAGCCTTGTCTAGTCCCTGATTTTAGTGGGATTGCTTCATTTCTCTCCATTTAGTTTGATGATGGCTACTGGTTTTCTGTATATTGCTTTTACTATGTTTAAGTATGAGCCTTGAATTCCTGATCTTTCCAAGACTTTTATCATGAAGGAGTGTTGAATTTTGTCAAATGCTTTCTCAGCATCTAATAAGATTATCATATGTTTTTTTCTCTGAGTTTGTTTATATAGTGAATTATGTTGATGGATTTCCATATATTGAACCATCCCTACATCCCTGGGATGACACCTACTTGATCATGGTGGATGATCATTTTGATTTGTTCTTTGATTCGGTTTGCAAGAATTTTATTGAGTATTGTTGCATCGACATTCATAAGGGAAATTGGTCTGAAGTTTTCTTTCTTTGTTAGGTCTTTGTGTGGTTTAGGTTTAAGAGTAATAGTGGCTTCATAGAATGAATTGGTTGGGTAGAGTGCCTTCAGTTTCTATTTTGTTGAATAGTTTGAGGAGTATTGGTATTAGGTCTTCTTTGAAGATTTGATAAAACTCTGTACTAAACCCATCTGGTCCTGGGTGTTTTTTTGGTTGGGAGACTATTAATAACTGTTTCTATTTCATTAGTAGGTATGGGATTGTTTAGATCATTGATCTCTGATCTTGATTTAACTTTGGTATCTGGTATCTGTCTAAAAAAATTGTCCACTTCACTCAGTGTATTAGTCAGTGTATTTCTATTCCTCCACAAACATCATGATCAAGAAGCAAGTTGGGGAGGAAATGGTTTATTCAACTTCCACATTGCTGTTGATCACCAGAGGAAGTCAGGACTGGAACTCAAGCAGGTCAGGAAGCAGAAGCTGATGCAGAGGCCATGGAGAGATATTCTTTACTGGGTTGCTTTCTCTGGCTTGCTCAGCCTGTTCTCTTATAGAACCCAAGACTTCCAGCCCAGGGATGGCACCACCCACAAGGGGCCCTACCCCCTTGATCACTAAGTGAGAAAATGCCCCACAGCTGGATCTCATGGAGGCACTTCCCCAACTGAAGCTCCCTTCTCTGTGATAACTCCAGCCAGTGTCAAATTGACACACAAAACCAGCCAGTACACCCAGGTTTTCCAGTTTTATTGAGTATAGGCTTTTGTAGTAGGATCTCATGATTTCTTGGATTTCCTCTGTGTCTGTTGTGATGCCTCACTTTCATTTCTTATCTTATTAATTAGGATAGTGTCTCTAGTTAGTGTGGCTAAGGGTGTATCTATTTTGTTGATTTTCTCAAAGAACCAGCTCCTGGATTGGTTGATTCTTTGTAAAGTTCTTTTTGTTTCTAGTTGGTTGATTTCAGCCCTGAGTTTGATTATTTCCTGCCTTTGACTCCTCTTGAGTGAATTTGCTTCTTTTTGTTCTATTTGGAGTTCTGTAGGCTTCTTGCATGTTCATGGGCATCTCTTTCTTTAGGTTAGGGAAGTTTTCTTCTATAATTTTGTTGAAGATATTTACTGACCCTTTAAGTTGGAGGCCTTCACTCTCTTCTATACCTATTATCTTTAGGTTTGGTCTTCTTCTTGTGTCCTGGATTTCCTGGATGTTTTGGGTTAGGATTTTTTTTTTTTCATTTTGTGTTTTCTTTGACTGTTGTGTGAATGTTTTCTATGGTATCTTCTGCACCTGAGATTCTCTTTTCTATCTCTTGTATTCTGTTGGTGATGCTTGCATATATGTTTCCTGACTTCTTTCCTAAGATTTCAATCTCCAGAGTTGTCTCTCTTTGTGATTTCTTAACTGTTTCTACTTCCATTTTTAGGTCCTAGATGGTTTTGTTCAATTCTTGTACCTGTTTGGTTTAGCTTTCCTTAATTCTTGAAGGGATTTTTGTGTTTCCTCTTTAAGTGTTTCTAGATGTTTAGTCATAATCTCCTGTAGTTCTTTAAAGGATTTTTTTGTTTCCTCTTTAAGGGATTGTACCTCTTTACCTGTGTTCTCTTGTATTTCTTTAAGGGAGTTATTCATGTTCTCCTTAAATTCCTCTATCACTATCGTGAGATATGATTTTATATCCAAATCTTGCTTTTCCAGTGTTTTGGGATATCCAGAACTTGGTGTGGTGGGAATACTAGATTCTGATGAAGCCAAGAAGTCTTGGTTTCTATTGGTAAGATTCTTGCATTTGCCTTTCGCCATCTGTTGATCTCTGGTGTTAGATGTTCTTGCTGTCTCTGGCTGTAGCTTGTTCCTCCTGTGAGTCTGTAAGCCTGTGTCAGCACTTCTGGGAGATCAGTTCTCCTCTGGTAAAACTCAGGCACAGATGACTGTGGATCAGTCATCCCTCCTGAGTCCCCGGGTCAGAGCACACCCTGGGGACAAGATCTCCCCTTTCGGGAAAGGTGCAGGGCTGTGGATGTGTTGTCCCTCCTAGGTGTGGTCTGAGGTAGAAAGGATCCAGCTGCCCTGCCACTTGTGAGGCCAGTGCCTCCTGCTGGTCCCACCTAGAAAGTCAGAGGAGAGAAAATGGTGGATCTTACCTGAGTCCCTGGGTTAGAGCACTCCCTGGAGGCAAACTTTCTGCTTGCAGGGAAAGGGCAGAGAGGGCTGTAGATCTACCACAGTCACTCCTAGGTGTAGACAGAGGTAGAGAGGATCCTGTTCTGGCTGCCCTGCCAATTGTGAGGCCTGTGCCTCCTGGTTGGTCCCACCTTAGAGAGTCACCAGAGAGAATATCTCCAATGGATTTTTACATCTGAATTTTTATTACGAAGTGAAAGGAAACTAGAGGGCATTGAAAGGAAAGTTTAACTAGTATATCTCTGGCATTCTCAAATTCAGGATTCAAATCCTTATGAGATTACTAGACATAGGTTGCTTTAAATGATATTTAATAATTCTCTTAGTTCTTAATATGACCCAACCAGCCCCCTATATTTGAGGCAAAGTCCTATGGATATTTTTATCAGTTTTAGCATAATTACTGGGAGATATTAAACCTAATCTATTTTTCTATATGCTAGGTTGTTAGTTCCCCCAGTACATGCCCTACATACTTGCTGTTTGATTCTCACCCCTGTTATTTCTGCTCCATCAGTCTGTCTTCAGAGGGCATTTAACTCGGCCAAGTGCTCCTGGTCCATCACATCCAATGGAGACCCCCTGTTCTCTCTCTCTCCTCTCTCTCTCTCTCTCTCTCTCTCTCTCTCTCTCTCTCTCTCTCTCTCTCTCTCTCTCTCTGGATTTCCAATATTTTATCTAGAATTAAATGAAAGTCTGTGAAAACCAGGTAGGAAATTCCTATAATCTCAGTACCTTTGAGCCTATGGGAAATGAATCTTAAATGTCAGAGATGAATAAACATAATGTCTTAAATCTCATTAAGTGATATTAAACCTCAGGAAAGGCAAGCCAAGAAATACCCAAGTGGATTACTTAATTTACTATATCTTAGACAAACATTTCCAAAGGAGACTTTTAAAGTTAGGAAATGAGTCCTTTTGAAGCTATGCACAGAGAAAAGCAGAGAGGTGGTCATGGGATGAGAAGACAAAAATAGCTTATTCATGGATAAGGTCCTGGCTTACACTGACCCCAGAGACATTCAGGTGAGGCAGCACAGGGCTTGGACATCTCTTCTAATTTCTATTTATTCCATTCATCTTTTGTCTCTTCCTATAAGGGGAAGCACTGGTAAAGAAAACTGAGTATTCAGACCTAAGAGTTGCCTGGAAAGTAGAAAAAAGCTAGTAGGGCCCCTTTGATGCCACAAGCAACAGGGAACATTTTCTACTACTTCCTTTCATAACTGATTATAGGAAAATCATCATCTTACTTCATAGGAAACTACTGGAAACACATAAGCTGTCTGGCTGCAACCTCCTCCATCTCCAGAGCACACTTGCAGGTGAGAGGAAGGAATACAACTGCCCTGATAGCTGACATTGCCCAGACCTGTAAAACACTGCAGCAACTTAACCAAACAAACCAATTAACTGCTGTCAAGGTAAACTACATCTGATCTCTCCCCAACTATAGTGAAACATCTTCAGCCTTTAAACAGCACAAGGGAAGCTGAGGTGGTCAAGCAGCTAGGTTTCTTAGAACCTGAGGTAAGGATATGTCTTTCTTTTGATAAAATGCGTAGCCAGACCCTGGAAACATTGAGCCAGGGAAAAAAGGGTTCAAAGTAAATCTTAAGATCAGAAGATACAGAATAGGATTTCTTGATCTCCTTCTCCTTCTTGTCTATTTTTGGTTTTCTTTTTGTTTTTTAATATTAACAAGGACAGAAGGCTTTGCAACTCTGAGAAGGGGAGATGGTGAGTCTAATAAATCACGGACATGTATGAAATTATTGAAAGAACAAAATTTTTTAAAGGTATTATTTAGTACTAAATCATGGAATATAAAATCAACTGAGATTGACCAAGATTTTGTGTTATAACCTATACCTGCATATTTCCTCTCTTGTTGAAATCTCAACATAGGTCTTTAGACCATGTGGGTTTGCTAAGATTAGATAATGATGAAACCTACCAAAAACCAACCAATGCAAAAACATATTTGCTTAATATTTTCATACTATTTAACTGTTAAGTTATGAATGGCCAACAGAGTGACATAAATATGTGTGTGTGTGGGGGGGGTCATGCTGAATTACTTGTAGAAGCTGTTATAAACACATAATTAAAAAACATAAATACTGAAAAAGTGAAATGTGAAAAAAACAATAGCAGTGTTTCATTGAAATCACTTTAGAGTTTCATATTCAATGTTTTCTTTTCAGAAAATGAACTAAAATATTTAGGGCCATTTTCTAAACATTATACTATTATGAAACATGTTAGGATATTTCTTTGACCTTAAGAAGGACCTTAAACTTTCTGGAAAGATGTTCCACATTTAGTATCCTAGGTTGTACCTTGTGAAGTGATTTCTTAATGTTTATACTATCTACTCTGCACATAGATAGATCTTTATGGTGATTCAACAAAGAAAGAGACAGAACAATGATAGAGAGATGGTGAGATAGAGAGAGAGGTGTAAATCAAGAAGTAAAGCTATTTGGAAAGATCCCATGTTGTTAGAGTCATACTGGGTAGCATAAGTGGCAATTGACATGACCATTGGCAAATTGACTTCATATTAGCAAAACTTCACTAACCATATGTTTTGTAGGCAACTAAGAGGACCACACAGAATGGAAGTCTGCAATTCCACTTTGGGAAGTGGCTTCATCTTGGTGGGGATTCTGGATGACAGTGGTTTTCCAGAACTGCTCTGTGCCACTATCACAGCCCTGTACTTTTTAGCGTTGACCAGCAATGGACTGCTGCTGCTGGTCATCACCATGGATGCCCGGCTCCACGTGCCCATGTATCTTCTGCTCTGGCACCTCTCTCTCATGGACCTCCTCCAGCCATCAGTTATCATTCCCAAGGCCATACTAGATTTTCTTCTCAAAGACAACACTATCTCATTAGAGGGTTGTGCCCTTCAGATGTTTCTGGCACTGACACTTGGTAGTGCAGAGGACCTCCTTCTGTCCTTTATGGCCTATGACAGGTATGTGGCCATTTGTCATCCTCTGAACTACACAATTCTAATGAGTCAGAAAGTCTGCTGTCTCATGATAGCCACCTCGTGGATTCTTGCATCTCTCAGTGCTCTAGGCTATAGCATCTACACCATGCACTATCCTTTCTGCAAGTCGAGGCAGATCAGACACCTGTTCTGTGAGATCCCTCCCTTGGTGAGGCTGGCCTGTGCAGACACCTCCACATATGAACTCATGGTTTATGCGATGGGTGTGACCTTGCTCTTTCCAGCTCTTGCTGCCATTCTCACCTCCTACTCACTAATTCTGCTCACTGTGCTCCACATGCCCTCCAATGAGGGCAGGAAGAAAGCCCTTGTCACCTGCTCTTCCCACCTGACCGTGGTTGGGATGTGGTATGGAGGTGCTATTTTCATGTATATCCTGCCTAGTTCCTTTCACAGCCCTAAACAAGACAATATCAGCTCAGTTTTCTACATGATTGTCACTCCTGCTCTGAATCCCCTCATCTACAGCCTGAGGAATAAGGAGGTCACTGGAGCATTGAAGAGAGTCCTGGGAAAAAAGTTTCCAGTACAGTCTACATCCTAGATATTTCTAATAGTTTATTCCTCCTAAAATATAAAAAATTCAACTATGAATGAAATACTACTGATAAAGTTAGGAGAGTAAATGTGTTGTTTGTTTGATAGATAAGAGTGAGATACAACAACCCTTTAAAACACTCTTTGGATATTATGAAATATTTTATAAAATGAAGTCCACCCTACTTCAAATTATTTTCTGTCTTTAAAGTTATATCTCATTTCCAAATGTAACTGCTTGTGTTAAAATTTCAAATTGGCCTCACCTTACCACCGGGATATGGGCCCTGAGAATTCAATTCCTTATTGGACCAAGAACTAGAAAATATAGTTTCACATAGGTAGCTCATGTATTAATTGAAAAAGATTCTTAAGATTTGCTTAAATGTTAAACTAACTAATATTAGCCAAAAATGTAATATTAAAATGACTATTTTGCTTAAGAAGTTTGCATCATGTTCATTCTTTCTCTCTTTCCAAGTATCTGCTTTCATGGAGATTTCTTTGATTTTAAAAAAAGACCTTAAACTCTCTCTTCTTCTCTCCTCTCCTCATCCCTCCTCTCCTCATCCCTCCTCTCCTCTCTTCTAGTCTCCTCTCCTCCCCACTCCCCCTCCACTCTCTTATACAATTTCCCTTCATCTTTTTTCTTTTTTTCTTTTCTTTTTTTAAGTGATGCGAATTGAACACTTACCATTCTAGACTGTGAATAAGGCAAGCAGACAGTATTTGTCCAACATAGTATTACTCCTAACATAGTAAAATATCTCAGCAACCACAAACAATCCATATATTTACTGTTAGTCTAGATATAAACATTTTATAATCTGTACATGTGAAAATATCCTATGGTACTCCATGTGCGCACATTTTATAGCTATTGTATTGAACTGAAACATGAGACAGGACAGTAATCAGGAGTGCAATTGTTAATGAATGCTTTCATAGACATGGGGGAAGGAACATGCTATTGGTGGAAGTATCACAGCTACTTTAGAAAACAGACAGCAGATTTCTCAAAAAAAAAAGAAATTACAAATAGATCAATAAATAATTTGAAGAGAAAGTAAATTTAAATTTGAAAAATAGGATAAAGGGGAATATGTTGTTCTTTCTAACATACTCAGTTATAAATTGAATATGTAATACTATATGGTTGGTATTGCTGTTTGTAGAAATTGACTCTTTCCTGTTTGTTTAAACAAAAAGAAAATCTTATTACAACTCCTCTAGTATGGCACTAAGCAAAGACTAGAGTAGGAAAGGGAGAGGACAGCTGGATACTAACATAGACATTGTGCATAACTACTGAGCAGGAGGCTTACCATAGATGGCTGGATACTAACATAGACATTGTGCATGACTACTGAACAGGAGGCTTACCATAGATGGCTGGATACTAACATAGACATTGTGCATGACTACTGAACAGGAGGCTTACCATAGATGGCTGTAATACTTAATGCATTCATTCCATTACCCAGAAGAAAGAATTTAGGAAGTATCCATCATAATCAACAAACATTTGAGGAGATAAATACACTTAATATGATTTAAATACTATATAAGAAATACAGGTACAGAAACATACTAAGATATAAATGTGGGTTTGCTTTTTATGTAACAGTCAAAATAAGTAAAAGTAAGTTTTCAGGGAAAATAGAAGTTTGTATCCTAGAATTAAGCAGTGTGAGTCGAATCTCGTACTCATTTAGATGAATTTCCCTCCGTTTTTGCTACTGGCACTCACTTTACTAAGCTGATATGCTCTTGTAGAGGCTTCTTCACCTGCTGGCACACAGCGAGATTCTTTTTTTTTTTTAATTTTCTTTATTAGATATTTTCTTTATTTACATGTCATATGATATCTCTTTTCCCAGTTTCCCCTCCAAGAAAAAAGAAAGAAAGAAAGAAAGAACAACAACAACAAAAAACCCTGTTCCCTCCCCCCTCCCCCTGCTCACCAACCCACCCTCTCCCGCTTCTTGGCCCTGGCATTCCCCTACACTGGGGCATAGAACTTTCTCAGGGTCAAGGTCCTCTCCACCATTGATGACCGACTTGGCCATCCTCTGCTACATATGCTGCTGGAGCTATTAGTCCCACTATGTGTGCTCTTTGGTT
Source organism: Mastomys coucha (assembly GCF_008632895.1). Taxonomy (NCBI): domain Eukaryota; kingdom Metazoa; phylum Chordata; class Mammalia; order Rodentia; family Muridae; genus Mastomys; species Mastomys coucha. The sequence goes on along the minus strand of NW_022196904.1, from coordinate 95,500,430 downwards.
GCTGGTTTAGTCCTTCGGAGCTCTGAGGGTACTAATTAGTTCATTCTTGTGTTCTATGCTGATGAAGAGCCCCTAGCCAGCTGTCAGAACACAACTGGAATTAAATGCAGCTCTCATTCTTATATAACTTTAACTTTGTATTTGTACTTCTTCAACAAAACATCTGTAAATTCTGAAATTTCAGGAATGGAAAGACTTATTTTAAAGTGTTGTGAAGATTAAACAAGATAGTAAATATAAATACATGGAAAGAGGCGTTAATTTATTTTAACTGTTACATGTCATGAGAGAGAAGTGCCCTGGCAGTTCTGAACATGTGAGTATGACAGCACATGGGTGTTTGGTAATTCACCTAGCTATTTCATCTCTGTCAAATAAATGGGATTTTATGTATGTGTTTGTATGTGTTTATGCTAATTAGCAATGGCAAGGTCTCATGTATATGACTACTATTCTCCACTATAAAAAGTCTCATAAGTGGTTGTATAAATCATGGTTAAAATGAACTGAATAGGCTTGGAATTCATTGAAAAACTGACTTTATGAAAATGTTGAATATTTTGCATTTTATTTCACATTAAAGCTGTATTAATGTATTAGTAACCATACTATATCATCTAATTTGCATAGTTTAAATTTTTCTTAATATTTTGTTCAACTTCAAGATTGAGAACATAGATACTATGGGTATTATAATTTGGTGATGATTTCTATTCCAATTTATGACTTGACATTAAAATATAGAATGGGAGTTTTTAGACAGAAAACTTCCAGAAATACAGTCCTTCAGAGGCTACATATACCCACTTATATTGTTCTACGCACATACATGTACAAACACTAGAAGATTTAAAAGAGAAGAAGAATTTGAGAGGGAACAGCAACACTGTATAGGGGAGAGTTTGGAGGGAAGGAAATGGGGAATAGATTTGATCAAAATGCGTTATATGAATGCATGAAATTCTCATTAAAAAGTATGAAAATAGTAAAAATTAAAAACTAGGCGGCGCCGCCGGCGGTCGCTGGCTTGAGTGGCAGGGGACGGGTGAGGGGGGGCGCCCTCGGAACCGGCGGAGGGGCGGAGGGGCGGAGGGGCGGAGGGGCGGTGGGGGGAGGGGGAGAGGCGCTCCGGAGTGAGGGAGCCAGACGCTCCGGGAACCGAGGGGAGCGGGGACGGGGAAACCACGTCTCGGGCGCAGCCGCCTCCACCACCTGGGACGCAGGGATGGGGGACGGACGAGCCCCGATGCCGGGGTAGACGGAGGAGCCACGATCCCGGGAGCAGCAGGACCAGGAAGGGGGCCCGGCAGCGGCGGCCGACTGGGCTTCGGAGGAGCTCCAGCCCGGAGAGGCGGCGGCGGCGGCGCCTGCAGAGACCGCGAGCACCGGCCTGCTGAGGGAAGGTCGGGACAGCGGCCAGACCGCTGCGGCCGTCGCTGTGTCCGGCCGGAGAAAGGCCGAGTATCCTCGCCGGCGGAGGAGCAGCCCCAGCAACAGGCCTCCCGATGGCCCCGGGCATCAGCCCGCGGCCACGAAGCACCGCCCCCCCCGCCCCCTCCTGCTCAGGGCAAGAAGAGTCCGCGACTCCAGTGTATAGAAAAAATAACAACTGATAAAGATCCCAAGGAAGAGAAAAAAGATGATTCTGTCCTCCTTCGGGAAGTTTCCATTACTACAACTAGACCTAGCCAGAGCTGGCGCAGTAGTAGCGGGACCTCTATCTCTTGCCTTCGAGACACTGAGAATATTTGGAGCTCTAGGTCCAAGACTGGGTCCTTGCAACTTGTCTGCAAGACAGAACCAATTACTGATCAACTTGATTATGATGTTCCAGAAGAACATCAGTCTCCCGGTGGCATTAGTAGTGATGAGGAAGAGGAGGAGGAAGAAGAAATGTTAATCAGTGAAGAGGAAATACCATTCAAAGATGACCCAAGAGAAGAGACTTACATGCCCCACCTTGAAAAGGAAATCCTTCCCAAAGCCACAGAGAAAATCAGGGAAGGTGAAAGAAGAGAAAGAAAAGAAAGAAATTAAAGTGGAAGTAGAAGTAGAAGTGAAAGAAGAAGAGAATGAAATTAGGGAAGATGAGGAGCCTCCTAGGAAGAGAAGGAGAAGGCAAAAAGATGACAAAAGTCCACGGTTACCCAAAAGGAGGAAAAAACCTCCAATCCAATATGTCCGCTTTGAGATGGAAGGATGTGGGACTGTTCTTGCTCACCCTCACTATTTGCAGCACCGCATTAAATACCAGCATTTGCTGGGGGAAAAAAATGTACGTCCCCATCCCTCCTGTGGACGACTCTTCAGGCTCCAGAAACAACTTTTGTGACATGCAAAGCATCATACAGACCAGAGGGATTGTATCTGTGAGTATTGTGCTCAGGCCTTCAAGAGTTCCCACAATCTGGCAGTACACCAGATGATTCATATGGGCGAGAAGCCATTACAATGTGAGATATGTGGATTTACTTGTCGACAAAAAGCATCTCTTAATTGGCACATGAAGAAATATGATGCAGACTCCTTCTACCAGTTTTCTTGCAATATCTGTGGCAAAAAATTTGAGAAGGACAGTGTAGTGGCACACAAAGCAAAAAGCCACCCTGAGGTGCTGATTGCAGAAGCTCTGGCAGCAAATGCAGGTCACCTCATCACCAGCACAGATATCTTGGGTTCTAACCCAGGGTCCCTGACACAGCTTGCAGATGGTCAGGGGCTTCCTCTTCCTCCTGAGCCCTTGGGAAACTCAACATCTGTAGAGTTCCTACTGCTAAAAGCTGAAGGGATGTCAAAGTCATACTGTGGTGGGACAGAATGGGTGAGCCTTATGGCTGATGGGAAGATCTTTGTGGGAAGTGGCAGCAGTGGGGGCACTGAAGGGCTGGTCATGAACTTGGATATACTCGGTGCTACCACAGAGGTTCTGATTGAGGATACAGACTCTACTGGACCCTAGTGCAAAGGAAGACTTTGGGCACTGGGACAGTGCAGACTTTGTATTTAAAAGATAAAAAGGACAAAAAAAATTAAAGCATTTAAAATCTAGTAAAATAACTGAAGGGCCTGCTCTTTATACATTGTGGATCACACACACACACACACACACACACACACACACACACACACACACAAAAACCACACACCATCCCCATTCCCTGAACTCCCTTCCCTCATCCTTAAAATATTGATATAGCCTTTACCAGAAAGCCTGCTGAAAAGGCAGCAACATACTAGGTTCCAGCCAGCAGCAGACTTCCTGCTCATTGGCAGATCTTTTTCCCAACCTAGAACTCTGATGTGCTCTGGATCAGCTTTGAACTCATAATAGTGTATTACTATCATCTAAATCTTTTCTCCTCTACTAGTACCCTATGGCTCTGGCTTCTCCCCACTGCAACAACCAACACTTACCCTCAAATATTATATAATTCTATTTTCTGGAAGCTGGCAACTTGACTTGGCACTTTAGGGCCCCTTGGCAGGATGCTGTTCAAACAGCACACATCTCTCACCCCTCTTCTATTACTCACTGGGTTTGGGGAAGGAAGGATGCATGGGGACCACCTCCCTCCCTCTCAATGGATCCCAGCACCTCAGTTCCCTCAACTCCTGGACCTCCATAATGCTCTTAATGGTGTTCAGTTGCTTGGAAGCAGGCTCCCAAGAGAGAGGACTGCCCTCTACAGTCTTTCTGGCTGTGAGATAGGGCTCTACATCAGTGAGAAAAGTCCCAGGCTAATGGCAGAAATTTGCACTTTGAACATGTGTGTTTTTGTGTTGTGGAACCTGAGATTCCTTATTTATTAATGGAAAGTCTGATTTTTGGGGGGAGGGGCTTCGTTGCTATGTTTTGTGGGGCTGGGAGAGTAGATTATTCTGACATGGGATCCTTCCTACAAGAGGTAAAAGCTTTGAAGACAAGGCTTAGAGTTAAAAAAGCACAGCCAGCCTCTAAAATCATAGTTCTCCAGTGGCCTTTAAAGGAAGCTGGTCCCCAGCACTAACAGAATCACTACAGTAGCCTAGTGCTTTTCTGGAAGCCTTAGGGAAGTTTGATAGGTTTGTGGTAACTAGTGTGCTCTTTGAAAGTTTAAGAGCATTTGAGATACAAGAATTTTGAGGGGATGAGGAATGTTGGTCAAGGTCTGAATGACACATAAAAGATTTTCTTCTGTGAATTTATCTTTTCTTGTCTTCACCATTTCTTTGCATATATATTCCTGCTGGTCCCTTGTTTTGATTTTGGTTTTTGTTTTGTTATTGGTCATTCCAGCACTCAGTGGAAGACCCTGCCATTCATGAAGGAACAAAATCTAAAAGTTCTAGACATTTGGTTAAGAGTAAACTGTTCTGTCTTACTCCTCTTTAGAAGAGATAAAGCTTCAATAGACAAAAATAAAAGTGGAAATCTGCACAATAATGGTTTTTGGCTTTCCCCAGAATTATCTATTTTCCTCTGAGTAGAGATTTTAATGCCTTGTGGATTGTTTATTACTGTCATTGGGAGACACAGATCGTGTTTTTACATGCTTATACCTCTCAGAAGACTAAAACCCTAATTCAGTTCATTTTTTTGAAAATTAGAAATACAATTCTTCCCTGTGTACTTCACCATCAGCCACTGAAGACTTGGTCAGTTGTTGTCAGAAATACATGATGACTATTGGGAAAAATAAGAGCCTGACTGAGGAGAACAACAACAACAGCAACAACAACAACAAAAACAAACAAACAAACAAACAAAAAAAAACTAGGCAAGACAGGACCAGACAGGAGGGAGGCATAGACAGCAGAAGAAACAAAGCAGCAAGGACAGGGTCCTTCCTGCTTCCATCTGCATCCAAGAGATGCAGCTCTTCCACAGCCTCTGCACCTTTCACACCAGGGGAGAGATGGTCTCCAGGGAGCATGCTGACCCCAGGACTCAGGTGAGATCGGAAGTTTTCTCTCCTGTGACTTTCTAAGGCAGGACCAGCCAGGAGGCACAGGCAGCAGAAGCAGCAGAGCAGCTGGAACAGGATGCTTCCCTACATCCATCTGCACCCAGAAAGCGTGGCTGATCTGCAGCCCTCTGTGCATGGGTCTTTCGAGAAAAGAGTTGATCTCCAAGGAGTCCTAACACAGGCTTATAGACCCATAGAAGGAACAAGTTCCAGCCAGAGACAGCAAAAACATCTAACACCAGAGATTACCAGATGGTGAAAGGCAAATGCAAGAATCTTACCAAGAGAAACCAAGACTACTTGGTATCATCAGAATCAAGTACTCCCACTACAGAAAGTCCTGGATATCCCAAAGCAAAAGAAAAGGAAGATTCAGATTTAAAATCATATCCCATGATGCTGATAAAGGAATTTAAGAAGGACATAAATAATCCCATTAAAGAACTACAGGAGAACACAGGTAAGCAGGTAGAAGCCCTTAAAAAGGAAATACAAAAATCCATAAAAGAATTACAGAAGAACACAAGTAAACAAATATCCTTTAAAAAGGAAACACAAAAATCACTTAATGAATTACAGGAAAGCACAACCAAACAGGTGAAGGAATTGAACAAAACCATCAAAGATCTAAAAGTGGAAGTAGAAATAATTAGGAAATCACAAAGAGAGACAACTCTGGAAATAGAAAACCTAGGAGAAATCAGGAGCCATAGATGTAAGCATCCCCAACAGAATATTGAGATAGAAGAGAGAATCTCATGGGCAGAAGATACCTCAGAAAACATTGACACAAGAGTCAAAGACCTAATGCAAAATACCCAGGAAATCCAGGCCACAATGAGGAGACCAAACCTAAGGATAATAGGTATAGAAGGAAGTGAAGTTTTCCAACTTCAGTAAATATCTTCAACAAAATCAAAGAAGACTACTTCCCTAACCTAAAGAAAGAGATGCCCATGAACATACAAGAAGCCTACAGAACTCCAAATACACTGGATCAGAAAAGAAATTCCTCCCATCACATAATAATCAAAACACCAAATGCACAAAACAAAGAAAGAATATTAAAAACAGAAAAGGAAAAATGTCAAGTAACATAAAAAGGCAGACATATCAGAATTACACAAGACTTCCCACCAGAGACTATGAAAGCTAGAGCATCCTGGGTTGATGTCATACAGATCCTAAGAGAACACAAATGCCCACCCAGGTTACTATACTCAGGAAAACTCTCAATTACCATAGATGGATAAATCAAGGTATTCCATGACAAAATCAAATTTAAACAATATCTTTCCACAAATTGAGGTCTTCAAATGATAATAAATGGAAATTCCAACAAAAGGAGAAAAACTACACCCTAGAAAAAGCAAGAAAGTAATCTATCAACAAAACTAAAAGAAGTTAGCCACAGCAACAATTCTAACTCTAATGACCAAATAACAAGAAACAACAATTACTATTAATATCAATGGACTCAATTCCCCAATAAAAAGATATAGACTAAGTGGCTAAATAAACAGGATCCAACATTTTCTTGCATACAGGAAACCTCCTTAGTAACAAAGACAGACACTACCTCAGAATAGAAGGCTGGAAAACAATTTTCCAAGCTAATGGTCCCAAGAAAAAAGCTGGAGTAGCCATTCTAATATCGAATAAAGTTGACTATCACTTAAAGTGATCAAAAAAAAAAATAAGAAGGGACACATCATACTTATCAAAGGTAAAGTCTACCAAGATGAACTCTCAGTTCTTTACATCTATGCTCCAAATGCAAGGCATCTACATTCATAAAAGAAATTTTACTAAATCTCAAAGTACACATTGCAACGCACACAATAATAGTGGGAGACTTCAACACCCCACTCTCTGCAATGTATAGATCATGGAAACAGAAACTAAACAGACACACAGTGAAACTAACAAAAGTTATGAAACAAATGGATTTAACAGATATTTATAGAACATTTTATACTAAAACAAAAGGATATGAATTCTTCTCAGCACCTCATGGTACCTTCTCCAAAAATGACCATATAATTAGTCACAAAACAGGCTTCAACAAATACAAGAAGACTGAAATAATTCATTGCATCCTATCAGTTCACCGTGACTAAGGCTGGTCTTCAATAACAACATAAACGATAGAAAGTCCACGTATACATGGAAGCTGAACAACACTCTATTCAATGATAACTTGGTCAAGGAAGAAATAAACAAAGAAATTAAAGACTTTTTAGAGATTAATGAAAATGAAGCCACAACATACCCAAACTTATGGAACACAATGAAAGCAGTCCTAAGAGGAAAACTCATAGCTCTGAGTGCCTCCTAAAAGAAACTGGAGAGAGCATACACCAGCAATTTGACAGCACATCTGAAAGCTCTAGAACAAAAAGAAGCAAATTCACCCAAGAGGAGTAAATGGCAGGAAATTATCAAACTCAGGCCTGAAATCAAACAAATGGAAACAAAAAGAACAATAAAAATAATCATCCAAACCAGGAGTTGTTTCTTGGGGGAAATCAAGAAGATAGATAAACCCATAGCCAGACTAACTAGAGGGCACAGAGACAATATCCTAAATAACAAAATCAGAAATGAAAAGGGAGACATAACAACAGAAACTGAGGAAATTCAAAAAATCATCAGAACCTACTAAAAAAAAAAAAGCCTATACATAAGAAAACTGGAAAACCTAGATAGAAAGGACAATTTTCTAGGCAGATACCAGGTACCAAAGTTAAATCAAGATCGGATAAATGATGGAAGCAGTTCCATTTTCCCTAAGGAAATAAAACAGTTATTAATAGTCTAACAACCAAAAACAGCCCAGGACCAGATGGGTTTAGTGCAGAGTTTTATCAGACCTTCAGAAAAGACTTAATACCATTACTCCTCAAACTATTCCACAAAATGGAAACAGAAGGTACTCTACCCAATTCATTCTATGAAGCCACAATTACTCTGATACCTAAACCACACAAAGACCTAACAAAGAAAACAAACTTCAGACCAATTTCCCTTATCAATATCAATGCAAAAATACTCAATAAAATTCTTGCAAACCAAGTCCAAGAACACTTCAAAATAATCATCCATCATGAACAAGTAGGCTTCATCCCAGGGATGCAAGGATAGTTCAATATATGGAAATCCATCAACATAATGCACTGTATAAACAAACTCAAAGAAAAATATATCATCATCTCATTGGATGCTGAGAAAGTATTTAACAAAATTCAACACCCCTTCATGATAAAAGTCCTGGAAAGATCAGTAATTCAAGGCCCATACTTAAAGATAGTAAAAGCAATACAGTAAACCAGTAGCCATCATCAAACTAAATGGAGAGAAACTTGAAGCAATCCCACTAAAATCAGGGACTAGACAAGGCTGTCCACTCTCTCCCTACATATTCAATACTGTGCTTGAAGTCCTAGCCAGAGCAATTAGACAATAAAAGGAGATCAAAGGGATACAAGTTGGAAAGAATGAAGTCAAGTTATCACTCTTTGAAGATGATATGATAGAATAATTAAGAGACCCCAAAAATTTCATCAGAGAACTCCTAAACCTGATAAACAATTTCAGCAAAGTGTCTGGATATAAAATTAACTGAAACAAATCAGTGGTCTTCCTCCACTCAAAGAATAAACAGGCTGAGAAAGAAATTAGGGAAACAATATCCTTCACAATAGTCACAAATAATATAAAATACCTTCGTGTGACTCTAATTAAACAAGTGAAAGATCTGTATGGCAAGAACTTTAAATCTCTGAAGATAGAGATCGAAGATCTCAGAAGATGGAAATATCGCCCATGCACATGGATTGGCAGGATTAATACTGTAAAAATGACCATCTTGTAGATAGCAATCTACAGATTCAATTCAATCCCCAACAAAATTCCAACTCAATTCTTCACAGAGTTGGAAAGAGCAATTTGCAAATTCATCTAGATTAACAAAAATCCCAAGATAGCAAAAACTATTCTCAAGAATCAAAGAACTTCTGGTGGAATCACCATCCCTGACCTCAACCTGTAATACAGAGCAATTGTGATAAGAACTGCATGGCATTGGTACAGTGACAGGAAGGTAGATCAATGGAATAGAATTGAACACCCAAAAATGAATCCACATACCTATGGTCACATGATCTTTGACAAAGGAGCTAAAAAACACCCAGTGAAAAAGAGACAGAATTTTCAACAAATGGTGCTGGCTCAACTGGTGGTTAGCATGTAGAAGAATGCAAATCGATCCATTCCTATCTCCTTGTACAAAGCTCAAGTCCAAGTGGATCAAGAACCTCTACATAAAACCAGATACATGGAAACTAATAAAAATATTGTGGGGAAGAGCCTCAAGCACGTGGGCACAGGGGAAAATTTCCTGAACAGAACACCAATAGCTTATGCTATAAGATCAAGAATTGACAAATGAGACCTCACAAAACTGAAAAGCTTCAGTAAGGCAAAGGACACTGTCAATAGGACAAAATGGTAACCAACAGATTGGAAAAAGATCTTTACCAATCCTATATCTGATAGAGGGCTAATATCCAATAAATACAAAGAATTCATGAAGTTAGACTCCAGAGAACTAAATAACCCTAATAAAACTGGGGTACAGAGCTAAACAAAGAATTCTCAACTGAAGAATACAGAAAGGCTGAGAAGCACCTAAAGAAATGTTCAACATCCTTAGTCATCAGATGCCATGGACTGGGGTTTCTTGGGAGAGCCCTTGTTCCTCAGGACAGGAGTTCTGGCCAGGTGTGCAAGGGATTCGAATGGTGATAAATAGTCAACACAAAGAAGTGTCTGAATGTATTTCTGACTATCTGAATGTATTTCTCAAAAATGATATGAGGCTTTTACAATCATTACAAAAGAGAAATGAAAAATCTGGCAGCTCAGTAGTCAAGGCACATCTGAGGCCATCTAAAACACACTAGGTCTAAAACAGCAGTATCTCCTCTGGACTGGTGCAGCACCCCTGGGCTCCGAGCACTCTCAGGCCCCATGGGCTTGGCCAGAGTCCCGGGGCGGGGGCTGCGGGTGGGCCAGCCAGGAGGACAGAGGCTCAAATCTCGAATGCTCAGTCTCTTGAACCTCGACTAGTGCTGCACACCACCCCCATCCCCCCGGCCCAAGACCTCTGGGCCCGGGGTGCTGCGGACTGCATGAATCTAAGTCCTAGTCCACCTAAGTTCTAGTTCTAGTCAGAGTGTGAGTGAGTCTGAATGCTGAATACAGACTGCTGAATGCTGTCTCTCACACACACACTCTCGGCTCAAGGTTCCGCCATCCTAGATAAAACGCCCACTATGCTAATCTTTTGGGGAAGTAGAGACCTGTCTCTTGCTAATTCCTAGGAATGGTTCAGCTGTAGTACGTGACTGAGAATGAGGATTTTACTTGACCTTACCCTGGGATAAGCCTCCTATTCTGTAAATTTCAATGCCCTACCCACAATGCCAGAGGCAATTAGTCTGGGTGGGTAAATTCCAAGCCAGGGTTTGACTAAGATGTTGGAACATTGGTCAAGGTCAGAGAGCAATGTCCAATTTTGTCCAGCTGTAAATAAATCATATCTTGGTGGGCACCTAGCACACGAGTACAAGGACATATCTGGGCTACCTCTGAGTTTGGGGTGCCAGGCGACAATGCGGGGGCAAGAGACTGACTTTCCTTGAAGTTTTCACCTCAAATACTGCTGTCACAAAAAGTGTGTGTGGCAATCAGGGAAATGCAAATCAAAACAATCCTGAGATTCTACCTCACACCAGTCAGAATGACGATGTGTGAGTTGAGCTTTAGTAAAGTTTCTTTTATGAATGTGGGTGCCCTTGCATTTGGAGCATAGAGGTTCAGAATTGAGAGTTCATCTTGGTAGATTTTTCCTTTGACCAGTTTGAAATTATCCTTTTTGATAACTTTTGGTTGAAAGTCGATTTTATTTGGTATTAGTAAAAGACCCCAGAGCTCAGAAGACCCTCACTCAAGTTTCAGGATGACACGACCACCCAATAACTCATGAGAGACTGATCTTGTTGCAAGCTCACGAGGTTTATTTGGGATAGGCTGGTACCAGGGTCGATCTCCTAACCTTGCAGGCCAGAGGAGTTCGACCCTGAACACAAGAAATGAGGGGTATTTAAAGGGAAAAACCACAAACTAGGAGGGGTGAGGGGGTTACCAAGGAAACATAACAAAAAACAGTGGAAAATTTCAGAGGGACCCAACCCAAGGTAATCAGTCAGTTAGGGAGGGGAACATATTCCTTCTAGGAATGTAATCTTCATCTATTGGTCGGCAGGGTGGAGAGCCTCGTAAACCAGTAGACCTCCATTCCTAGTTCCGCCCTCATTGTGGATCAGTCAGGAGGGGCAGGTATTGGGAACCAGAGCCCTGAGGCTCTGAGTTAGCCAAGTTCCTGAAACTGGCTAGTCTACATTTTTGGCTCTTTACAGGTTTTCCATGCCCTATTAGGTAAAGGTTATACATTATACATTCTTACTGACACATTTCTATTAAATGCTCTTATTTTAAAATTCTAAAATTCTCCAGCCTTTCATTAGAATGGCTACTCCAGCTAGTTTCTTGGGATCATTTGCTTGAAAAATTGAATTTCAACAAAAAACAGTGAGGTAGTATCTTGGTGGGCACCTAGCACACGAATATGAGGACATATCTGGGCTACCTCTGAGTTAGGGGAACTCTTCTCCTTCACCTTTGACTCTGAGGTCGTATCTGTCTTTGTCACTGAGGTGTGTTTTTGTATGCAGTAAAATATTGGTTCCTGTTAACAGACATAGTCTGTTAGTCTATGCCTTTTTATCGGGGAATTGAGACCAATGACGTTAAGAGATAATAAAGAAGAGTGATTGTTTTTCCCTGTTATTTTTTGTTGTTAGAGGTGGCATTGTAATTGTATGTCTATCTTCTTTTGGATTTGTTGAAGGACTACTTTCCTGCTTTTTCTAGGGTCTAGTTTCCCTCCTTGTGTTGGTGTTTTCCATCTATTATCCTATTTAGGGCTGGATTTGTGGAAAGATATTGTGTAAATTTGGTTTTGCCATGGAATATCTTGGTTTCTCCGTCCATGGTAATTGAGAGATTTGCTGGGTATAGTAGCCTGGGCTGGCACTTGTGTGTTCTCTTAGGGTTTGTATATCTGTCCAGGATCTTCTGGGTTTTATAGTCTCTAGTGTGAAGTCTGGTGTAATTCTGATAGGTCTGCCTTTATATGTTACTTGACCTTTTTCCCTCACTACTTTTAGTATTCTTTCTTTGTTTAATATATTTGTTGTTTGAATTATTATGTAACAGGAGGAATTTCTTTTCTGGTCCAGTCTATTTGGAGTTCTGTAGGCTTCTTATATGTTCATGAGCATATCTTTCTTTAGGTTAGAGAAGTTTTCTTCTATGATTTTGTTGAAGATATTTATTGGCCTTTAAGTTGGGAATCTTCACTCTCTCCTATACCTATTATCCTTAGGTTTGGTCTTTTTCTTGTGTCCTGGATTTCCTGGATGTTTTGGGTTAGGACTTTCTTTCATTTTTCATTTTCTTTGACTGTTGTGTCAATGTTTTCTATAGTATCCTTTGCCCCTAAGATTCTTACTTCTATCTCTTGAATTCTGTTGGTGATGCTTGCATCTATGACTTTTTAATCTCTACTAGGTTTTCTAACTCCATGGTTGTTTCCCTTTGTGATTTCTTTATTGTTTCTATTTCCATTTTTAGATCTTTATGGTTTTGATCATTTCCTTCACCTACCTGTTTGATTGTATTTTCCTGTAATTATTTGAGGGATTTTTGTGTTTCCTCTTTAAGGGCTTTTACCTGTTTACCTGCATTCTCCTGTATCTCTTTAAAGGATTTATTAATGTCCTCCTTAAAGTCCTCCATCATCGTCATGAGAAGTGACTTTATTTAGATCTGAATCTTGCTTTTCTGGCGTGATGGTGTATCTAGGACTTGCTATTGTGGGAGAATTGGATTCTGATGCTGACAAATAACTTTGGTTTCTATTGCTTCTGTACTTATGCTTGTCTCCCAACATCAGATTATCTCTTAGTGCTCCCTGCCCTCGCTATATCTGACTGGAACCTTTCCTTCCTGAGTTCTGGTTGAGTCAGAACTCCTCAGAGTTCAGCTGTCTCTGTGATCCTGTGATTCCAGGATCCTGTGATTCTTAGAGTCTGGGTGTGTCAGAGTTCTAGGGAATCAAACTGCCTCTGAGACCCCAGTGTGACCAAGCTCCTGGGATCCTGGGATCCTAAGACCTTGGTTGTGCTAGAGTGCCTCAGAGTGGAGCCTCCTCCTGGGGCTATGGGACTGGCCACTGAATTCATGCTCAAGGTGGACCAGAAGTCAGAAATATTGTTTACCTTAATGAAGCTGGTACAATGAATCCTGTGAATCCAGGTGGTGGTGGAACATGCTTTTAATCCCAGCACTTGTGAGGCAGAAGCAGGTGGATTTCTGAGTTCAAGGCCATCCTGGTCTACATGAGTTCCGGGACAGCCAGAACTATACAGAGAAACACCGTCTCAGAAACAAACAAAAAACAATGTCCAGTTTAAAAACCCATGTTCTGGGTTGAAAAGCAAAAACAGAACCAAAGGAACAGTGTCTGTGGTATATACTTGTGCATGAGAAACTTTATTCTTAACTGCTGATTAAAAGTAGAATGTTCCTGGGATCTTTTATTTTTCCTATTATATTTTGATTGGATTTTTCTTTATTTACATTTCAAATGTTATCCCCTTTCCAGTTCTCTCCTCCAGAAACCCCTAGAACATCCCCCTCCCCCTACCTCTATGAGGATACCCACCCACTCCCACCTTCCTATCTTGGCATTCCCCTACACTGGGGCATCCAAACCCCTTGGGCCCAAGGGCTTCTCCTCCAACTCATGTCCAGCAAGGTCATCCTCTGCCACATATGTGGCCAGAGACGTAGGTCCTTCCATGTGTACTCTTTGGATGGTGTTTCAGTCCCCGGGAGATCCGAGGGTCTAGCCAGTTGGCACTGTTGATCTTCTCATGCAGCTGCAAACCCCCTCAGCTCCTTCAGTCCCTTCTCCAACTCCTCCACTGGGGAACCCTCACTCAGTCCAATGGTTGGCTCCAAGTATCCAACTCTGTATTTGTCAGGCTCTGACAGAGCCTCTCAGGAGACAACCATATCAGGCTCCTGTCATCAAGCAATTCCAAGCATCTACATTGGTGTTCAAGTTTGACAACTGTATATGGGATGGATTCTTAGGTGGGGCAGTCTCTGGATGGCCTTTCTTTCAGTCTCTGCTCCACACTTTCTCACCATATTTCCTCCTATGAATATTTTGTCCTGCTTCTAAGAAGCACTGAAGCATCCACAATTTAACCTTTCTCCTTATTGAGCTTCATATTCATATGGTCTGTGAAATGTATCTTGGGTATTCTGAAATCATGGGCTAATGTCCACTTGTCAGTGAGTGCATACTGTGTGTGTTCTATTGTGACTGGGTTACCTCACTCAGGATGATATTTTCAAGTTCCATCCATTTGCCTAAGAATTTCATGAAGTCATTTGTTGGTCACCTTACCCTTCCAGTGGAAATAAGGAGCAAACACCAAGCCCTTCTCCATGCAGTTTAATCAGGAACCTTCATTTTTACTTCTTCTCTAGCTAGCTTCTTTTATATTCTTCTATATCTTCTCCTTACATACACTTTACTAGTTCTTCTTACTTATTACTACTTACATCTTATTGGTTACATCTTACTGCTTTCTTCTTACTTACTCTTATTTCTACTTACTCCTATTCTTATTCTTACTTCTATTCCTACATCTTACTTCTTACATATTAACCCATCACCAGCCTTAATTCTACATACTTACCCCTAAAACTACATACTTACTCCTCTCTCTATATCTTCTATCTTAACCCATCACCAGCCCTAATTCTACATACTTACTCCTATCTATCTCTACATACTTACCCCTAATTCTTACATCTTACCTCTAATTCTATATACTTACCTCTAATCCTATATCCAGTCCCCAGCCTTTGTGGGTTAAATACTTTCCCTGGTCCCAATCAGCATCAGCTACATGGCAAAGCACAATAGGCTGCGGGAAAATCATGCCAGCTTGCATCACAAACTAGAGGCACTCAGCTTCTCCATCTAAGGGCTTGATTATCAATGCTCTCTGCTCTGACCGGAGACCAGGTGTTCAATATATATGTATAGGGTGGCAGCTGCGGCTTCCCACAGTCATTATTTTTAATAGCTGATTGGTATTCCATTATGTAAATGTGCCACCTTTTCTGTATCCATTCCTCTGTTGAGGAACATCTTGGTTGTTTCCAGCTTCTGGCTATTATAAAAATGGCTGCTATAAACATAATCTAACATATGTCTTTATTACATGTTGGAACATCTTCTGGGTATATGCCCAGGAGTGGTATAGGTGGGTCCTCATGTAGTACTATGTCCAATTTTCTGAGGAACTGCCAAACTGATTTCCAGAGTGGTTGTACCACCTTGCAATCCCACCAGCAACAGAAGAATGTTCCTATTTCTCCACATCCTAGCCAGCATCTGCTGTCACATGAGTTTTGGATCTTAGCCATTCTGCCTGATGTGAAGTGGAATCTCAGAGTCATTTTGATTTGCATTTCCCTGATGACTAAGTATGTTGAACATTTCTTTAGGTGCTTCTTGGCCATTCCAGTTTCCTCAGTTCTGACTTATCTGTTTAGCTCTATTCCACATTTTTTAAAAGGTTTATTTGGTTCTCTGGAGTCTAACTTCTTGAGTTCTTTGTATATATTGGATATTAGCCCTCTATCAGATATAGGATTGGTAAAGATCTTTTCCCAATCTGTTGGTTGCCCTTTTGTCCTATTTACAGTGTCCTTTGCTTCACAGAAGCTTTGAAATTTTATGAGGTCCCATTTATTAATTCTTGATCTTAGAGCATAAGACATTGGTATTTTGTTAAGCAAATTTTCTCATGTCCGTGTGTTTGCTTGCTTTTTGTCACTTTCTCTTCTATTAGAATCAGTGTATCTGGTTTTATGTGGAGGTCCTTGATCCACTTGGACTTGAGCTTTGTACAGGGAGATAAAAATTGATCAATTTGCATTCTTCTACTTGTTGATACTAGTTGAACCAGCACCATTTATTGAAGATGCTTTCTTTTTTTCCAGTGGATGGTTTTAACTCCTTTGTCAAAGATCAAGTGAACATAGATGTGTGGGTTCATTTCTGGGTCTTGAATTCTATTCCATTGATCTACCTGCCTGTCACTGTACCAATACCATGCAGTTTTTAATCACTATTGCTCTGTAGTACAGCTTGAGGTCAGGGATGGTGATTCTCAAGTTCTTTTATTGTTGAGAATAGTTTTCACTATCCTGATTTTTTTTTTTTATTATTCCACATGAATTTGAGAATTGCTCTTTCTAACTCTATAAAGAAGTGAATAGGAATTTTGATGGGGATTGCATTGAATCTATAGATTGCTTTTGGCAATGCGGCTAGTTTTACTACATTAATCTGCCAATCCACGAGCATGGGGAATCTTTTCATCTTCTGAGGTCTTCTTCAAAACATTTTTCAAGAGACTTGAAGTTCTTGTCAGATACATCTTTCATTTGTTTGGTTAGAGTCACACTAAGGTGTTATATATTGTTTTTGACTATTGTGAAGGGTGTCATTTACCTAAATTGTTTCTCAGCCCATTTGTCCTTTGAGTAGAGGAAGGCTACTGATTTGATTGAGTTAATTTTATATCTAGCTACTTTGCTGAAGTTGTTTATCCAGTTGTTGGAGTTCTCTGGTGGAATTTTTGGGGTCAAAAAAGGATAATAACATATGTTGTACAAATAGTGATATTTTGACTTCTTCCTTTCCAAATTATATCCTTTGACCTCCTTTTGTTGTCTAATTGCTCTGACTAGGATTTTGATTATTATATGGAATAGGTAGGGGAGAGTGGGCAGACTTGTCAAAGTCCCGATTTTAGAGGGATTGCTTCAAGTTTCTCTCCATTTAGTTTGATGTTGGCTACTGGTTTGCTGTGTATTGCTTTTACTATGTTTAGGTATGGGCATTGAATTCCTGATCTTTCCAAGACTCTTACCACGAAGTGCCACAAGCAGCTAGCCTACCTAGGGTGGAGTCTTCCTCCTTAGGTGAGGTCTATTGTTCAGCCAAGTCTGCAACTTCCCTATAGGTGTCATGCCCTGCTGAGCTGCTTCACCTACCTTCAGGACAGAACAAGATGCTAATGACGCCACTAGATCCTGACTTACTGGGGGATGGGTTCCCTGCCTATATAATCCCAGACTCTGAAATACACATTGGACCTTGATCAGAACCTTTTGACTTGGTCTGGTTATTTCTCTCGCAGTCCGATTCCTCTATTTTCCCCAGGCCCTTGCTTCTCTTTCCGGAACCCGGTTTGCATAGCTGCTGGCAGCTACAATGAAGGGTTGTTGAATTTTGTCAAATGCTTTCTCACTAATGACATGATCATGTGGTTTTCTTTTCTTTCTTTCTTTCTTTCTTTTTTTTTTTTTTTGAGTTTGTTCGTACAGTGGATTATGTTGACAGATTTCTTTATATTGAACTATCCCTGCTTCCCTGGGTTGAAGCCTACTTGATAATGATGGATGATCATTTTTATCTGTTCTTGGATCCAGTTTGTGAGAATTTTATTGAGTATTTTTGCATCTATTCATAAGGGAAATTTGTCTGAAGTTCTCTTTCCTTGTTGAGTCTTTGTGCGGTTTAGGTATCAGAGTAATTGAGGCTTCGTAGAACAAATGGGTTAGTATTTCTTCTGGTTTTATTCTGGGAATAATTTGAAGAGTATTCGTATTAGGTCTGTTTTGAGGTATGATAGAATTCTGCCCTAAGCCCATCTGGTCCTGGGCTTTTGTTTAGTTGTGGGAGCTTTTCTTGGTTGGGAGACTTTCAATGACTGCTTTTATTTTCTTAGGGTGTATGAGACTGTTTAGATGGTTTATCTGATCCTGATTTACCTTTGATACTTGGTATCTGTCTAGAAAATTGTCCATTTCCTCCACATTTTCCAGTTTTATTGAATATAGGATTTTATAGCAAGATCTGATAATTTTTTCAATTTCCTTTTTTTCATGATTTTTTTATTAGATATTGTCTTTATTCACATGTCATGGGATTTCTCCTTTTCCAGCTTCCCCTCCAAAAAGAAAAGAAAGAAAAAGAAAAAGAAAAAAAACAATAAGAACAAACCCCTGTTGCCTCTCCCCTACCCCTGCTTGCCACCCCACCCTCTCCCACTTATTGGCCCTGGCATTCCCCTACACTGGGGCACAGAACCTTCACAGGGCCTCCCCTCCCATTAATGATCGACTTTGCAATCCTCTACTATACACATGCTGCCAGAGCAATCAGCCCCACTATGTGTACTCCTTGGTTGGTGGATGAGTCCCTGGGAGCTCTGAGGGTACTAGTTAGTTCATATTATTGTTCATTCTAAGGGGCTTCAAACGCTTCAGCTCCTTTTCCTGTTTCTGTTGTTATTTCTCCCTTTTCATTCCTGATTTTAATTTGGATACTGTACTCTGTGCCCTCTGGTAAGTCCGGCTAAGGGTTTATCTATCTTGTGGATTTTCTCAAAGAAAAAGCTCCGGCCAGGTTTTGTTGATTCTTCCTATAGTTCATTTTGTTTCTCCTTGGTTGATTTCAGCCCTGAGTTTGATAATTGCCTGCCATCTACTCGTATTGGGTATATTTTCTTCTTTTTGTTCTAGAGCTTTCAGGTGTGCTAGAAGCTGCTAGTATATGCTCTGTCCAGTTTCTTTTTGGAGGCACTCAGAGCTATGGGTTTTCCTCTTAGCACTCCTTTCATTGTGTTCCCACAGGTTTGGGTATGTTATGGCTTTATTTTCATTAACTTCTCAAAAGTCTTTAATTTCTTTCCTTATTTCTTCCTTGAACAAGTTATCATTGAGTAGAGTGTTCTTCAGCTTCTACGTGTATATGGGCTTTCTATTATTTTTGTTGTTATTGAAGACCAGCTTTAGTCTATGATGAT
Organism: Mastomys coucha; assembly: GCF_008632895.1. Classification (NCBI taxonomy): domain Eukaryota; kingdom Metazoa; phylum Chordata; class Mammalia; order Rodentia; family Muridae; genus Mastomys; species Mastomys coucha. Next base: position 95,481,394 of record NW_022196904.1, on the reverse strand, counting down.
CTGATAGGATGCATGGGATTATTTCATTTCAATCTTCTTGTATCTGTTGAGGCCTGTTTTGTGATCAATTATATAGTCAGTTTTGGAGAAGGTACCATGAAGTGCTGAGAAGAAGATATATTCTTTTGTTTTAGAATTAAATATACTATAGATATCTGTTAAATCCACTTGGTTCCTAACTTCTATTAGTTTCACTGTGTCTCTTTTTAGTTTCTGTTTCCATGATCTGTCCATTGCTGAGAGTGGAGTGTTGAAGTCTCCCACTATTAGGTATGAGGTACAATGTGTGCTTTAAGCTTTAGTAAAGTTTCTTTTATGAATGTGGGTGCCCTTACATTTGGAACATAGATGTTCAGAATTGAGAGTTGTTCTTGGTAAATTTTTTCTTTGATGAGTATGAAGTGTCCTTCCATATCCTTTTTAATAACTTTTGGTTGAAAGTTGATTTTATTTGATAATAGAATGGCTACTTCAGCTTGTTTCTTGGAACCATTTGCTTGGAAAATTGTTTTCCAGCCTTTTACTCCGAGGTAGTGTTTGTCTTTGATACTGAAGCGTGTTTCCTGTGTGCAACAAAATGTTGGGTCCTGTTTACATACTCAGTCTGATAGTCTATATCTTTTTATTGGGGAATTGAGTCCATTGATGTTAAGAGATATTAAGGAATAGTGATTGCTGCTTCTTATTATTTTGTTCTTAGAGGTGAAATTATGTTTGTGTGACTATCTTTAGGGTTTTTTATAAGGATTCACTTTTTGCTCTTTCTGGGTGTAGTTTCTCTTCTTGTGTTACAGTTTACCATCTATTATTTTTTGTAGAGCTAGATTTGTGGAAAGATATTATATAAATTTGGTTTTGTCATGGAGTATCTTGGTTTCTCCATCTATGGTAATTGAGAGTATTGCTGAGTATAGTAGCCTGGCCTGGCATTTGTGTTCTCTTAGGGTCTGTATGGCATCTGCCCAGGATCTTTTTGCTTTTATAGTCTGTGGTGAGAAATCTCCTGTAATTATGATAGGTCTGCCTTTATATGTTACTTGACATTTTTCCAGTACTGCTTTTAATATTCTTTCTTTTGTACATTTGGTGGTTTTTTATTAGATATTTTCTTTATTTACATTTTAAATGCTGCCCCCTTTCCTGGTTTCCCCCTTGAAAAAAATATCTATTCCCTTACCCCTCCCCCTGCTCATCAACCCATTCTCTCCTGCTTCCTGGCCCTGGCATTCCTCTACATTAGGGTATAGAACCTTCACAGGACCAAGGGCCTCTCCTCCCACTGAAGACCAACTAGACCATCCTCTGCTACATATGCAGCTGGAACCATGAGTCCCACCGTGCATACTCTTTGGTTGATGGTTTAGTCCCTGGGAGCTCCAGGGGTACTGGTTATTTCATATTGTTGTTCCTCTTATGGGGCATTTGGTGTTTTGACTAATATGTGACAGAGAAATTTATTTTCTGGTCCAATCTAATTGAAGTTCTGTGGACTTCTTGTATGTTATAGGCATCTCTTTCTTTAGGTTAGGGAAATTTTCTTCTATAAGTTTGTTGAAGATATTTATTGTCCCTTTAAGTTGGGAATCTTCACTCTCTTCTATACCTATTATCCTTAGGTTTGGTCTTCTCATTGTGACCTGAATTTCTTGGATGTTTTGGGTTAGGAGATTGTTTGCATTTTGCTGTTGTGACATCAAACATCTTTAACTGTTGTGTCAATGTTTTCTATGGTATCTTCTGCCCCTGAGATTCTCTCTTCTTTCTCTTGTATTCTGTTGGTGATGCTTGCATCTATATCTCCTGACATCTTTCCTAGGTTTCCTAGCTCCAGAATTGTCTCCTTTTGTGATTTCTTTATTGTTTCTACTTCCATTTTTAGATCCTGGATGGTTTTGTTCAATTCCTTCACCTGATTTGTTGTGTTTTCCTGCAATTCTTTAAGGGATTTTTGTGTTTCCTCTTTCGGGGCTTCTACCTGATTACCTGTGTTCTCCTGTATTTCTTTAAGGGAGTTTTTTTTTTTTATGTCCTTCTTAAAGTCCTCTATCATCATCATGAGATGTGATTTTAAATCAGAATCTTCTTTTCTCCTGTTTTGGGGTATTCTGTCCTTGCTGTGCTGGGAGAACTGGGTTCTGATGATGGTATGTAGCCTTGATTTCTGTTGCTTATGTTCTTGTGCTTGCCTCTTGGCATATGGTTATCTCTAGTGCTACCTGCTCTTGCTATCTCTGACTGGAGCCTGTCCCTACTGTGATACTGGTTGTGTCATAACTCCTCAGAGTTCAACTGTCTCTGTGATCTTGTGATTTGGTGATCCTGTGATCCTGAGATCCTGGGTGTGTCAGAGCTCTCAGGAGTCAAGCTGCCTCTGGGATCCTGGGATCCTGAAATCCTGGTGTTACCAAGTTCCTAAGATCCTGTTGTATCTGATCTCCTGGGAGTTAAGTTTTCTCTGGGTATTGCAGGGATGTTGGGGAGCAAGAGCCCTAGGTATTCTCTGGGCACAGGTATAAGCTGGAAGGAACCCGTGTGTCTTGTTGGGTGGTGATTTATGTTTTCCTAGTTCCTGTAGGGGCCCCAGTTACACCAGGTGTTGGAAAAGATGTTGTGACCTCAACTCTGATCTTGAGTGTGTCAGAACTCCAGTGATTCTAACCACCTAAAAACCAAGCAATACAATCAAATTATGGGGTATAGAACTAAACCGAGAATTCACAATATAGGAATATTTAATGACTGAGGAGTACCTAAAGAAATGTTCAAGGTCCTTAGTGATCAGAGAAATGAAAATCTAATGGTCATTAGAATGAATGAAAAACTGCAACTGACAGGGGTTGGGGAGATGGGGGGCATCTGAAGGACATGTCAGAGATCTGGTATAGGGAAGACACACAAGAATCAATGGAGGTGGTTGTAGCTGTGACTCAAAGCATTGGGGATATGGAACATGAAGTAGCCACATCTTGTAGCCAAGCAGGAATCCCAGTTGAGCAATAAGTACATCAACCCAACCACAAAACATTCAACCCCAAAATGTACCCTGTGTACAAAAAAGGCAGGTATAGGAAATAAAGTAGAGACTGAGGGAATGGCCAACAATAACCTGTCCAACTTGAGACCCATCTCATGGGCAAGCACCAGTTCCTGCCATTATTAATGATACTCTGTTATGCTTGCAGACAGGAGTCTAACATGGCTGTCCACTGAGAGGCCTGACCCACCAACTGACTCAGATAGAGGCATAAACCCACAGACAAATATTGGATACACCTTGGGGACTCTTTTGGAAAAGTTGGGGAAAGGATTTCAGTCCCTGATGGACATAGGAACTCCACAGGAAGACCAACAGTGTCAACTAATCTGGGCCCTCGGGTGCTCAGAGACTGAACACCAACTAAAGAGCATACATGCGCTGAACCTACTCCCCCCACAACCACCTCCATCATATATGTAGCAGATATGCAGCTTGGTCTTCATGTGAGTCCTGAATAACTGGAGCAGGGATCATTCCAAAAGCCCCTGCCTGTCTATGGTAGGTGTTCTTTTAACTGGAGAGCTTTGTCTGGCCTCTGTGAGAGAGGATGTGCAGAGCCCTGAAGAGACTTGATATGTTATCATGAAGGATTACCTATGAGGGTCCTCTGCTCTCTCAGAGGAGAATGGGAGAGGGATAGGCTAAAGGATTGTAGAAAAGGATGACCAGAATGAGGAGCAATGATCAGAATGTGAAGTAAATAAATAATTTTTTATTTTAAAAAGGAATGATAATGAAACCCATCTCTGGTGTTATCATTTTTATAAATTTTATATATTTAAAATAAAAATATCTTTGAATTTTTAGAATTAATTCTACCCACTCAGTTACTAAATTAGATTCGGAGCTCACCATGATTCCTTATATACTGTATCATCTAGGAATTACTTTTCCTCTTCTGAAATTATTTTATTAGGCATCTTTGGAGGTCAGCTCTTCACGTTTCATTTTAGTTCATTCATTGATGGCAGTGCATCTGTGCACAGATGGTCTGGATATAGAGTTTTATTTCCTAAGCACTTTGACACATGTCCCTTTCTTCTCTTATTAACACTATTGATAGGCTATTGCTATTTAAATATATTTACATCATGGATAGCTTGTGTAAATAGAAGCAATGAACTATTTTACTGAATGTTAAACTTCTACATCTCTAAATTTGTGTTAATTTCTTTTTATTTCCTATTTAATTTTTGAAAAGTTGATCTCTCTTTCTTTAACTATCACTGAAGGTAGACAGCTGTAGCACCAATACAGAAGTACACAGAAAAGTTGTACTGGATCAAGAGAATCAAGGAAAGGCAGATTGTATAGCTATGTGCTTTGCACATAACAATTATATAGAGTTAGAAATAGTCTAAAGAGGAACAGAAATAAAGGAAGCAACTCTGCACAAAAGTTGTGATACTCATTCTCTTCCTTGGGTCAGAATCTGGCCACACTAGAGAAATCTTTGCAGGTCTGTTTAGTTAGATATTTTTAAAAAATGGGTTACTAATTAACAGAAGTAGATTTTCTCCTAGGACCAGTGGCTTATCTAGTCTAAGTCTCTTGGACAATTTACAGTGTCAGGTATGAATTCCATCTCATAGAATGGACCTTAAATTCAGTTTTCAAAAGGCACTTGGTTACCCCCATAATGTGTGTGCCTCTATATCACCAGATTTATGTGATACTATATGTCACAGATGTTATGGCTGTTGATATAGTGATCTTGATGATTACTATCTCCCTCTAATGCAAACTATTTTCCATTACCATGAACACTAGTCAGTAGGGGTGATGCTTCTATTTGAGCACTAATTTGATTTTTCCATGTTCAATGTTTTTATATTTTCTGTTTTGTTATTTTTTTGTTTGTTTTGTGGAAGTGGTTTGGAGAGAATCATAAAGTTTGGTAGGTTATGAAGTAAAAAGTATTTGGAAGAATTTGGGAAAGGGGGAAGAAAAAGGTCAAACACAAAAAATATAATAAATATTTTTAGATTATTACTATTATTATCATTAATTATTTTACTGGTTCACTTTACATTCCACTCAATACCTGCCTCCCAGATGCCCCTCCCACAACTTTCCCCCATTCCTCCTCTCCATTTTTAATAATTGGTTTTTTTTAAATACAATCTATTTCCAATATTTCTTCTAGGATTAAACAAGACTCTGGGAAAATCAGGTGATAAATTATTATAATCTCAGCATTTTGGAGCCTAAGTCAGTTGGATTCTAAATTCCAGAGATAAATAAACCTAAGGCCTTAAATCTTGTTAACTGATAGAAGACCTCAAGAAAAGCAAGCAAAGAGACACCCAAGAGGATTCTTTAATTTGCTATGTCTGAGACCAACATTTCCAAGGGAGAGTTTTTCAGTTGGTAAATGAGTCCCTCTGAAGCTATACACAAAGAAAAGCAGAGAGATTGTGGGCTCAGAAGACAGAGGAGGTTATTCCTGGATAATTTCCTGGCTTACAACTGACCCAAGAACATCCAGGTGAGTCAGCACAGGGCCTTCTACATCACTTCTAATTTCAGTTTATTCCATGGATCTTTGTCTCTTCCTACAGTGGGAAGCAGAGGTAAAGAAATCTGAGTATTCAGACACAAAAGCTGCCTGAAAAGGGACAAAAAGCATTGGGGCCCTTTTTATGCCTCGGGGATAGGGGAAGCAGTTTCTACTATTTCTACTACTTCCTTTCATATCTAATAATAGGGAAACCATCATCTTACTTCATAGGAAACTACTGAAAACGCATAAGCTGCCTGGCTGCAAGCACCTCCATCTCCAGAGCACACTTGCAGGTGAGAGGAAGGAATACAACCGCCCTGACAGCTGACATTGCCCAGACCTGTGAAACACTGCAGCAACTTAACCAAACAAACAAATTAACTGCTGTCAACATAAACTACATCTGATCTCTCCAACTACAGTGAAACATCTTCAGTCTTTAAACAGCACAAGGGAAGCTGAGGTGGTCAGGAAGCTAGATTTCTTAGAACCTCAGGTAAGAATATGTCTCTCTTTTAATGAAATGCATAGCCAGGCCCTGGACACATTGAACTAGGGAAAAGGGGGGTTCAAAGAAAATCTTAAGATTAGTTATAAACAGATGATCATTGTTCTAGGCCCGTAAACATACTTAATATTTAGGGCCATTTTCTAAACATTATGCTACAATGATGCATGTTAGGATATTTCTTTTATCTAAGAAAGACATAACTTTCTGGAAAAATATTCCAGGTTTAATATCCTGGGTAATATTTTTGAGGTGAATTTTTAGTGTTCATACTACCTATTCTACACATACATGGATCTTTATGTGACTCAAGTGACAGAGAGAGGGGGGGTGTTTGTGGGGGGGGAGGGAGGTAAATCAAGAAGTAAAGCTATTTGGAAAGACCCCATGTTGTTAGAGTCATACTGGGTTGCACAAGGGGTTAGGCAAATTGAGTTCATACCAACAAAGCTTCACTAAATATATGTTTTGTAGGCAACTAAGAGGACCACACAGAATGGAATTCTCCAACTCCACCTTGGGAAGTGGCTTCATCTTGGTGGGGATTCTGGATGACAGTGGTTTTCCAGAACTACTCTGTGCCACTATCACAGCCTTGTACTTTTTAGCGTTGACCAGTAATGGACTTCTGCTGCTGGTCATCACCATGGATGCCCGGCTCCACGTGCCCATGTATCTTCTGCTCTGGCAGCTCTCTCTCATGGACCTCCTCCTCACATCAGTCATCACTCCAAAGGCTATAATAGATTTTCTTCTCAAAGACAACACTATCTCATTTGGGGGATGTGCCCTTCAGATGTTTCTAGAACTGACACTTGGTAGTGCAGAGGACCTCCTTCTGGCCTTTATGGCCTATGACAGGTATGTGGCCATTTGCCATCCTCTGAACTACACAATCCTAATGAGTCAGAAAGTCTGCTGTCTCATGATAGCCACCTCGTGGATTCTTGCATCTCTTAGTGCTCTAGGCTACAGCATCTACACCATGCACTATCCTTTCTGCAAGTCGAGGCAGATCAGACACCTGTTCTGTGAGATCCCTCCCTTGCTGAAGCTGGCCTGTGCAGACACCTCCACATATGAACTCATGGTTTATGTGATGGGTGTGACTTTGCTCATCCCACCTCTTGCTGCCATTCTGGCCTCCTACTCACTAATTCTATTCACTGTGCTCCACATGCCCTCAAATGAGGGCAGGAAGAAAGCCCTTGTCACCTGCTCTTCCCACCTGACTGTGGTTGGGATGTGGTATGGGGGTGCTATTGTCATGTATGTCTTACCAAGTTCCTTCCACAGCCCCAAACAAGACAATATCAGCTCAGTATTTTATACAATTTTCACTCCGGCTTTGAATCCCCTCATCTACAGTCTAAGGAATAAGGAGGTCACTGGGGCTTTGAGGAGAGCCTTGGGGAAAAGATTTGCAGTACAGTCTAGATTCTAGATAGCTTGAATATCTGCCTTCTAAACTTTATTATGTCTAAAATAAAGAGATTTCTACTATAAGTAAAATACTTATGACAAAATCAATAAAGGTGTGGTTTTTAATAGATAAGTATGGGATACATCAACCTTTTTAAATACTCTTGAATATTAAGAGGTATTTTATAAAATTAAGTCTACCATGTTTAAAATTAAAATGTAACTGCTTGTGTTAGAGTTTCAAATTGGCCTCACCTTATCTCTTTTACATGACCCATGGGATTTTAACTTGTTATTGGACCAAGAATCAGAAAAAGTAGTTTCAAGTAGATAGCTTACATATTCATAAGAAAAGATGTTTAAGATTTGCTTAAATGTACAACTAAATAATCTTGGCCAAAATGTAATGTATTTTGCTTAAGAAGTATGCATCATGTTGATTTATTTTTCTCTTCCCAAGCATAAGCATTCATGGAGATTTCTTTAATTTTAAGAACGACTTTAAACTCTCCTCTCCCCCTTTCTCCTCCCTTCTCTTCCTTTCTCCTTCCCTCTCCTCCACTCTACTCTACTCTACTCCTAATTTCTTCTATGCAATTTCCCTTTCTTTCTTCTTTCTTTTATTTATTTTCTTTCTTCTATTTTCAGTGTTGGGAATTGAACACTTACCATTCTACCCTCTGAATAATAAAAGTGGACAGTGGGATGAGACAGCATTTATCCTTTTTCCATAACATTTTAAAATATCTTAGCAATCACAAAGAATCCATATGTTTACTATTGTTCTAGACATAAACATTTTACAATCTGTATATGTCAAAATATCCCATGGTATTCCATCTACACACATAACTTTTGTATATAACTGAAACACAAGACAGGACTGTCATCAGAAGTACCAATGTGAAGGAGTGTGCTCATGGATATCGGGAAAGAACATCTATTGGTTGGAGTATAAAGTATCACAGCTGCTTTAGAAATCAGTGTCAGGATTTCTAAAAATAAAAATCTACAAATAGATCAATAAAGAATTTGAAAGGAAAATAAATTTAAATTTAAAAATGGGATAAAAGGGAATATTGGTTGTTTTTTTTTTTTGCTGGCTTAAATATGCAGTACTATGGGATTGGTATGGCTGTGTGTAGAAATTGACTCTTTCCTGTTTGTTTTAACCAAAAGAAAATATCATTACAACTCTTCTAATATGGCACCAAACAAAGACTGGGGAGAGTTGTAGGTGAGGGAGAGGACAGCGTAGACATTGTGCATGACTTCTGAACAGGAGGCTTGCCACAGATGGCTGTAATATTTAGTGCATTCATTCCATAAGCACGAAGAAAGAATTTAGGAAGTATCCATCATAATCAATAAATATTTGAGGAGATAAATACACTTAATACGATTTAAATATTATACAAGGAATTCAAGTACAGAAACATACTAAGATATAAATATAGGTTTGCTTTTTATGTAACAGTTAAAATAAATAAAAGTAAGTTTTCAGGGATAGATAGAAGTTAGTATCCTAGAAGTAAGTAGTATGAGTAAAAATCTCACACTCGTTTAGATGAATTTTCCTCCATTTTTGCTGGCAGGACTCACTTTACTAAGCTGATATGTTCATGTAGATATTTCTTCACCTGCTGGCACACAGCAAGATTCTTGTGTTCCATGGCAGTGATACAGAGTGCTGGTGAAGAGGCCCTGGCCAGCTGTCAGAATACAATTGGAATTAAATGCAGCTCACATTCTTGTTTAACTTTGACTTTGTATTTGTACTTCTTCAACAAAACATCTGTACACTCTAAAATTTCAGGAATGGAAAGATTTATTTTAAAGTATTGTGAGGATTAAACAAGATAGTGAATATAGATACATGGAGGGAGGCATAGGGAATACATAAATAAATCCTATATCTAGCTATCATGAGAGAGAAGTACCCTTGCAGTTCTGAATATGTGACTATGACAGCACATGGGTGTTTGGTAATGCAGCTAGCTATTTCATCTCTGTCAAATAAATGGTGTTTTAAGTATGTAGTCACATGTGTTTATGCTAATTAGCAATGGCAAGCTCTCATGTATGTGACTAATATTTTCTGTTATGAAAATTCTTATGAGTACTTATATAAATCATGATTAAAATCAACTGAATAGTCTTAGAATTCACTGAAAAACTGTTTTTATAAAAATGTTTAACATTTGCATTTTATTTCACATTAAAGTTGTATTAATGTATTAGTACCATATTATAGCATCTAATTTGCATAGTTTGAATTTTTCTCAATATTTTGTACAACTTAAAGATTGAGAACAGATACTGTGGGTATTATAATTTTGGTGATGATTTCTATTCCAATTTATGACTTAACATTAAAATTTAGGATGAGAGTTTTAAACAGAAAACTTGAAGAAATACAGCCCCTGAGAGGCTATCCATTCCCATTGATATTGTTCTATACCCATGCATTCACAGGAAACAGTAGATGGACTCAGATTTAAAAGAGTGTATGAAGTTGGGAGGGAAAAGTAACACAGTGAGTAGAGGAGGGTTTGAGGGGGAGGCAATGTAGGATAGATTTAATCAAAATATATTATGTGAATGTATGAAATTCTCATTAAAAAGTATAAAAATAGTAAAAATTAATAATTAGGGAAATCTATATATCACAAGGTGGTTGTTTTCTTCTAATGGTATATTACTGTTAGGAAATAATTAATATATAGCTTTCTGGAAAAAACATGGTTTTTACAAATATTATTTATCTTAGTGAAGCTGGAACAGACAATGTCCCTTGAAAACCCATGTCCCAGGATGAAAAGCACAAACAGAACCAAAAGGAGCAGTGTCTGTGGTGTATACTTCTTCATGAGCAACTTTATTCTTATATTTTTGGTTGTGAGCATAGCCTTTAATGGCTGAGCCATCTCTCCAACCTGAGTAACTTTATTTTTTTTATTAGATATTTTCTTTATTTACATTTCAAATGTTCTATCCTTTCCTGGATTCCCCTCCAAAAAACCCCCTATTCCCTCCTCCATACCCCTATTCACCAACCTACCATCTCCCACTTCCTGGCCCTGGCATTCTGCTACACTGGGGTATAGAGCCTTAACAGGACCAAGGTCCTCTCCTCCCATTGATGATCGATTAGGCCATCCTCTACTACATATGTAGCTGGAGCCATAAGTCCCACCATATGTACTCTTTGGTTGGTGGTTTAGTCCCTGGGACCTCTGGTGGTACTGGTTAGTTCATATTGTTGTTCCTCCTATGGGGCTACAAAGCCCTTCAGCTCCTTGGATCCTTTCCTGAACTCCTTCATTAGGGATGCTGTGCTCAGTCTAATGGATAGCTATGAGCATCCACTTTGGTATTTGTCAGGCTTCAGTAGAGCCTTGCAGGAGACAGCTATATCAAGCTCTTGTCAGTAAAGTACTTCTTGGCATCTACAATATTGTCTGGGTTTGATGATTGTATATGAAATGGATCCCCAGGTAGGGCCAGTTTCTGGATTGTCATTCCTTCAGTCTCTGCTCCATAGTATGTCTCTGTAACTCCTTACATGAGTATTTTGCTTGCCCTTCTAAGAAGGATCCAAGTACCCACACCTTGGTTTCCTTCCACTTGAGTTTCATGTGGTTTGTGGATTGTATCTTGGGTATTCCGAGCTTCTGGGCTAATATCCATTTATCAGTGAGTACATACCATGTGTGTTGTTTTGTGGTTGGATTAACACACTCAGGATGATATTCTCCAGATCTATCCATTTCTCTAAGAATTTCATAAATTCATTGTTTTTTTTAAACTTTTATTGCATTATGATGAGAAAAGTTACATGATATCAATTTATCTGAATTTGTTAACATTTAAAAACACATTTTAAGTAAATAGAATTAAATCACATTATTGTTTCCCTTTTGTACCCCAACTCCTCCCAGAGACCCCCTTTCAATACCTACAATATCTTTTTTGTCATATTCCTTAAAATTTATAAAATATTATAACAATAAAAATGAGTATTATAAAAATTGTTTGATATAAAACAACAATCAATTTAACAGTCTTATGTAGATGCTTGTCTACAGCAATACTGAAAATACATACGTTTTTCTCAATATAAATTTTAAATAACTCCAAACATATTAACTGTATATTTCAAAATAATACATCACTACTAGTATTTTCTTAAATGAACATAAATATATAAAGTCTTTTTGTTTGTTTGTTTGTTTTGTATTTTTTGTAGGGCTAGACTTGTGGAAAGATATTGTGTAAAATTTGGTTTTGTCATGGAATATCTTGGTTTCTCCATCTACGGTAATAGAGAGTTTTACTTGGTATAGTAGCCTCGGCTGACATTTGTAATTCTCTTAGGGTTTATATGGAATCTGTCCATGATCTTCTAGATTTCATAGTGTCTGTTGAGAAGTCTGGTATGATTCTGATAGGTCTGCTTTTATATGTTACTTGACCTTTTTCCCTTACTACTTTTAATATTCTTTCTTTGTTTTGTGCATTTGGTGTTTTGGTTAATATGTGACAGGAGGAATTACTTTTCTGGTCCAAACTATTTGGAGTTCTGTAGGCTTCTTGTATGTTCATGGGCATCTCTTTCTTTGGTTAGGGGCATTTTCTTCTATAATTTTGTTGAAGATATTTACAGGCCCTTTAATGTGGAAATCTTCACTCTCTTCAATAACTATTATTCTTAGGTTTATTCTTCTCATTGTGTCCTGGATTTCCAGAATACTTTGGGTTAGAATCTTTTTGCATTTTGCATTTTCTTTGATTGTTGTGTCAATGTTTTCTAAGGTATCTTCTGCCCCTGAGATTCTCTCTTCTATCTGTATTCTGTTGATGATGCTTGCATTTATGGCTCCTGACTTCTTTCCTAGGTTTTCTATCTCCAGAGGTGCCTCCCTTTGTGATTTCTTTATTGTTTCTACTTCCTTTTTTTTTTTTTTTTTTTTTTTTTTTTGATTCTTTATGGTTTTCTTCAATTCCTTCACTTATTTGGTTTTGGTTTCCTGTAATTCTTTAAGGGATTTTTGTGTTTCCTCTTTAAGGGGTTCTACTTGTTTACTTGTACTTTCTTGTAATTCTTTAAGAGATTTTTGTGTTTCCTCTTTAAGGGCTTCTACCTGTTACCTGTATTTTCCTGTATTTCTTTAAGGGAGTTACTTATGTCCTTCTTAAAATCCTCTAGCAGCATCATGAGATATGATTTTTAAATCCAAATCTTGCTTTTCCAGTGTATTGGAGTATCCAGGACTTGCTGTGGTGGGAGTTCTGGGTTCTAATGAAGCCAAGTAGTCTTGGTTTCTGTTGATAAGATTCTTGTGTTTGCCTTTCACCATCTGGTAATCTCTGGTGTTAGATGTTCTTGCTGTCTCTGGCTGTAGCTTGTTCCTCCTGTGTGTCTGTCAGCCTGTGTCAGCACTCCTAGGAGACCAGCTCTCTCCTGGCAAGACCCGTGCACAGAGGGCTGCAGAACAGTTCCACCTTCTGGGTGTAGATGGAGGCAAGAAGGGCCCTGTCCAAGCTGCTCTGCCACTTCTGCAGCCTGTGCACTCCTGGCTGGTCCTGCCTTAGACAGTCACTGAAGAGAAAATGGAGATCTCACCTGAATCCTCGGGTTAGAGCACTCCCTGGAGACAAGCTCTCCCCTGGCAGGAATGGTACACAGAGGGCTTCTGAACAGCCCCATCTCCTCCTCGTTGCAGATGGAAACAGGAGGGACCCTGTCCCAGTTTCTCTGCTTGTGCTAGGCATGTGTGCTCCTGGCTGGTCCCACCTTAGACAGTCACCAGAGAGAGAATGAGTAACTTTATTCTTAACTGCTGATTGAAAGTAGAACTTTCCTGGGGTCTTCTGACAAGACTGCCATACAGTTAAAATGCTTTTAAAGGTGAAGCTACCTTTGTAGCTAGCTTTTACTCTCACCCTACCTCTCATCTTGGCTACAAATGTGCTTTTCTTTATTTCGTTCAGATCCTCAGTAGCTTCCAGCTGAGGGCATGTCCATTTTTTCCGTATTTAGTTCTCTGAAAAACTTTCATTTCCCACTGATGATCACAGTGGAGAGTGCATCAACTACATGCTGGAACTGCAGGGCTAACTGGGAGGTCATAGGTAAGCTTGCACTGGATGATTTTTTTATCATCACCAACCTGAAAACACTCAGTCCTGAAAAGGGTGATCATTTTTTTAAAAGAAGGGCAAGACTAAAGGAGGTGAGATCTGATCACTAAAAATCAGGAAAACAAAAACAACCAGTAATGAATATTGAACACTAAAATTCAGATTACTCCATGGCAGATGGAGAACCAGAATTCAATTATAATTTTGAACATCACACTACAAAACAATTATTAAATAAGAAAACAAACAAAAAGATTGTGGAAAAGGGAAAAGGCAAAAGTATTCTATAAACCATTGGATGATACCCCAGTTTGTTCGTGACAAACTTCAAGCACATCTTCTGCTTCCACCCCCAGTCCCTTTGGAGTATGAGTAGCAACAATTCTCTGCCCTTAAAAGAGAAGCCTGAGTGAATTCTTCAGAACTCCCTGTCTTTGATAATATGATTCTTTGAATTTCTTAAGATATAGTGTCGAAAACTGGAGCAGAGACAGAAGGAATGGCTGACCAGTGACTGGTCCAACTTGGGAACCATCTCATGGGCAGGCACCAAACCCTGATGACTATTACTGATACCATGTTGTACTTGCAGATAGGAGCCTAGCATGGCTGTCCTCTGAGAAACTCTACCCAGCAGCTGATTGAGACAGATGCAGATACACACAGCCAAGCACTGGATGGAGGTCAGGGTCTCCTGTGGAAGAGTTAGGGGAAGGACTGAATAAACTGAAGGGTATGCCAACCCCACAGGAAGACTAAGAGTGTCAACTAACCTAGACTCTTGAGAGCTTCTGAAGACTGAGCCACCAACATTCATAGGCTGGTCCAAGGCCCCGGCACATATGTAGCAGAGGACTAAGTTGGAAAGGATGAGTCCTGTACAGACTTGATGTCCCAGGATGAGGAGATTATAGCATATATTGATTACAGCATTCCTTAACAAGGATTCTATCTCCCTCTAGCCTACCACCCACCAGAAGTAGTAGAAAAGAAAGGGTTTTGGTATATGGAGGAAGTGGACCTGGTTAGAAACAGTTCTTTGGGGTGATTACAATCTCCATTGTTTTCAGTACAGTCCCCTAGCAAGCACCAAACACAAACCAGCAGTACAGTCTCCTTGGCAGACCTTTTGCATGAATCAGCAAGGGCAGTTCAATCTAGAAGAAAGCACGGGCTTGCCAACCAGCCCATGTTTGCAGAAGCAGCGGGAAGCTTCAAGCTCAAGATTGTTTTAGCTATCTTGGGTCCTTTGTACTAAAATATAAATTTTTTTGATTCTTCATTTTTTAAAAATTAATGGCTTTGGACTTTGGAATGAAGTCACATTAAATATATAGTTTGATTTTGGTTGTGAATCATTTTCACAAGATATATTCATCTATCCATGAGCATGAAAGGCCTTTCTCTAAATTGCTTTCTTCGGTGTCTTAAAATTGTTATTGCAGAGGTCTGTAATTCCTTTGTTAAGTTTATTCCTAAAAAACTAATTTTGTGGCTAATACAAATGGAACTTTTTCCCTGATTCCTTTTTCATCATTGATATATAGGAAAATTACATATTTGTGAGAACTAATTGTATATCCTGTTACAATTGTTGAAAACATTCATCAGTTCTTAGACAAGTTTGGATTTGTCTTTGGGCCTTCTATGTATAAGATAATAACTTATATATATGGGGATACTTTGACTCATGCATTACTATTTACATCCATTTTATTTACTTATCCTATTGCTATAACTAAAATGTAAACACTATGTTGAATACAAGTGGAGAGAATAGACATCCTTGTCTTGTTCGGGACCTTGGTGGCAATGTTCTGAATTTTCTTCCTTTAGCATGATGGCTTTCAGCTTGTCATCCGTGGCACTTACTGTTTTCTGCATGCTTCTCTTCCCTAGCCTCCCCATGACTTTTATTACTTGAAATGTTGTCAAGGGCTTTTTCTACATTTGTTCAGATGATCATGTAATTTCTGTCTTTGAGTCTCTTTATCTGGTATATAGGTCACTTTTATTGATTTATGCAGGTTGAACCATCCCTTAAAGCCTCAAAGGAAGTCAAGCTGGTAATGACCTTGAAGCATTTCTTGCCAGGCTAGTCATTTTTGCAGCCTACGGAATTTATAACTGGGCATAACTACTTATTATTTTTTCTTCTCCAGAAACTTGCACAGCACCTTCTAGCAACACATAAAGTAGGTAGTGAGGAGAAAGCTTCCAGGTCAGTGCCAGTTTGATTTTGCCATGTACTATAATTCAAAGATTGGGTTTCTCCCGCAATATGATCTTATTGTAAAGTTCTATACTTCAAATCTGGAGGGTCACTGTATTAGTCAGTGTTCTCTATAGTTACAGAACTTATGGAATGTCTCTTTATATTGAGGGAATTTATTGTGATAACTTAATGTCTGTAGTCCAATTACCCCAACAATTGTCAACTGTGAATCGGAAGGCCAAAAATCTAGTAGTTGCTCAATCCCATGAGGCTAGTTGTTTCAGCTGGTCTTCTGTGAAAGTAGGTTCCAACATATGTGCTGGCAAGTAAGTGCAAGCAGGTGAAAAACGAATCTTCCTTCTTCCAATTTCCTTATGTAGGTCTCTAGCAGGTGTGGCCCAGATTCAAGGTCTATACTACCTTGAATGCACCTGGGACTTGCTTTGCTCCAGGTTGACCTTGAATTCAGAGATCTCCTTGCCTTAGTCTCCTGGGATTAAAGGCATGTACTAACTTGCCTGGGCCTAACCTATTCATGGTCACTATGCCTCAAGATCTCCATGCCAAGATCCAGGTCAGAAACTGTGTCTTTCAGCCTCAAGATCTGAATCACAAGTGAGCACTCCAATTCTGAATTGTAGTTCATTCCAGATATAGTCAAGTTGACAACCAGGAATAGCCATCACAGTAACCAAGAACACTGGCTATAGCCTGTAATAGGAGTGTATATGTATGTGTATGGAAACTTATTGGACAACAACTCCAAGATAAGTATCCCATTTTGAGGACTCAGATTTTTATTAGTTAGCATCTGTTGTCTAGTAGGGCCATTGCTGACTTATTATAGGGTAACTTAATTTTAATTCTTTCTATGTGAGCTTTTAAAAAGTATATACTTACGATTTTCTGAACTTCATTAGTATCTGTCATAATGATTCACTTTTCATTTCTGATTTTGTTAATTTGCTAATAATATCTTTTTCTTTTGGTTAACTTGGCCAAGCCTGGCTCATCTTGTTTATCTTCTCAAACAACCAAATTTGTTTCATTTATTCTTTAAATTTGTTTTGTTTGTTACTATGTAATTAATTTCTACCATTATTTGTTTAGTAGCTCCTGACTAATATGTTAGGATTTGGTTTGTTCTCATTTTTCAGATATTTTCAAGGCCTTCAAGACATAATATTATAGGTCCTATGTTCTTGAAATACATTTCCCAATTTCACTTTAAGGTATGTCTTTACTTGAAAGTATGACAACTTTCTTTTAGGTAACAAAAATGTAGATTTTGTTTCTTAATTTATTAAACTAATCTGAGCATTTTGATTAGTTAGTCTAGGACATTAATATTTAAAGTTATCACAGAAAGGTGCATTGCTGTCGCTTTTTCACTATTGTGTTCTTACTCCTGTTTTGTGTTTCAGTTATTGTAGCATTTTTTCTTTCTATATTCCAGGGAGTGGGATATATTTGACTGCTTGGGGAAGAGAGACTCTGGAGGAGCTAGAGGGTCAATAGAAGAAGATGGAGAAGAATGTAACTGATGCCTCAGGTAAGTGAGATCCAGGTAACCTGCAGAGTAGAATGAGTGAAGATTCCAAACAGGGCAAGGTAAAAAGATTGCAGAGGACAACAAAATTTTTTTGCTTTTGTATTCATTCACTGATGACAGCTCAGCTTTGTAGAAAGTGTTTAGGTATGACATTTTATTTTCTCATCATTTTAAAATATATCCATTCCTTGTCCAATTGTGCCATTGATAGGATTTCTAATTTCATTTATATTACAAAACCTATCTTTTAGGTCTAAAACATTTAAAGGACTTTAATGAATATTGCCTATCCAACAACTTCAATACCGTTGTATTTCCTGTGTAATACCTGGTCATCTAAATTCCCTTTCAGTAGCATTAATTGATGGCATCAAGTCATGAACCCCCAGACAAGCTGTAGTGAGTTACCAGAGTTAATAAGTGGAAGATCTCACACCTGCAGAATCTACACAGAGCAACTATACAGAACTGGAAGTAATCTAGCAAAAAAGGAGCAGAATAAGGGAAATAATATTCCATAAATGCTGGAGATGAGACCTTCTGCTGTAGGCCACGGCACAAACCATACAACAAATTCCTGAATGTAGATAAAGTTAGATTTTAAAATGGGTTGTCAACATTTCTTGTAGAATCCCATCGAAATCAAGGAAAGTTGGGTATTTGTGCACTGCTCATCTCACCAATTTTGAGGCTGAGAGAAGTGGATCCTGTGTTCATAGGAGAAACAAACCAGGCACTGTAGAGTCCATTAAGTGACAGAAAAGCTCAGGGAAAGCAAGTCAAGAACATACCCAAGAGGACTCATTAATTTACCATTCCCCATCTCAACATTTCCAGGGGAGGCCATTTCAACTGGGAAATAAGTCCCCCTGAAGCCATGCATAGGACAAAGAAGAAAGGAGGTCCTTGAATCTAAAGATGAAGTCCCTTGACAATTCCCAGACTTACTCCTGGCCCCAGAGACATGAAGTTGGTACATCAGAGGACTCTGACTATCTCTTCAAATGCCTACTTTCTTCATTCACCATTGCATACAGACAGTAGTAGGAAAAAAACCTGAATTAAGATGCAAGAATGTCTGAAACCTGATTTTAAATCGGAAGGACTGCCGCCATACAATCTGTAGAACAGATGCAGCTTCCACCAATTCTCACAAGGAAAGCCTTTCTTCTTGATCCTTAAGAAGCTACCATAGACTCTTGCCTAGCTCTCCTCACTTCCTTCTCTAATAAACATCTATAGATTCAAGGATAAAATGGAATAGCCCTGATACCTGGCAGCAATGGACTCCTGATATTTTAGCAACTTGAGAGACAAATCAATTACATACTGCTGAAGTTAACCACATCTTACCTTCCTGGCTACACTGGAACATCCTCAGTGTTCAATCAGCCCAAAGGAAGCTACAGGTGGTCAGCTAGCTAGGCTTCTCAGGACCAGAGGTAAGGAATTTATATATCTTTTAATGAGAACTGACATGTTGATTCCCTCGTACTTTGGGCTCCATTGAACTTTCAATCTCTCATTTCAGATTTTTTTTTAATGCTAAAAAGTCAAGATTAAGAAGGATTAAAGTCTGTTAGAATCTAGATATGTACATTTTCTTTCTAATAGTACTCTAAATACCTGTCTCCAGAGTCTGTAGACATCATAGCTTCTGATGATAAATATTAGAAAGTTATGAATGTTCTAAAAGGACTCCATTATTGACACTTATGCCATGTTCTCATAACTCATACATAAGGCACTAATGTCCTTAGTGAAGACAATGGAAGCTAATGAGATGTCAATATACATATTGACACACACACATATTTGTGTGTGTGTGTGTGTGTGTGTGTGTGTGTGTGTGTGTAGATTCAATATAGATATATATGCCATTATATGACTACATGAGTTATAGAAGAATACTTCATTTTCACATCTTTCACTCTACACTTGGAGATGGCTTCACCTGACATACACAGCAGTGGCAACTGTCAATCTCAGACACCTGCTCCTTGTTGCCTTCTCTATGAGTGTGGGAAACATGCATCAACAGCGAGTTTCCAGAAAAAGCTTGATTTTTCCCCCCATCTGTGCACCCCTTCTGTCTACTGGATGTAGATCATACTTGCAGGGGAAAAAGTAAGCATTATGTATAAAGGCAATATTGAGCTGGGATTATAGGGCCTCAATACAACAATAACTAGTTGTTCCATAGTTACTTTCACCATTTCTCTAAAACAACGCAGACTCTTGTTTCTGTGAAAGATTCCATGTGTTGTAATTTTGTACCATTCCATATACTCAATGATTACTAATATGGTAAAACAAACAAATATGTTTATACTGATTATACAAGTTTAAGTCTAAAGGCAACAATTTTTCTCATTACTATAATCTAGTTTCTGACACATGATAGTCCTCTCAACATTTGTGGAGAAGGTGGGAGTGAGCAACAGAGATAACTAAGGTAAGCAAATTTATGTTTTTAATAGATTCACTATAAACATGTTGGATTATGAAATGTAGAATATATGAACAATTTAATGCATGCTTGAAATCCCAGCACTCAAAAATCCAGACAAGAGCACTATCAAATAAGGTGACTCTTGGATACATAGAAATATCCCATCTAAGAACATACAAAAAAAGAAAGAAAGAAAAAAAGAAAAGAAGAGAAAGGTGGGAAAATTTATGGAAGTAATTTATTGAAATCACATCTCTGAATCACCTTGGGAAAACATATTTAAACATACCTTTAAAAAACTAATTAGAGTATTTAAGCCATTAGCCAAATGTAATACTAAAGGACATTCATGCCAGAATATCTCTTTAAGCTTAACACAAAATATAATTTAACTTTTTTAGAAAATACATTTCTGCAAGTTTAATGTCCTGAGCAGGATTTCATAAAGGGATATCATGGTGTTTAGGTATTACTATATACCTCTTCTATGCATAGACAAAACTTTTATTAAGATACAATTAAAAACTAGAAATTTGGAAACCAAGAACCATAGCTATTTAGTAGGAAGAAAGTATCATCTTATGATAGTCATATTGCATACATACCCTCAGAGGTCTCCAGTTTTATAAAACTAGGTCCATAGTAGCAAAACTAAACCGAGTCAACTGTTTCTAGCAAATAAAGAGAACCAAATGGAGCCCTGGAATTCTACCTTGGGAAGTGGCTTCATCTTGGTGGGGATTCTGGATGGCAGTGGCTCTCCTGAACTGCTCTGTGCTACAGTCACTGCCCTGTACATGTTGGCACTGGTCAGCAATGGAATGCTGATTCTGGTCATTACACTGGATATCTACCTCCATGTTCCTATGTACCTCTTACTTGGGCAGCTATCTCTCATGGACCTACTTCTCACCTCAGTTATCAGTCCCAAAGCTGTCATGGACTTTCTGCTCAAAGACAACACCATCTCCTTTGGAGGTTGTGCCCTTCAGATGTTCTTGGAACTGGCACTGGGTAGTGCAGAGGACCTCCTTCTGGCCTTCATGGCTTATGACAGGTATGTGGCCATTTGTCATCCATTGAACTACATGATCTACATGAGGCCAAGCATCTGCTGGCTTATGGCAGCCATCTCCTGGATTCCAGCCTCTCTGAGTGCCCTTGGATATACCATCTACACTATGCAGTATCCCTTCTGCAAATCCCGGCAGATTAGACACCTTTTCTGTGAGATTCCTCCATTGCTGAAGCTGGCCTGTGCAGACACCTCCAGATATGAACTCATGGTTTATTTGATGGGTGTGACCTTGCTCATTCCTCCTCTTGCTGCAATCCTGGCTTCCTACTCACTAATTCTGTTCACTGTGCTCAAAATGCCCTCAAATGAGGGCAGAAAGAAAGCCCTTATTACCTGCTCTTCCCACCTAA
Organism: Mastomys coucha; assembly: GCF_008632895.1. Classification (NCBI taxonomy): domain Eukaryota; kingdom Metazoa; phylum Chordata; class Mammalia; order Rodentia; family Muridae; genus Mastomys; species Mastomys coucha. The sequence goes on along the minus strand of NW_022196904.1, from coordinate 95,460,133 downwards.
CTGTGGTTGGGATGTACTATGGGCCTCTCACAGTCATGTACATCCTGCCAAGTTCCTACCACAGTTCCAAACAAGAAAATATCCTCTCTTTTCTATACACAATTGTAACACCAGCTCTGAATCCTCTAATCTACAGTCTAAGAAATAAAGAGGTCAGTGGGGCTCTGAAGAGAGTCCTAGGAAAACGGTTGTTGTCAACACACCCTAACTTCTAGGTATCATTAATAGCTGTCTTTTATACATACATCATTTCAAAGTCAGAAACTTCCTATTTGAAATATTTATCACAAAAACAAGAGGATAAAAATGTATATTTTGATAGTGAATGATGGAACCAAAAGTACCTTTGTAATTGCTGTTTGAGTGCTATCTTCATGAGGTATTTCATAGAATAAGATTCACTCAGGTCTAAAATCATTCTTCTCTATTGTTAAAATTCATTTCTATTTTCCAATTAAGTTACATTGTCATGAGGATCTAAGATATTACCACCGAACATAATCCATAGTCTTTAAATCATATTAGGTAAACAACCAGAGGAAATGGTTTGTAATGAGAAGCTAATGTATAAATGTGGGAAGATTCATGAGAATTACACAATTGTTTTTATTAAAGATATCTTGTTTTAATTAAATTATTTAAACTTAAATATAACTTTGACATTTACTATAGTATTGCATGTGTTTAAAACAAAGTTGCTGAAATGTTTTATCTACAGTGACAGCTTTGCCCAGTGTTCAGCTGCCATAGGTTTGCATCATGTTTACCCATCTTTCTCTCTCTAAGCACCAAGCTTTCTAGATGGTCTGATGGATGCCAGAGTTTAGATTACATGTGTGTTTATACTGTTTTACTATTTGTGCTAATGGTAAGTATACCAAGCATTTACAGATCTATCTTGTAAGTAATAAAAGGTTAACAGGAAAATAAAACCATGCTTCTCCATTTTTCCATGAACACATCTACAGCCCTTATTAATTGTCTCTATGTCTGGTGCATGTACATGACTGGAACATCATTTGGTGTTTATATGTGTCAAAGTATCATACAGTACTCCATGATTATGAATATTCTTATGGTTTGTACCAATCAGTGATACAGTTAAGAAAATAGGAAAAATGATGATACTGCTCCTTTCTTGCTAATTTTAATTTGTTGTACTAATTTGTTTTATTACTCTTGTGGAAATTGATACTTTTCACTGAATATTTTATCTCCAAATAAAATATTATCGTAATTGCCTTAGTTATAACACTAAAACATGTTATTTTTAAGCTGATCTCATAGAAATTGATAATAATTTTAACCAGATTGTGAAGGGAGGTGATAGTGTTAGAGAGCAGGGAACTACTGATCGGGAGGTGCTGACTCAAGGTTGGAGAGTGGAAAGGCTCTGGTGCCTCTACACAGCAGGGTGACTATTGAAAATTATGTTAAGTGCATTTCAAAAGGCAGAAGATGGACTTTTGAAAGTGTTTACCATAAATGATAAATACTTGAGGGGAAAACACAGTAATATTTAAATATTATGTAATAGATATGCATCTGAAAATATAACAGCACATCACTAATAGATGAAACTTTTATGCTTTGAAATCTTTTATGAATTCATTGAAAATTTTGTACATCTTGATAATCTTCAGCTTCAGACCCACCCAACCCTGTGTCCTCTTTTTTGAAACCCATGGTACCTAATATGTGCTGTCCGTATACTTTTGAGTTTATAGCCAAACACTAGACTGTGGTCAACCTACCAGGGGCCATTCACTTGAAAAAACCTGGCTCCCCGTTTCTCAGAAGCTTCGAATTGCCAATAGCTTCTCAGGCAGGAATTGGAATTCATGCCCCCTTGCCTCTTCCAGGCTGGTATTTTGTCTGGCTTAAGCTTCCACAGGCCTTGTGCCCACTGGCACAACTGTGGGGAGTCCATATTTACAACTTCCCTGTTGTGTTCAGGAAAGACTGTCTCCTTGTAGTCATCCACAGCTTCTGGTTCTTATAGTCCCACCTTTTACAAAGATCCCTGAGTCATGGGAGGAAAGGATATAATCCAGATGTTCCACTTAAAGTTGAGCAGTCTATAGTCTTTTACTCTCTACACCTTAGCTATTATGTGTCTCTGTTAATTACTGTCTAATGCAAGAAGAACTTCACTGACAAGGGCTCAAAGGTGCAATAATTTATAGGTATAGTGGTAACTCATTAGGAGTCAGTTTAATACCATAGCCCCATGTCCATTTATCAGAATAACAACAGTGTCAGGGACTAAATGTAACCAAGGATGTGAAAAGCTTAAACAATGAAAACTTCCTTTTTGTATGACTTTGAACATAATATATGGGCTTTTTTAACCAAATAATCTGTTACTAATTATAACAAGCTAAGCTACATTCTATAAAATAAGAGGCCTATTTTATAGAAGTGTTGTAATAACTATTTAAGATAGCAAACATAAACATGAGACAATGAGGCATCTGGAATAAATTATTACATCATAAATTTTAAATGACACATGATTAAATTGCTCTGAAAGTTGTATTTGTAATAAATTATGTAATGTGAACATTTTATTGCATAACTATTTAACACTATTAAACATTTCACATAATATGTATACCTTTGCCTAGTTTTGTAATAATTAGTGAAGTTTAAATCTCTTGCTAGTTGGTTGATTTTTTTCCCTTAGGTGAATTTTTTTTTTATCTTTTTTAAAAACAATTTATTTTATTTTTGTATGAGTACACTGCAGCTGTCTTCAGACACACCAGAAAAGGGCATCATATCTCAATACAGATGGCTGTGAGCCACCATGTGGTTGCTGGGAATTGAACTTAGGACCTCTGGAAGAGCAGTCAGTGCTCTTAACCACTGAGCCATCTCTCTCACACTCATACAAAATAGTTTTAATTAATAGCCTCCACTCAATAATTTCAAATGTGCCATCTCTTTCTTGGTGTTATCTTCTTGTGTTTTCTTTGTTCTCTCACTTTGAGCTTCACGTTCACCTTGGGATCTTATTTGCAGGTGTCCTTTGGGGCTTATTTAGAAGATTCTGCCTTTTTCCTTTCAGTCAGTTTAGATTATTACATGTTTTGAAGTTTACAATTATTTCCCTGTGAGTTCTGATTTCAAGTATGAATTTTCTTATTTTTATTAGATATTTTTTTTTGTCCTCCCCTTTCCTGGTTTCTTCTCTGAAACCTGCCCTATTCCCTCCCTCCTCTCCATGCTCACCAACCCACCTTCTCCCACTTCCTGGCCGTGGCATTCCCCTTAGGTGAATTCGTATAAATGGAGGTATATAAATCAAGGCTAACATCAACTAAAATACTCTTGATAGTTTTAAGAGACAAGTTGTTTTCCTAAACACAATAAAAATCATGAATTAAATTTGATGTTAAAAAGTTTTATTCACTTGTGAGTTATAATACATAAGCATATTATATTAATTTGCATACTTCATATTTTTCTTATTTTTTGTGAATTCAAGATGTATAACACAGAGAGTAGTATTACTGTACTTGTGGTAATAATTCTTTATAAATTTGTAACTTGGCTTTTTCATACCTGTACTAGGAATTAAAAAATATTTCTTTTATTTTTGAAATCAGAATATAATTAAATAGTTTGCTCTTTCTCTTTCCTTCTCTAAAATGTTCCATGTGCCCCTCCTTGCCTTTTTTTTAAATTAATGTTCTCTTTTTATGTTAACTATGGTTATATGCACACACACTCACACACATATATGTACATGTATATATATATATACACACACACATACACACATGTTTATATGTTTCTAAATACAACCCACTCAGTAGCTCAGCAAGCATCTGTATAGTGGATCAATTTGAAAATAATGAAGAAGAAATTAATGACTCCACCATTAGAAGAAATAACTATTTTGAATATAAAGTTACTCTGCCTTAAGTCCCAAGTACAAATTCTCTAGAATCAACTTCAGATATGTTTCCGTGTCTGATTAAAGTAGAATTCTCATCATCCTTTACTCTCGTATCCATTCCTCTTATCCCTGAAGTTCCCTTAGCAGTCTGTGAAGCCCTAAAACTGTGTATCAGTAGACAGAATATGAGCACATAACTTGAACTACTTCTTTTTTTTTTTTTTGGTTTTTTTTTCGAGACAGGGTTTCTCCGTATAGCCCTGGCTGTCCTGGAACTCACTCTGGAGACCAGGCTGGCCTCGAACTCAGAAATCCGCCTGCCTCTGCCTCCCAAGTGCTGGGATTAAAGGCGTGCGCCACCACCGCCCGGCTTGAACTACTTCTAAGACAGAACATGCAGCGTTGAAACATCAGATCCCCACTGGTTGGATGCTGAAACAGATATTGAAGTCCCCAAGGGTAAGACTTCTGTCATTGGTCACATTCCTGCAAACTCCATCTCTCACCTTGGATTTACATATGTAAATAAAATAGCTTCCCTTTCTAACTAATAAATGAAAATTAATTGTTTTGATTGATAAAGATTAGTTCAGTAACGATGACACTGAAGTCAGAGACAGCCTCCCAGGTTGATTAAGATTGTTTTATTGCCACATGTTCAGTTATGCAGTATGGCTTCACAGCTGTCACAGCTGATTTGATCCATGATTGGGACAATATGATTCCCAAGGTTTTAAATATTCATTATCTGTCTCTTAGCAGAAAATGTTTGCTCATTGCTGTCCCAGAGCAAGAATGTTGTATTGAGATACAGCAAACTGTTACTTGAAGATTATTCAATGAATGATTTTATTGCATTAGTTGACAATCTCAGGAGGATTTAGATGTGAGCAGATAAGTATAGACATCAAAATTATACTACTACCCACAAACCATACTTTTAATGTATTAAGAAACATAGAGGATTTGTTTTAAAGAGTAATTTCTATGGTCACCAGCACCAGCATTCACTGTAGTAAGAGCTCACTTTTAATAAGCAGTTTAGGAATCATTGCATTCATGTTATATGAACTATTGTCTATACGATAAAGTTTAAATGGCCTACATGGGTTTGAAACTCGCCCAGAATCTACCTTACTTAATTTTCATTTTCTTGCTATTCTCACAATGTCTCTGGATTCTTTTTATATAAGGCGGTATTTTCAATACCAAAGTTAAAGTTCTTTTCAATATAGACATTTCTGATTTTTATATTTCACTTGTTTTCTCACTATTCATATAGTTTTAGGAGGAAATCTACCATTTGGGCTAGGTTGATATAGCTCGATATCACGGCTCTTGCCTAAAATGAAGCCCCCAAGGTTTGACTCTTACCATTGCAAACTGTCTTAGGGTTTTACTGCTGTGTACAGACACCAGAGCCAAGGCAAGTCTTGTACAGGACAACATTTAATTGGGGATGGCTTGCAGGTTCAGAGGTACAGTCCATTATCATCAAGATGAGAACATGGCAGTATCCAGGCAGGCCTGATTTAGGGAGAGCTGAGAGTTCTACACCTTGTTCTAAAGGCAAACAGCTGAAAACTGGCTTCAAGGCAGCTTGGACAAGGGTATTAAAGTCCATGCCCACAGTGACACACCAACTCCAACAAGACCACACCTTCTAGTAGTGCCAATTCCAAGGCCAAGCATATACAAACCATCACACAAAATCATTATTTCATATTTTAACCTCTTAAATGTGTTCTCTTTTACATTTTAGAAGCTGTTATTCGAGGCCTAAAGTTCCTCAAATGTTTGTAATACAACCCCACAAACCAAAATGACATCCTATCTTTTGTCATGGGGAACAGAATCCAGAAATGTGCCTGTGATAAATAAATACATTCAAAAAAATGGTGAAATACTGAAGGAGTAAAGGAAGCACTTCTATTTGCCAACACATGTTCTCACATCTGTGATATTTGTTTCTTTATAGAGTTCATGATTTGCTTTCTGACACATGGTGATATGATTACTGGCTATAATTGCCTTTTCAGATTCTGCAGATTTAAAAATCACTAAATGTAAACTTGTATTCTTATCCTTATTTCCCCCTTCTTTCCTTTCCTTTTACTTATTCTTTTTTATTTTTGTTATCTTTAAAGTATTAAAAGCTTGATTTTTAAGTTTTCAGAATTGTCATTTATTGTTTAATTTCAGATATGTTGTTTAGTTTCAGAGTATTTATTCTTTAATATTTGAGATTATTATCTGATCACATTTCTTTCTTCCTCTTCCTTTCCTTCAAATGTTCTCACATACCCCTCCCCCACTCCTTCTAATTCATGCATTTTCACTAATTGTTATTGTATGCATATATCTATGTGTATATACATATTTATTGTAAACCCATCCAGTTTACATGTTACTTCCTGAAAGCATACATATAGGTTCAGCTTTAAAAAACAACTTTAATGCAGGCTTAAAAACAAAACAAAACAAAAAAGCATTCCCAGACAAAACTTTGGAGCCAATGCCTAACACAGCTCAGATGGGATGGTCAAGAACCCGAGACTAGATAGAACATGAACCTAGGAAAAATCTAAATACTACTCTTCTGCTAAAAGAATGTTGGAATAAAATAACTCCTAATGATATCCTACTATACTCGTGGATCAGTGTCTTGCTCAGCCATCATCTGAGAGATTTTCTTCTGCACTAGATTGGATGAAATAGACCCACAACTAGACAAAGTGTAGTGACTGTGAGATCTTGGAGAATGAAAAGGTATATCTCCATCAAATTCTTGTCCCTCAGTGCTCAGGAAACTCATAGAATAGGAGGTGAACGATTATAAGAGCCAAACGTACTCTTCTTCGCCTGTTTGCACTTACTTGCCAGCACATTTTACTTCTTCAGAATTCCAGCTTATACAGAAGACCAGCTGAAACAACTGGCCTCATGGGATTGAGCAACTACTAGATTCTTAGACTTCCCATTCATAGCTATCCATTGTTGGGTTAGTTGGATCACAGACTGTAAATCATTACAATAAATTCCCTAAATATACTGAGACATTCCATAAGTTCTGTGACTCTAGAGAATCCTAATTAATACACAAATGGACACCTGATTTTAATAAAGAGGCCAGAAATATAGCCTCTTTATTTATGACACTGGGGAAAAAGAGAACAGTATTTTCAACATTGATAACTGCCAAACTGGATGTCTGCTACTAGGAGGATGCAAATCTATACTCATCACCCTACACGAGACTCAAGTCCAAGTAGTTCAAAGACCTCAACATGAAACCAGTTACACGGAAGAGAGGAGGTAGATAAATAAATTAATGGAGATAAGTAAATAAATGGATAATATCCAAAATATATAAAGAACTCAAGAAATTAAATGTTAAGAAAAAATAGCCCAATAAAAATTTGGATATAGATTCAAAAAGAGAATTTTCAGTAGAGCAAACACAAGTGATTGAGAAGCAGTTAAAAAAAATTTCTTCATCCTTAGCCATCAGAGAAGGGCAAATCAAAACTACTGTGAGATTTTATCTTACACCTACATAATTCCTAAGATCAACAAAAAAGTGACAGCTCATCCTGGCAAGCATATGGAGTAAAAGGAACACTCATATATGGCTTGTTTTGGATATGCAAACACATAAAGTCACTATGAAAATCAGTGTGGTGGTTTTTCAGGAAGCTGAGACTCAATATACCTCAAAAACCAGCTATACCACAATTGGGTATATGCACAAAAGATGCTTCATTCTATCACAATGACACTTGTTCAGTGTTACTCTATTCATAATAGCCAGAATCTGGAAACAGCCTAGATGTCCCTCAACAGAAGAATGGATACAGAAAATATGTTACATTTACACCACCAAAATTACTCAGCTGTTTAAAAACTACATGAAATCGGCATACAAATAGATGGATCTAGAAAAACAATCATCCTGAATAAGGTATCCCAGATCCAGGAAGTCAAGTATGATATATATTGGCTTATATGCAGATATTAGCTCTTAAGTCAGTAAGCACTACTATTGGAAACATAACAATAATCTAGCAAAAAATGTTTCATGTCCAACATTTCAAAGTATTTAAATCAATACAAAAATATAATCCTTAGTTATCTGAAGGCTCCAGTGCCTAAAGTTAATTCTTCTATGCCAGTGGTCTATATTAGATTAAAATACATTTTAAGTACTCATTTTGGGGATAATTTTTGTCCTTCTAAACTACATGCTTTTATGTTATTTGATTAGGTCTTTCTGAACAGTACACCAAAATGTTTTTGAATACTACTGTTTCATGATGCATACTAATGAGTTCAAATATCAGATTTCAAGAAGACCAAAGAGGAAACACAAACCAAGAAAGAAAACATCCATTTAACAAAGACAAACCTAAAAATTGGTACCTAGACATATAATCACTCCAAATCCAGAAGCCTAAAGTCGGTGTAAGAGCACAATCTGCATAGCCAGGGCAATATGTCACCACCAGAGTCCAGCCATACCACTGCAGCAAGCGCTAATATTTTAACATACTTGAAGAACAAGAAAACAACCTTACAAACAACTTTATGAAAATGATATTGGTCTTTAAAGAAGAAATGAAAAACTCCCTTAAAGAAATTGAGAAAAAGACAACTGAAAATTGGAGGAAATCAATAAATCTTTTAAAGACTTTCAAGAAAATAAAAGGAAAAGTTGAAGGAAATGAACAAAACAGTTCAAGACCTAAAAATAGAAAGAGAAGCAATACAGAAAATGCAAACTGGGGAATTATGGAAATGGAGAATCTAAGTGAACAGGATCTACAGATGCAAGAGTCACCAAGAGAATACAAAAGATGGAAGAGAGAATCTCAGGCATTGAAGACACAGTAGTTAAATGTATATAGGTCACAGAAACTGCTAAATCTAAAATTCCCTGACACAAATCATCCAAAAAATCTAGGACACTATAAAAAGGCCAAATGTAAGAATAATAGGGAACAGAGAATATTCCCAGCTCAAAAATCCAGCCAGAAAATATTTTAACAAATTCATAAAAAAAAAAAATTCCCTAACCCAAAAAGGACATGCCAATAAAGTACCAGAAGCATACAGAAGACCAAATAGATTGGACCAAAAACAAAAGTCCTCTTACCACATAATGAAAATACTAATCACAGAGAACAAAGAATATTAAAAGCTGCAAGAGAAAAAGGTCAAGTAACATATAAAGGCAGGCCTATTAGAATTACACACAACTTCTCAATGTAAAATCTAAAAGCCACAAGGGCCTGGAGAGAAGGGCTGCAGACTCTAAGAGACCACTGATACTGGTACAGACTACTACTACACACAGTAAAAGTTTCAACTACCATAGATCAGAAAACAAGATATTCCGTGATAAAGTCAAATTCAAACATTATCTACCCACAAATCCAGCCCTAGAGAAAATAATAGAAGGAAAAGTCTAACCCAAGGAGGTTAACTACACCCATAAAAACACAGGCAATAAACTTACATTAGCATAACCAAAAAATGAAAACACACACAAAACAACAACTAGGACAAAACAGGTATTAACAATCATTGGTATCTATCAATATCAATGGACTCAATTCCTATTAAAAAGACATAGAATAACAGAATGGATGCAAAAACAAAATCATCATTCTGCTATATACAAAAAATACACATCAACATCAAATATTGAAATTATCTCAGAGTAAAAAGGTCGAACTGGTATAGCTTTTCTAATATCTAACAAAATAGACCTCAAACAAAAATTAATCAAAAAAAGATGGGGAAGGATACTTCAAAGAAAAAACCCACTAAAATAATGTTTCAATTCTCAACATCAATGCCCCAAGCAAGGTTACCCACATTTGTAAAATAAACATTGCTAAAGCTTAAATCACACATCAGCACTCACAAATTGATAGTGGGAGACTTCAATACCCCACTCTCACCAATATACAGCTCACCCACAAATAAAATAAACAAGGAAATAATGGAGCTAACAGATATCATTAATCAAATGGCCCTAACAGATATCTACAAAGCATTTCACCCAAACAGAAAAGAACATACCTTCTCAACAGCTCATGGCACATTCTCCAAAATATACCACATGTTCAGACACTTAGCAGGTCTCAAAATATTCAAGAGAACTGAAATAACACCCTGCACCCTATCAGACCACCATGGGGAACCCAAGGATCTTCCTGGAAAGGGAAAATAGAATAGATTTTGCTGATAAACTGGGGATTGATTGGGATGGGAACAGGAGAGATCAGGCGGGTTCAAATGAAGGCAGAGAATATTGGAAAACAACTAGAATGGGTGCAGGTGTGTTTCAGGAGCAAAGTAGAAACCTAGTGCAATGAAAACTCTGTTTAATCTATGAGGGCAACACTAGCAAAGACTCCTATTAATGGGGAACACAGAGCCTGAACTGACCATCCCTTGTAAGCAGGCAAGGCCTCAAGTGGAAGGATTAGGACATCAACACAGACACAAAACCTCTAACCTACAGTTTGTAATGCCTACAGGATGTGCTGGGACCACATTCTAGCATAATCATCATCAGAGAGACTTCACACAGCTACTGAGGAGCAGATACAGAGTCCCACAGTCAAATATTAGGTGGAGCTTGTTGAGTCCTGTGGGGGAAGGGAAGTAGGATTAGAGGTTACAGTGGGACAAGGATGCCATAAGAACATGCACAGAATAAACTGACTGGGACTCAAGTGAGCTCACAGAGGCCATGGAGCCAGTATGGTCATGGTCCTCTGCATGTATGTCATGGTTGTATAGCTCCTTGTTCTTGTGTGATTCCTAACAGTGGGAGCAGGGGCTGTCTCTAACTCTTTTTACCTGCCTCTGCTACCCTTTCTCTCCTACCTACAGGGTTGCTTCATCCAGCCTTGATATGATGACAGAAGCCTGGTCTTATTGAAGTTTATTATGCATTATTTGGTGGATGTCCCCAGAAGGTCTGCTCTTTTTCTGAGGTGAAGAGGGGGGTGAATACAGGAAAAAGGGGAGAGAGAGAGACTCAAGGAGGTTAGGGAGGGGAGACTGCAGTCAGGGTGTAATATATAAGAGAAGAAATAATTAAAAGAAAAACTGGGGTACAAATCTAACCAGAATTCTTAATAAAGGAAACTCAAATAGCTGAGTAATACTTAAGGAAACGATCAGCATCCTTAGTCATTAGCATACTGTAAAGCAAAATTACTCTTGGGTATAGACCCGAGCTTTATCTTAGCCCAAGGAGACTTGCTTAGCCATGTTCATCACCTCTTTATTCATAACAATCAAAAACTAGAAACCACCTAGATGTCCCTCAACAGAAGAATGAAAAAGGAACATGTGGGACATTTACATAATGAAGTATTACTCAGCTGTTAAAAGTTACATAGTGAAATATGTAGGCAAACAGAACTAGAAAAAAAAATCATCCTAAGTATCCCAGGCCCAGAAGGACAAATGTAAAATACACTCAATTACAGGATGTTAGCTATTAAGTCAACGATAACCAAGCTACAATCCATAGAGCCACAGAGGATAAGGATACAGTAAAGGACTAAGGGTGCACATAGATCTTGTTTAGAAAAGGACCTAGAATAGATATGATGGGTGGATATGCTTGCAGACTATAACATGAGAATCAAGTCTGAAAGAAGAGGGGGAAAGCAGATGAAGGAAGATATATGGGGAAAGATCGTCAAAATTAATTGACATTAAGACGGGTGGTGGTGGCGCACGCCTTTAATTCCAGCAGAGAGGCAGAGGCAGGTGGATTTCTGAGTTCGAGGCCAGCCTGGTCTACAGACTGAGGTTCAGGACAGCCAGGGCTATACAGAGAAACCCTGTCTCAAAACAAAGAACAAACAAAAAAATAAAACAAAAAAAATTTAATTGACATTTGAGGAGTAGTATGGAAACCCAATATAATAGAAACTTCCTAAAATATATGTTTATATGAAGGGGACATAAAGGAAATTGCCAAATAATGAGGGAGACAAAGTCCCAACTGGGTATCTTTTACACAAAATGAAGCTTTCAGTACCAAGTTTGGATTATACTGAATTGAGTTATGGGCCAAAGGGGTCCCATGAGAATCCCCAAACAACTCAAGCTGTTGCCAAGACAATAACTTATTCTCCACAAACTATTAGCAGGACCTCCTTGCTGAAGACAAGCTCTACACAACTCACTGACTACGGAAAAGTCAGCCTGGTGCCTATATAGAGCTTTTAACCCTATATTCTAGTGTTTTTGTCACAGGAAGGTATTCAGGAAGCTACTAAAAAAGAAATGTAAACACAAAGTCACTCACAAACCCTTGGAAACCAGTGATGACCAGATCAGACATAGTTTATTGCCAATTGAAAAATCTTTATTTCAGGCAGCTGGGACCATACCCAAGTATTTGGAGTTTTAGGTATGGCTCCAAATGTCCAGAACAAGTTGTTTTCGCAGGCAAATCTATGTTCTGGGATCTCTGTCAGCAACTTTATCTGGGCAGGGGGCTTCATCTAAGTAAGCAATATGACAGAAGTACTAACCTTTAGTTCCTACAAAAGAGTTGGGTAATTTTCCATGGGATTCTCAATCAAGGAGGTCAAATTCTAATTAAACTTTAAATAGCCTCAAAAATAATACAAGATTGAGGAACTTTTGCATTGCCTTGCCCTGTCTCATGGGGACTTAGTTTAAAACCAAATATGGTCTTAAAAAACTGCAATGATAAAATGACACTGTTATATTCAAAGATCAGTGCTTTCCTTAGCCGTCATCAGAGACACTTACACATGCTCCAATTGGGAACAAATATGGAGACCTTCCTCCAGACATGATGCAGAGAGTTAGAGACCTTGGAACACTCTTCCTTAAACAGGATGTCTTTATCAAATTCCTCCCCTCAGGGCTCAAGGAACACCACGGAACGTTCTTAGAAGAACCAGAGAGAATGAACAACAAGAAAACAAGGCTTTTGTTTGGCGGTGGTGAAGCACGCCTTTAATCCCAGCACTTGGGAGGCAGAGGCAGGTGGATTTCTGAGTTCGAGGCCAGTCTGGTCTACAGAGTGAGTGTCAGGACAGCCAGGGCTATACAGAGAAACCCTGTCTCAAAAAGCCAAAAAACAAAACAAAACAAAACAAAAAAAAAAAACAAACAAAAAAAAACCAAAAAAAAACAAGGCTTTCTGAATCCATATGATCAAAGCTCATGTGACCTCACAGGGACTAAGGCAGCGTGCACAGGGCCTGCAGAAGTGTGCACTGAGACTTCTGAGTATATATTATAGTTTCTAGTTTAGTTATAGTAACTATTCTAGTTAGTTCTAGTTTAGTTTTACAGGATTTCTGAGTGTATAAATGAGTGGGTCTTTGATTCTTATGCCGTCACCTGGGCTCTTTTTATTCTGTTTGTCTTTTCCAAATCCAATGTAATAGCTTTTGTTTTATCATATTATATTTTATTTTGCCAAACTTCATTATTATCCCTTAGAAATCTGTTTTTTTTTTCTAATGAGACAGAAGGGAATAAACCCAGAAGGAAGGGGGGAAGGTGGAGTGGAACTGTGAGTAGTGTTGAGGGGGTGCATAATCAGGAAATACTTTATGAGAAAATAATCTATTTTCAATAAAACAAAGTGAATAAAAAATAATTTTGAAACTTAGAATTTTCATTGGCACTGAAATCAATGCATAGAAATTTAAACTTAAGGTTCAAAACCTAAGTTTTACAATTCACAAACAAGGAGTATCTCCTCATTCATTTAGATGCTTTTTATTTCTCTTTGCAGTGTTTTACAGTAGATTGAAGTACAAAACTCATTCATGTTCTTAACTTATGACAAAACTGTCAAAATTGGGTAGAAAAAGACAGTGTTTTCAATAAATGGTGCCTGAAACTCTAGTTATCTTTGTGTGCAATAAGAAGATCCTCATTTACCATTTCATACCAAAGGCAAATATTAAAGCAAAGTAGATCACAGACTAAATTTTAAAAGAATTAATAAATGTTTTTTAAAAAGCCATGACAAAACATTTGAATGACAGTGATTAGACAAGAAATGTTTAATTTAAAAATCCACTAATTGCTTCATTAAAAAACTAAACAATGAGCCGGGCGGTGGTGGCGCACGCCTTTAATCCCAGCACTTGGGAGGCAGAGGCAGGCGGAT
>NW_022196904.1:95443142-95445945 GCF_008632895.1 Mastomys coucha | reverse complement strand
AAAAAAAAAAAAAAAAAAAAAAAAAAAAAAAAAAAAAAAAAAAAAAAAACTAAACAATGAAATAATTAAGTGGATCTCATTAAAATATTAACGTTACTGCAGTAAGAAAAACAGTTAAGATGATGAAATGTCAAGCCACAGATCAAGAAAAAGGTTTTCATGAAAGTGTCTAGCCAAAGACTTAAAATAAATAAAGAAGCCTGAAAAATCCAAAGTAGAAAATAGCGAAAAAGAAAACAAGTATAATATTTGAAAAATATATATAATAGAATATATGTTAATGATTACTAAAAACATGAAAATGTATTCAACATAGTCCCATGATAATGCAAATTCAAACCACAATGTAAGACCATATCATGTCCATTTAAATAACTAACAGAACCAGAGAGGGCTGGTGGGTGACACCAATAAGTGGCATATGGCCAATTTATATATTGCCTATGAGGATAAAAAATGGCCCAGTCATTTCAGAAAATACCACGTCAGGCACTTGCTGTCAAGTCGGAGCATCTGAGTGAAGTCTCTAGGATTTACACAGTAGGAAGAGAAAAGCTGTTTCTTCAAGTTGTACTCTGACTTCTACACACATGTAATTGCATGTGTGCTCCCTAGAAATACACAACATAAACAGATAACTAGATATAAAATTAAAATATTAAAAATATTGATTCAATAGAATAGAATTTGTTTTCCAATTCATCTACTCCAAAATACACTAGATATGTTTGTGCCGGGTGTAGTACATACACAATATGAAATGCTATTCAGTAGAGTGAAGATTCCCAACATAAAGGGCCAGTAAATATCTTAAAGTTATAGAAGAAAACTTCCCGCTCTTTTCCTGTGGTGTGCCACCGAGGATCCTATTGTCATCATGGGTCGCTGCCCCGCCCGGTGTTACTGGTATTGTAAGAACAAGCCATACCCAAAGTCTCATTTCTGCTGTGGTGTCCCTGATGCTAAGATCCGTATCTTTGATTTGGGACGAAAGAAAGCGAAAGTTGATGAATTCCCACTTTGTGGCCACATGATGTCAGATGAATATGAACAACTCTCTTCTGAAGCATTGGAGGCTGCCCGTATTTGTGCCAACAAATACATGGTAAAGAGTTGTGGCAAGGATGGCTTTCATATCCGAGTGAGGCTCCACCCTTTCCATGTCATCCATATCAACAAGGTGTTGTCTTGTGCTGGGGCTGACAGGCTCCAGACAGGTATGCGGGGTGCCTTTGGGAAGCCCCAGGGCACAGTGGCCAGAGTTCACATTGGCCAGGTCATCATGTCCATCCGCACCAAGTTACAGAATAAGGAACATGTGATTGAGGCTCTTCGCAGAGCCAAGTGCAAGTTCCCTGGTCGCCAGAAGATCCACATCTCAAAGAAGTGGGGCCTCACCAAGTTTAATGCGGATGAATTTGAAGACATGGTTGCTGAGAAGTGGCTCATTCCTGATGGCTGTGGTGTCAAATATATCCCCAATCATGGTCCTCTGGACAAGTGAAGAGCCCTGCATTCCTGAAGGCTTCCACAGTGCTCTCCTATACCCTACCAAATCATGTTCAATAATAAATCTTGCATCAAATAAAAAAAAAAAAAAAAAAAAAAAAAAAAAAAAAAGAAGAAGAAAACTTCCCTAACCTAGAGAAAGAGATGCCCATGAACATAAAAGAAGCCTACAGAACTCCAAATAGACTGGACCAGAAAATAAATTCCTCCCATCACATAACAGTCAAAACATCAAATGCACAAAACAAAGAAAGAGTATTAAAAGCAGTAAGGGAAAAAGATCAAGTAACATATAAAGGTAGACCTATAAGAATTACACCAGACTTCTCACCAGAGACTATAAAACCCAGATATCCTGGGCAGATATACAGACCCTAAGAGAACACAAATGACAGCCCAGGCAACTATATCCAGCAAAACCCTCAATTACCATAGATGGAGAAACCAAGATATTCCATGATAGAAACAAATTTACACCTTCAACAATCCACCCCTTCAAAGAATAATAAATGGAAAACTCCAACACAAAGAGGGAACTATACCCTAGGAAAAACAAGAAAATAATCTTTTAACAAACCAAAAAGAAGATAGCCATATAAACATACTTCCACCTCTAACAACAAAAATTGCAGGAAGCAACAATTACTTTTCCTTAATATCTCTTAATATCAATGGACTCAATTCCCCAATAAAAAGACATAGACTAACAGACTAGATGCATAAACAGGAACCAGCATTTTGCTTCATACAGGAAACCCACCTCAGTGACAAAGACAGACACTACCTCAGAGCTGGAAAACAATTTTCCTACCAAATGGTCCCAAGAAACAAGATGGAGTAGTCACTATAATATTGAATAAAATTGATTTTCAACCAAAAGTTATCAAAAAAAGATAAAGAAAGACACTTCATATTGGTAAAAGGAAAATTCTACCAAGATGAACTCTCAATTCTGACCATCTATTCTCCAAATGTAAGGGCGCCCAAATTCATAAAAGAAACTTTACTGAAGCTCAAAGCATATATTGCACCTCACACAATAATAGTGGGAGACTTCAACACCCCAGCTCAGCAATGGACAGATCGTGGAAACAGAAACTAAACAGAGACACAGTGAGAGTAACAGAAGTTATGAAACAGATGGATTTAACAGATATCTATAGAACATTTTATTCTAAAACAATATATATATATATCTTCTTCTCAGCACCTCACAGTACCTTCTCCAAAACTGACCATATAATTTGTCACAACAGATACAAGAAGATTGAAATAATCCCATGCATCCTATCAA
>NW_022196904.1:95435278-95443132 GCF_008632895.1 Mastomys coucha | reverse complement strand
TGCACATGGAAGCTGAACAGCATTCTACTCAGTGATAACTTGGTCAAGGAAGAAATGAAGAAAGAAATTAAAGACTTTCTAGAGTTTAATGAAAATTAAGGCATGACATACCCAAATTTAAGGGACACAATGAAAGCAGTGCTAAAAGGAAAACTCAGCTCTGAGTGCCTACAAAAAGAAACTGGAGAGAGCATACACTAGAACTTTGACAGCACACATGAAAGATCTAGAACAAAAAGAAGAAAATTCACTCAAGAGGAGTAGACAGCAGGAAATAATCAAACTCAGGGCTGAAATCAACCAAGTGAAAACAAAAAGAACAATAAAAATAATCATCTGAGAGTTGTTTCTTGGAGAAAATCAACAAAATAGATAAATCCATAGCCAGACTAACTAGAGGGCCCAGAGACAGTATCCTAAATAACAAAATCAGAAATGAAAAGGGAGACATAACAACAGAAACTGAGGAAATAAAAAAAAAAATCATCAGATCCTACTACAAAAGCCTATACTCAACAAAATTGGAAAACTTGGATGAAATGAACAATTTTCTAGACAAATACCAGGTATCAAAGTTAAATAAAGATCAGATAAATGATCTAAACAGTCCCATATCTGTTGAAGAAATAGAAATAATCATTAATAGTCTCTCAACCAAAAAAAAAGCCCATGATCAGATGGATGTAGTGCAGAGTTCTATTTGACCTTCAAAGAAGACCTAATACCAACAATCCTCAAACTATTCCACAAATTAGAAACAGAAGGCACTCTACCCAATTCACTCTATGAAGCCACAATTATGCTGATACCTAAACCACATAAAGAACCAACAAAGAAAGAGGACTTCTTACCAATTTCCTTTATGAATATTGATGCAAAAATACTTAATAAAATTCTGACAAATCGAATCCAAGAACACAGCAAAATGATCATCTATCATGATCAAGTAGACTTCATCCCAGCTATGCAGGGATAATTCAATATATGGATATTCATCAATGTAATCCTCTATATAAACGAACTCAAAGAGAAAAACTATATCCTCATCTCATTAGATGATAAGAAAGCATTTGACAAAATACAACACTCCTTCATGATAAAAGTCTTGGAAAGATCAGAAATTCAAGGCCCATAACTAAACATGGTAAAAGCAATATAAAACAAGCCAGTAGCCAACATCAAACTAAATGGAGAGAAAACTGAAGTAATCCCACTAATATCAGGTACTAGACAAGGCTTTCCATGCTCTCCCTACCTGTTCAATATAGTACTCTAAGTCCTAGCCAGAGCAATTAGACAAGAAAAGGTCAAGGGAATACAAATTGTAAAGGAAAAAGTCAAAATATCACTATTTGCAGATGATATGATAGTGTACTTAAGTGATCCCAAATATTCTAACAAAGAACTCCTAAACCTGTTAAACAACTTCAGCAGAGTAGCTGGATATAAAATTAACTCAAGCAAATCAGTGGCCTTCTTCCATTCAAAGGATAAACAGAATGAGAAAGAAATTAAGGAAACAATATCCTTTACAATAGTCACAAATAATATCAATTACCTTGGTGTGACTCTAACTAAATAAGTGAAAGATCTGTCAAAAACTTCAAGTCTCTGAAAAAAGAAATCAAAGAAGTTCTCAGAAGATGGAAAGATCTCCCATGCTCAAGGATTGGCAGGATTAATATAGTAAAAATGGCCATCTTGCCAAAAGCAATATACAGATTCAATGCAATCCCCATCAAAATTCCAACTCAATTCTTCATAGAGTTAGAAAGAGCAATTTTCAAGTTCATCCTAAATAAAAAAAAAAAAAACCAGAATAGTGAACACTATTCTCAACAATAAAAGAACTTCTGGAGAAATCACTATCCCTGGCCTCAAGCTGTACTACAGAGCAATAGTGCTAAAAACTGCATGGTATTGGTACAGTGACAGGCAGGTAGATCAATGGAATAGAATTGAAGACCCAGAAATTAACCCACACACATATGGTCACTTGATATTTGAGAAAAGAGCTAAAACCATCCAGTGGAAAAAAGATAGCATTTTCAACAAATGGTACTGGTTTAACTGGTGGTTAGCATGTAGAAGAATACAAATTGATCCATTCTTATCTCCTTGTACAAAGCTCAAGTCCAAGTGGATCAAGGACCTTCACATCAAACCAGATACACTTAAACTAATAGAAAAGAAAGTGGGGAAGAGCCTTGAGTACATGGGCACAGGGAAAATTTTCCTGAACAGAACACCAATAGCTTCTGCTCTAAGATCAAGAATTGACAAATGGGACCTCATAAAATTCCAAAGCTTCTGAAAAGCAAAGGAAACTGTCAATAGGACAAAATGGTAACCAACAGGATGGGAAAAGATCTTTACCACTCCTACATCTGATAGAGGACTAACATCCAATATATACAAAGAACTCAAGAAGTTAAACTCTAGAGAACCAAATAACCCTATTAAAAAATGGGGTACAGAACTAAACAAAGAATCTTTTTTTTTTTTGAGACAGGGTTTCTCTGTATAGTCCTGGCTGTCCTGGAATTAACTCTGGAGACCAGGCTGGTCTCAAACTCAGAAATCTGCCTGTCTCTGCCTCCCAAGTGTTGGAATTAAAGGCATGTGCCACCACTGCCTGTCTAAACAAAGAATTTTCAACTGAGAAATACAGAATGGCTGAGAAGCACCTAAAGTAAAGTTCAATATTCTTAGTCTTCAGAGATATGCAAATCAAAACAACCCTGAGATTGCACCTCATACCAGTCACAATGGCTAAGATCAAAAACTCAGGTGACAAGAGAGGATGGCAAGGATATGGAGATAGAGGAACACTCCTCCGTTGCTGGTGGGATTGCAAGGTGGCACAACCACTCTGGAAATCAGTTTGATGGCTCCTAAGAAAATTGGACATGGTACTACCTGAGGACTCAGCCCACGTATATACCACTCCTGGGCATATACCCAGAAGACGCTCCAACATGTAATAAGGACACATGGTCCACTATGTTCATAGCAGCCTTATTTATTATAGCTAGAAGCTGGAAACAACCCTGATGTCTGTCCCTCAATAGAAGAAGGGCTACAGAAAATGTGGTACATTTACACAATGGAATACTACTCAGCTACTAAAAACAATGAATTTATGAAATTCTTAAGCAAACGGATGAAACTAGAACATATCATCCTGAGGTAACTCAATCACAAAAGAACACACATGGTATGCACTCACTGATAAGTTGATATTAGTACTGAAGCTCAGAATACCCAAGATAAAATTCACAGACCACATGAAGCTCAAGAAGAAGGAAGACCAAAGTATGGATACTTCAGTCCTTCTTAGAATAGGGAACAAAATAACCATGAGAGGAGATAGAGAGACAAATTGTGGAGCAGAGACTGAAGGAATGTCCATCCAGAGACTGGCCACCCCATATACTGTTACTAAACCCAGATACTACTGTGGATGCCAAGAAGTGTTTGCTGACAGGAGCCTGATATAGCTGTCTCCTGAGAGGCTTTGCCAGTGCCTAGCAAATACAGAGGTGGATGCTCTCAGCCAATGATTGCACTAAGCACAGGGTCCTGAATGAAGGAGCTAGGGAAAGAAACCAAGGAACCAAAAGGATTTGCAGCACCATGGGAGGAACAACAATATGAACCAACCAGTACCCCCAGAGCTCCCAGGGACTAAACCACCAATCAAAGAGTACACATGGAGGGACCCATGGCTCCAGCCATATATGTAGCAGAGAATCGCCTAGTTCAATGGGAGGGGAAGTCCTTGGCCCTGTGAAGGCTTGATGCCCCAGTATAGGGGAATGCCTGGACATGGAAGCAAGAGTGAGTGGGTTGGTGAGAGGGGGAGGGGGATGTGATAGGGGAGTATTGGGGGTAGAAATAAGGAAGGTGGATAACATTTGAAATGTAAATAAAGAAAATATCTAATTTTAAGAAATGATTGCTGGTACTAGCAAGTATGATTGGAAAACTACCATTAATTCTGCATTGTAGACTTGAAAAAGTCAGAGCTATAGTTTTCTCTTCTCCTTCTTGTCCATATGAGTAGACATTAGAGACAGATATAAATGGGGAGAGATAAGAATGAGAAGTCCCCAAAACATTCAATCTAGTTACTGAACTGAGACCAACTCCAATCTCTTATCCAAATTTCCAGTAAAATAATAATACAAGTGCTTGTCTACTAATGGAAATCTTTTGTCAGTCTCTCCCAAAAATATGTCTTAACTAAATATAGATTGAAGGAAGGGAAATGATAAGCACCAATACCAAGTCTCTACCATGCAAATGTGTTAGGTGATACTACTTAGTCTACAGTGCTCCTGGCTGAGTGTCTGACCTCTTCTTAATCTTACAGCACTGTTGTGTGCCTGGCTATTTGCTTTAATAAATTTCCGTCTTTAAAAAAGTCTGCCTCAGTGACTCTTTTTATAAAATTGATCAAGTGTGGGAGGAGTCTGATGGAAGGAGGCTGATCATTGGACCCTCTACCATTGCACGCCTTCCTTCACGCCAAACACTGGCTCCATATTCCACTGGTAGTGAGTTTTAGATCATCAGGAGCTCGGTCATCTACCCTAAGATTCTTCAGTGAAGTGCAAAAGAAGACATTTTAGAGGTATGTGTAAGGACTAAGAATGTGTGGATTACTACATGTTTATAGCAGCTTTATTCATAATAACCAGAAAATGGAAGCAACCCAGATATCCCTCAACCAGAGAATGGATACATAAAATGTATTACATTTATACAATGTAAAAGCAGCTATTAAAAACAAGTACATCATGAATTTTGCAGGCAAATTATTAGAACTAGAAAATATCATCTTGAATGAGGTAACCCAGTCTCAAAAGGACATGCATGATATATTCTCACCAATGAGTAAATACTAGTTAAAAGATTCAGAATACCCATAATACACCACACAGACCCACAAAAGTTAAATAAGAGGGGCCCAAGTGAGGATGCTTGAATACCACTTAGAAGAAGGAGCAAAATAGTTATAGGAGGCAGAGAGCAAGAGGGATCTGGGTGGGTGGAGAGCCAGGAGAATAGGATGCAGGATCAGGCATGAGGAAAGATAGGAGAAAGTCCCAGAGGGCCAAGTGAATGAATGGAAATATGCAGCTGCCAGGAGTCGGGGATGGAGGGATTCTCTAAGAAATCCCAGAAACCCAGGATGAGGAGTCAATGAAGGTGACCTTAGCAAAATGCCCAACATTTGGGATATGGAACCTAAAAAGACTACCTCCAGTAGCCAGACAGGACCCCTAGTGGAGGAATGGGGATACCAACCTACCTACAAAACTTTTGACACAAAATTGGTCCTATCTCAAAGAAAAGCAGAGACAAAGATGAACCAGAGACTGAAGGAAAGTCCAACAGTGACGGATTCATTTTGAGACCATCACACCCCATCAGCTGGTATTAATGCCTCACACTATTAATGATGCTGTGTTGTGCTTGTAGACAAGAGGCTAGCATAGCACTCCTTTGTTGGATCCTGCTGACAAGAATGAAGCTGAAGTAGAGAGGGAGACTGAAGGAGAATAAGAGAATGAGAGGACCACTGCTCTGGTGGCAAATGGCAAACAAACAAACAAAAACCTTTAATGCAAGAAATCTTTTATAGTAAAGCACAGTGAGGCTAAAAATAGAATCTGGCAACAATCATGTAGCACAATTCTTAGTATTTTCTCAAGGCAGGAACATGCTCAGTTCCTCATTATCTGGCAGTAATTATTTTCCCTATATCCACGTGCATGAGGTTAGTTTCCTTGACCCTTGCATGCACAGTTCTCAAGAGCCTTGAATTTCTTCCAAAAACATCTTGGGTTCATAGAGCGGTTATGTCCTCAGCTGCAGGGAGATTACCAGAAAGTGTCTCCTCCTTGCCTTTCAGCAGAGGAGCCACCCCTAAATCTCCCCCTTATGCTAAAGAACATTCCCACACTCCTCTGAGGGGCTCTATCCAGCAGCTGACTGAGAAAGATGCAGGTACACACAGACAAACACTGGAAGGAGGTCAGGGACTCCTGTGGAAGAGTTAGGAGAAAGATTAAAAGCCCACAAGGAGATGGCAACCCCACAGAAAAATCACAAAGTCAACTAACCTGGACCTCTGGGAGCTCCCAGAGACTGAGCCACCAACCAAAGAGCATATATACATGATGGCCCGAGGCCCATACACATATGTACCAGAAGGCTGCCTTGTGTGGCCTTATGGAAGAGGATGTGCCTAATCATTCAGAGACTTGATGCACCAGGGTGTGGGAATAAGGAAAGGGGTCTGTCCTCTCAGAGACAAATGGGAGACTGGGATGAGGGGCAACATTTGTGATGTAAATAAATAAATGAATGAATAAATCAGAATTTAAGGTAGTAAATAGAACAAGTCTACAGATAGTAAAGAAGCCTAGAGCGGAGAGGAACAGAATGACATATTTCCAAAACAAAGCCACCAGAACTGAGGTTTGGAAAATGGATTTGGGGTAGGCTGGAGACATTTTTCCCCAAGACAGTCAAAATGAGAAATGAGCTTCTATCTGAGTGATTAGAAATGGGAATGAGAAAAGAGAAGAGGATGCAACATCTGTCCCAATACTGGGAGTAACTGGGACCAGTGGGACTCAGGCACACAGGAACTCTGCTAGTCCAGTGGCACAGGTTCCTTCTAGTCTATATGGATCAGTGCCCTGAGCAGACCTTGGGCACAAATTCCACAACCAGTCCCACAACACCCAGAGGAAGCTATACTCTCAGGTGCTCTAATGCACCAGGATCATAGGATCAGAGGTGAGGAGGACACAACATCTGTCCCAGCACCAGGAATAACTGGGACAAGTGGGGCCCAGGCACATAGGAACTCCACAAGTCCAGTGACACGGGTTCCTTCTGATCTGTTTGAGTAGATCCTTGATCCATGTGGACCTGAGCTTTGTATATGGAGAAAAGAATGGATCAATTTGCATTCTTCTACATGCTAACCACCAGTTGAACCAGTACCATTTGTTGAAAATGCTGTCTTTTTTCCACTGGATGGTTTCAATTCCTTTGTCAGAGATCAAGTGAACATAGGTGTGTGGGTTCATTTCTGGGTCTTCAGTTCTGTTCCATTGATCCACCTGCCTGTCACTGTACTAATATTATGCAGTTTTTAATCACAATTGCTCTGTAGTACAACTGAAGGTCTGGAATGGTGATTCCACCAAAAGTTCTTTTATTGTTTAGAATAGTCTTTGCTATCCTAGGTTTTCTGTTACTCCAGATGAATTTGCAAATTGCTCTTTCTAAGTCTGTGAAGAATTGAGTTGGAATTTTGATGGGGATTGCATTGAATCTGTAGATTGCTTTCGTTACGATGGCCATTTTTACTATATTAATCCTGCCAATCCATGAGCATGGAAGATCTTTCCATCTTCTGAGAACTTCTTCAATTTCTTTCTTCAGAAACTTGAAGTTCTTGTCAAACAGATCTTTTACTTGCTTAGTTAGAGCTACACCGAGGTATTTTATATTATTTGTAACTATTGTGAAGGGTGTTGTTTCCCTAATTTCTTTCTCTGCCTGTTTTTCCTTTGTGTATAGGAAAGCCTCTGATTTGCTTGACTTAATTTTATATCCTGCTACGTTGCTGAAGTTGTTTATCAGGTTTAGGAGCTCTCTGGTGGAATTTTTGGGGTCACTTAAGTATACTATCATATCATCAGCAAATAGTGATAATTTGACTTCTTTCTTTCCATTTCGTATCCCTTTGATCTCCTTTTGGTGCCTAATTGCTCTGGCTAGGACGTCAAGTACAATATTGAATAGGTAGGGAGAGAGTGGGCAGCCTTG
>NW_022196904.1:95432632-95434337 GCF_008632895.1 Mastomys coucha | reverse complement strand
CATTGAGTAGAGTGTTGTTAAGCTTCCACATGTATGTGGGTGTTCTATTGTTTATGTTGTTATTGAGGCGCACCCTTTTAATCCATGGTGATCTGATAGGATACAAGGAATTATTTCAATCTTCTTGTATCTGTTGAGGCCTGATTTGTGACCAATTATATGGTCAATTTTGGAAAAGGTACCATTAGGTGCTGAGAAGAAGGTATATCCTTTTCTTTTAGGGTAAAATGTTCTATAGATACCTGTTAAATCCATCTGTTTCATAACTTCCGTTAGTCTCACTGTGTCCTTGTTTAGTTTCTGTTTCCATGATCTGTCCATTGCAGAGAGTGGGGTATTGAAATCTCCCACTACTATTGTGTGTTGTGTAATGTGTGCTTTGAGCTTTAGTAAAGTTTCTTTTATGAATGTAGATGCCCTTGCATTTGGAGCATAGAGGTTCAGAATTGAGAGTTCATCTTGGTAGATCATACCTTTGATGAATATGAAGTGTCCCTCCTTATCTTCTTTGATCACTTTAGGGTGAAAGTCGATTTTATTCGATATTAGAATGGCTACTCCAGCTTTTTTCTTGGGGCCATTGGCTTGGAGAATTGTTTTCCAGCCTTTTATTCTGAGGTAGTGTCTGTCTTTGTCACTGAGGTGGGTTTCCTGTATGCAGCAAAATTTTGGGTCCTGTTTATGTACCCACTCTGATAACACACGAACAGAATTTCAACTCTAACAACAAAAATAACAGGAAGGGACAATTACCCTTCCTTAATATCTATTAATATCAATGGACTCAATTCCCCAATAAAAAGTGTAGACTATCAGACTGGGTATGTAAACAGGACCGAACATGTTGTTGCATACAGGAAGCCTACCCCAGTGACAAACATAGACAATACCTCAGAATAAAATTGTGGAAAACAATTTTCCAAGCCAATGGTCCCAAGAAAAAAGCTGGAGTAGCCATTCTAATATCGAATAAAATTGACTTTCACACTAAAGTGATAAAAAAAGATAATGAGGGATACTTCATATTCATCAAAGTTATGATCTACCAAGAGGAACTTTCAGTTCTGAACCTCTACGCGCTAAATACAAGGGCATCTACACTCATACAAGAAACTTTAATAAAGCTCAAAGCACACATTGACCCGCACACAATAATATTGGGAGATTTCAACACACCACTCTCTGCAATGGGCAGATCATGGAACAGAAACTAAACAAAGACACGGTGAGACTAACATAAGTTATGAAACACATGGGTTTAACAGATATCTATAGAACTTTTTATCCTAAAACAAAAGGATATACCTTCTTATCAGCACTTCATGGTACCTTCTCCAAAATTAACCATATAATTGGTCACAGACCAGGCCTCAACAGATATAAGAAGATTGAAATAATTCCTTGCACCCTATCAGATCACCATGGACTAAGGCTGCTCCTCAATAACAACATAAACAATAGAATGCCAACACAAACGTGGAAGCTCAAAAACACTCTACTCAGAGTCGCAAGGGAGCCGCCTGGCAGGAGGGACCGGATCCTCTCAGCTTCCAACTAACAGAGGTGGATCAGGGACCTTAGCCGCCTCTCTTTTGCACGTGGAGAATCTGCCCCCAGAGACCCACCGGGACCCGGAACCTCCAGTGAGAGCCGCCATCCCCTCTCCGGTGAGTTCCTAAGCCGGGAGAACCCACCTGGGGAGGCA
>NW_022196904.1:95430630-95431799 GCF_008632895.1 Mastomys coucha | reverse complement strand
GACCCAGGATAACCAAAACTATTCTCAACAATAAAGGAACCTCTGGTGGAATCACCATCCCAGACCTTCTTAAGCTGTAATACAGAGCAATTGTGATAAAAACTGCTTGGTATTGGGACAATGACAGGCAGGTAGATCAATGGAATAGAACTGAAGACCCAGAAATGAACGCACAAACCTGTGGCCACTTGATCTTTTACAAAACCTAAATGGATGGATGGAGCTAAAACCATCCAGTGGAAAATAGACAGCATTTTCAACAAATACTGCTGGCTCAACTGTCAGTTAGCATGTATAAGAATGCAAACAGATCCCTTCCCATCTCCTTGTACAAAGCTCAAGTTCAAATGGATCAAGGACCACCACATAAAACCAGATACACTAAAAGTAATAGAAAAGAATGTGGCAAAATGCCTCGAGCACATAGGCAAAGAGAAAATTTTTCTTACCAGAATACAATTAGCTTATACTGTAAGATCAAGAATTGACAAATGGGATATCATAATATTGCAAAGCTTCTGTAAGACAAAAGACACAGGACAAAAGACATAGGACAAAAAGCAAACAACAAATTGGGAAAAAATCATTACCAATCCTATATCTGATAGAGAGCTAATATCCAATATATAAAAAGAACCCAAGAAGTTAGGTTTCAGAGAAACAAATAACTCTAATAAACAATGGGATACAGAGCTAAACAAAGAATCTCAATTGACCCATACTGAATGGCTAAGAAGCACCTAAAGAAATGTTCAACATTCTTAGTCATCAGTGAAATAAAAATCAAAACAACCCTGAGATTCCACTTCATACCAGTCAGAATGACTAGAGAGGTTGTGGAGAAATAAGAATACATCTTAATTGCTGGTTGGGTTGCAAGCTGGTACAACCACGCTGGAAATCAGTTTGGCGGTTCATACGGAAATTGTACATGATACTAACAGAGGACCAGAATATCATCCTGAGTGAGGTAACCCAATCAAAAAAGAACACACATGATATGAATTCTCTAATAAGTGTATATTAGCCCAGAAGACATGAATGCACAGAGTACAGTCCACAAACTACAAGAAACTCACAAAGAAGGAAGATCAAAGTGTGGACACTTTGTTCCTTCTGAAATGAGGAACAAATTACCAATGGAAGGAGTTGTAGAGACTAACTATGGA
>NW_022196904.1:95427046-95430620 GCF_008632895.1 Mastomys coucha | reverse complement strand
GGATATAAGACAGGATGTGAGCAAACTTATTGCTGGTGGGATTGCAAGCTGGTACAACCACTCTGGAAATCAGTTTGGCGGTTCCTCCTGAAATTGTACATGGTACTACCCAGCTATACCACTCCTGGGCATACACCCAGAAGATGCTCCAACATGGAATAAGGACACATGCTCCACTATAGTCATAGCAGCCTTATTTATAATAGCCACAAACTGGAAACAACCCTGATGTCTCTCAACAGAGGAATGGATACAGAAAATGTGGTACATCTACATAATGGAGTACTCAGCTATTAAAAACAATGAATTTACAAATTTCCTGGGGAAATGTATGGATCTGGAGAATATCATCCTGAGTGAGGTAACCCAATCACAAAAGAACACAAATGGTATGCATTCTCTGATAAGTGGATATTAGCCCAGAAGACAGGAATACACAGAGTAGAGTCCACAATCTACAAGAAACTCAAGAAGAAGGAAGATCAAAGTGCGGATACTTCGTTACTTCTGAAAGGGAGGAACAAAATACCCATGGTAGGTGTTATAGAGACAAACTATGGAGCAGAGACTGAAGGAAGAACAATCCAGAGACTGCTCCACCTGGAAATCCTTCCCATATTCAATCATCAAATCCAGACAATATTGTGGATGGCAGCAAGTGCTGGATGACAGGAGCCTGATATAGCTGTCTCCTGACAGGTTCTGACCATGCCCGACTAATACAGAATCTATATTAGAGGCTCACACCCATCCATTTTACTGAATACAGGGTCCGCAATGAAGGGGCTAGAGAAAAGTCCCAGGGAGCTGAAGGATTTGCAACCCCTTAGGACGAACAACAATATGTACTAACTAGTACCTCAGAGCTCCCAGGGACTAAAACACCAACCAAATTGTACACATGTGGGACTAATGGCTCCAGCAGGGTATGTATAGCGGAGGATGGACAAGTCGGTCATTAATGGGAGGAGAGGCTCTTTGCTCTATGAAGATTCTATGCCCCAGTCTAGGAGAATGTCAGGACCATTAAACAGGAGAGAGTGTAGTGGTGAGCAGGGAGAGGAGGGAGGGAACAGGGATTTGTTCTTGTTTTTGTTTTTTTATATTTTTCTTTTCTTTTCTTTCTTTTCGTTTGGGAGGGGACACTGGGAAAGGAAATATTGTATGACATGTAAATATAAAATAAAAAATAAAATAAATAAATAAGAAACAGGAAAATGTAAGAAAAAATGGCTTGCAAAAGAAATTGGTTAATCAACAGACACCCAACTAATAGACACTCCCCTTTCACTCGTGGTTAAAAAAATAAGCAACTCTGAGAAATGGGCTTTGACTGATAAATGAAACTGTTCAGTGACACATGGGGTCTGGCCTAGAAGATAAGAGGAAATTATTAATTGAAGTTTATGCAGAGAAGAGCCTGAGCCTACATTAATCTTTCTACAAGGCTGACTGATTATAACCTAACTATTATGGAGAGTTGGAATGCTGTATGTCTCTCAAGTTGCTTTGGGCTGAATTAGCCCCTAAACACTCATTTGTGTCCACTTCTGTATTTGACCTAACAACCTTGTAACTATTAGGTAACTATTTCAGAAAATGCAAGCAAACCCCTAACTTCTACAAGTTAAAAAGTTTTAAACACCATCAGATAGGCTCTAAGGCTCAAAGCAGAGTTTGCCTCACTCATGTTTCTTTTGGCCAATGTGTTTGAGGAGATCAAATGAAGTTAAAAACGTAGGCTCAGCCACTCAGTTGGAGCTCCTGGGACTGGAGGATGAGGAGTATGCTTAGGATAGTGCTTAAGGAAGCGAAGGTAAAGGTTGTTGAATGCATCTAGTCAGCTGTAAGACAGATCATACATCAAGAAATGTGGGAGGTTCTAGGAAGTGGGCTGTGTAGTGGACTTGCCCTGCAATGAATCTGAAGGGGCTGAGGCTAAGGGGATGCCTGAGAAAACCTCATACATGAAGCAGAGCAGTGGGAAGAAGAGCTGGTAGGACAGTTTGAGTTCACACATTATTTTAGATAAGTGTTGTTTGAGAACAGTGTTGGTATATTCTAGTTTTCTTCAGGACCAGGGCATATAGGGATATGAAAAGAACACTTAGTGCCTAAGGAAGGAGTGAGAAATTGAGTTATCTTAGAAACAATATCACGTCAGCTGTCAGATTTTAGATATATAGAAGAAAACTGAAATGAGGAAGGATATAAGACCGGATGTGAGCAAACTCATTGCTGGTGGGATTGCAAGCTGGTACAACCACGCTGGAAATCAGTTTGGCAGTTCCTCCTGAAATTGTACATGGTACTACCCAGCTATACCTCTCCTGGGCATACACCCAGAAAATGCTCCAACATGGAATAAGGACACATGCTCCACTATAGTCATAGCAGCCTTATTTATAATAGCCACAAACTGGAAACAACCCTGATGTCTCTCAACAGAGGAATGGATACAGAAAATGTGGTACATCTACATAATGGAGTACTCAGCTATTAAAAACAATGAATTTACAAATTTCCTGGGGAAATGTATGGATCTGGAGAATATCATCCTGAGTGAGGTAACCCAATCACAAAAGAACACACATGGTATACATTCTCTGATAAGTGGATATTAGCCCAGAAGACATGAATGCACAGCGTACAGTCCACAATCTACAAGAAACTCAAGAAGAAGGAAGATCAAAGTGCGGATACTTCGTTACTTCTGAAAGGGAGGAACAAAATACCCATGGTAGGTGTTATAGAGACAAACTATGGAGCAGAGACTGAAGGAAGGACAATCCAGAGACTGCTCCACCTGGGAATCCTTCCTATATTCAATCATCAAATCCAGACAATATTGTGGATGGCAGTAAGTGCTAGATGACAGGAGCCTGATATAGCTGTCTCCTGACACGTTCTGACAGTGCCCGACTAATACAGAATCTACATTAGAGGCTCACACCCATCCATTTTACTGAATACAGGGTCCCCAATGATGGGGCTAGAGAAAGGACACAGGGAGCTGAAGAGTTTGCAGCCTCTTAGGATGAACAACAATATGTACTAACTAGTACCTCAGAGCTCCCAGGGACTAAACCACCAACCAAAGTGTACACATGGTGGGACTAATGGCTGCAGCAGGGTATGTATAGTGGAGGATGGACAAGTCAGTCATTAATGGGAAGAGAGGCCCTTTGCTCTATGAAGATTCTATGCCCCAGTCTAGTAGAATGTCAGGACCATTAAACAGGAGAGAGTGTAGTGGTGAGCAGGGAGAGGAGGGAGGGAACAGGGATTTGTTCTTGTTTTTGTTTTATTTTTTCTTTTGTTTTCTTTCTTTTCTTTTGGGAGGGGAACCTGTGAAAGGAAATATTGTATGACATGTAAATATAAAATAAAAAATAAAATAAATAAATAAAGAAGAAACAAGAAAATGTAAGAAAAATGGCTTGCAAAAGAAATTGGTTAATCAACAGACACCCAGCTAATAGACACTCCCCTTTCACTCGTGGTTAAAAAAAATAAGCAACTCTGAGAAATGGGCTTTGACTGATAAATGAAACTGTTCAGTGACACATGGGGT
>NW_022196904.1:95423641-95425613 GCF_008632895.1 Mastomys coucha | reverse complement strand
AGTCCACAAACTACAAGAAACTCACAAAGAAGGAAGATCAAAGTGTGGACACTTTGTTCCTTCTGAAAGGAGGAACAAATTACCAATGGAAGGAGTTATAGAGACTAACTATGGAGCAGAGACTGAAGGAAGGACAATCCAGAGACTGCTCCACCTGGGAATCCTTCCCATATTCAATCATCAAACCCAGACACTATTGTGGATGGCAGCAAGTGCTGGATGACAGGAGCCTGATATAGCTGTCTCCTGAGAGGTTCTGACAGTGCCTGACTAATACAGAATCTACATTAGAGGCTCACACCCATCCATTTTACTGAGTTGAGTACATGGTCCCCAATGAAGGAGCTAGAGAAAGGTCCCAGGGAGCTGAAGCGTTTGCTGCCCCTTAGGATGAACAACAATATGAACTAACTAGTACCCTCACAGTTACCAGGGACTAAACCACCAGCCAAAGTGTACACATG
Organism: Mastomys coucha; assembly: GCF_008632895.1. Lineage (NCBI taxonomy): Eukaryota > Metazoa > Chordata > Mammalia > Rodentia > Muridae > Mastomys > Mastomys coucha. Next base: position 95,425,149 of record NW_022196904.1, on the reverse strand, counting down.
GTGGGACTCACGGCTCCAGATGCATATGTGTCATAGGATGGCCTAGTTGGTCATCAATGGGAGGAGAGGACCTTGGACCTGTGAAGGTACTATTCCCCAGTGTAGGGGAATGCCTTGACTAGTAAGCAGAAGAGGGTTTGTTGGTGAGTAGAGGATTGGGGGAGGGAACAGGGTTTTGTTTTTTTGTGTCTTGTTCTGTTTTATTTCTTTTCTTTTCTTTTTTTTTCTTTTCTTTTCTTTTTGGAAGGGAACCTAAGAAAGGAGATATTGTATGACATGTAAATAAAAAAGAAAAAGAAAAAGAAAGAAAGAACGATAGAAAATGAATGAAAGGAAGAAAGAAAGAAAGAGAGAGAGAAAGGAAAAAAGAAAGAAAGAAGGAAATAAAGAAAATGTAAGGAGAAATGGCTTGCAAAAGAAATTGGTTAATCAACAGACACCCAGCTATCACACATTCCCTTTCAGTTGTCGTTAAAAAAATAAGCATTTCTGAGGAATGGGCTTTGACTGGGAAATGAAACTGTTCAGTAACATGTGGGGGCTGGCCTTAAAGATAGAAGGAACTTAGTAACTGAAGTTTATGGGGAGAAGGTTTAGGATAGTACTTAAGGAAGCTAAGGTAATGTTGTTAAGTGCATCTAGTCAGCTGTTGAAGACCAGCCTTCATCCCTAGTGATCCTATAGGAGACATGGGATTATTTCAGTCTTCTTATATCTGTTGAGGTCTGTTTTGTGACCAATTATATGGTCAATTTTGGAGAATTTACCATGATGTATTTAGAAGAATGTATATTCTTTTGCTTTAGGATGAAATGGTCTATAGATTTCTGTTAAATCCATTTGATCCATAACCTCTTTTAGTTTCACTGTCTCTGTTTACTTTGTGTTTTCCTTATCTGTCCATTGATGAACGTGGGGTGTTAAAGTTGCCCCAAATTATTGTATGAGGTGTAATGTCTGCTTTTTGCTTTAGTGAAGTTTCTTTTAAGAATGTAGTTGTCCTTGCATTTGAAGTGTGTATGTTCAGAACTGAGTGTTCATCTTGGTAGATTTTTCCTTTGACATGTATGAAGTTTCCTTCCTTATCTTTTTTGATAACTTTTGGTTGAAAGTTGATTTTACCCGATATAAGAGTGGCTACTCCAGCTTCTTTCTTGAGACCATTTGCTTGGAAATTGTTTTTCAACCTTTTACTCTGAGGTTGTTTGTCTTTGTCATTGAGTTGGGTTTCCTGTATGCAGCAAAATGCTGGCTGATGTTTATGTATTCAGTCTATAAGTCTATCTATGTCTTTGTTTTGGGGAATTGAGTCCATGATGTTAAGAGATATTAAGGAATAGAGAGCCGGGCAGTGGTGGTACATGACTTTAATCTCAGCACTTGAGAGACAGAGGCAGGTGGATTTCTGAGTTCAAGGCCAGCCTGGTCTATGGAGTGAGCTCCAGGACAGCCAGGGCTACACAGAGAAACCCTATCTCAAAAAACAAAACAAAACAAAACAAAAAACA
>NW_022196904.1:95401265-95423511 GCF_008632895.1 Mastomys coucha | reverse complement strand
AGAAGAAGAAGAAGAAGAAGAAGAAGAAGAAGAAGAAGAAGAAGAAGAAGAAGAAGAAGAAGGAATAGTGATTGTTGCATCCTGTTATTTTTTATGTTAGTTTTATGTTTGTGTGATTATCTTCTTTTGGTTTGTTGAAAGAAAATTACTTTCTTGCTCTTTCTAGGGTGTAGTTTACCTCCTTGTGTTGGCGTTAACCGTCTATTATCCTTTGTAAGGCTGGATTTGTGGAAAGATAATGTATAATTTTTTTGTCATGGAATATCTTGGTTTCTCTAGCTATGGTAATTGAGAGTTTTGCTGGGAATAGTAGCCTGGGCTGGCATTTGTGTCTTGTAGGGTCTGTATGACATCTGCCCAGGATCTTCTGGTTTTTAGAGTCTCTGGCAAGAAGTCTGATAGGTCTGCCTTAATATGTTACTTGACCTCTTACCTTTACTGCTTTTAATATTCTTTCTTTGTTTTGTGCATCCAGTGCTTTGATATGTGACAGATGGATGTTTATGGGCATCTCTTTCTTTAGGTTAGGAAAGTTTTCTTCTATAATTTTATTGAAGATATTCATTGGCCCTTTAAGTTAGGAATCTTCATTCTCTTCCATACCTATTATCCTTAGATATGGTCTTCTCATTGTGTCCTAAATTTCCTGGATATTTTGGGTTAGGAGCTTTTTTCATTTTGCATTTTCTTTGACTGTTGTGTCAATGTTTTCTATGGGGTCTTCTGCACCTGAGATTCTCTCTTCTATCTTTTGTATTCCGTTAGTGATGCTTGCATCTGTGACTCCTGATCTCTTTCCTATATATTTTATCTCCAGGGTTGTCTCCCTTTGTGATATCTTTATTGTTTCTATTTCCATTTTTAGATCCTGGATGGTTTTGTTCAATTCCTTTACCTGTTTGGTTGTGTTTTCCTGTAATTCTTTAAGGGATTTTTGTGTTTCCTCTTTAAGTGTTTCTAGCTGTTTACCTGTGTTCTCCTGTATTTTGTTTAAGGGAGTTATTTATGTCCTTCTAAAAGCCCTCTATCATCATCATGAGATGTGATTTTAAATCAGAGTCTTGCTTTTCTGATGTGTTGGGGCATCCAGGGTTTGCTGTAGTAGGAGAACTGGCTTCTGGTGATGCCAAGTAGCCTTGGTTTCTGTTGCTTATGTTCTTGCCCTTGTCTCTCACCATCTGGTTATCTCTGGTATTAGTTGGCCTTGCTGTCTCTGACTGTGGCTTGTCCCTCCTGCAAGCCTGTGTGTCAGTTCTCTTTGGGAAGAATTTGGGTATGGAGAGCTGTGGCACAGGGTCAACTCCTGGCACAGACCAGATTAAAACAGGAAGAATCCTGTCGCAGGCTGCTCCTTGATTCCTGTGTCCTGAAGTCTCCGGGAAGGTCCCTTGGAGCAGAAGTGGTAATTTTACCTGTGCTCACAGGTGTTTTCCACAGCTCTCTCCTGGTAGTATTTGGGTATGAAGCACTGTGGCACAGGATCAGATCTGAGCACAGATGGAAACTGGACGGATCTGGTTATGCATTTCTTCCTTCTATTGAAAACTTTGTCAGGACCAGAAAGATAAACATTAGGGAGGATGGGAAGTCTCTAAATCTTCATGCTTCTTCCCAATGTGGCCTCACTGAATAAAATCTTTTTCATCTTTTTGCTATTAATTTGGCTCTTTTAGTGGTCTTACCAAGGACAAGTGCCAGAATGTGTCTTGTTGGAGCTCAAGCTGTGACCACAAGCGTGTTCACAACATTGCTGAGGCTGCCTGTTTTATTTTTTTTTTTAAAGTTCTGATTCTGAAAGTATGGCTTTCTTCCTCTTATCCACACTCCTCCCCCATGTGGCAGCTACTAAGTTTGGCAGGTAGGCTGCTCTGGGTTTTGTTTTGTTTTGTTAGTTTTTCTCTAAAACTCACAAAAATCTTCCTCAGACCATATTTAGCTACAAGAACTTACATAAGAGACCCAAGAACGAAATGAAACCTGTAAACATGAAGGAAAAGGGAGGTGCCTAATTCTGAGTGTGATTTCAGTCTCTTACCTCATAGATCCTCAGCCAATGGTCAGCAGCCTGGCAGGCTTGAGGAAGGTTCATGACCACCTCCAACTACTCTGTAGAGCAACAATCTGAAGACTGGGCTTCAAGGACACAAGTAAGTGATCAGAGTGAAATGGGTAGACAGATAAGTACAATAGGCTTAAAAACTAGAGTAGAAAGAGAAACTATGGAAAATAGAGACATACATGGGTTGTGACATGCTAAAGCCACAGATAGGAATTTAACCTTTCCATGTTGCTAGAACCTAAGGTTCACTGAGAAACCAGACTTTGGTCCATGCTACCTCCAAGAACTGACAACAAAACAGGAATTGAATCTTTAACCTGTGCTGTATTCAGAAAGCTAAATGCTAAAATTTGCCTTCTGTGGTTGGCTCTTTCAATTTCTTAAAAGTTGTGCCTTTTGTTGGGATGGGTCAGGGGCTTGTTAAACATGGCTTTCCTTGAAAGCATTGAAAACATTCCCTTCTGCAATGGTCCCAAACATGTGGATGACATATTGGTTACAGGTGGATCTTTGAGTTCTTGCTCCTTGGCCTCTTAGATTAGGAAAGTAGTTGACTTACTGAAGCTATAAGATTCTTAGAGACATCCTATTTTTCTCTGCTCCCTTGTAATATGTGACCCTGGGCTTGTTAGAGCACCTGAGAGTGTAGAAGCTTCCTCTGGGTGTTGTGGGACTGGCTTGAGGCTTGGGCTCAAGGTCTGTTCTGGACACCAGCCCAGAGAGACTGGAAGGAACCCGAGCCACTCTGCTGGTAGAGTTCCTGTGTGCCTGCTCGGGCAAGTCCCAGTTACTCCTGGTGTTGGGACAGATTTTGGGTCCTCCTCACCTCTGATCCTGAGAGTGTCAGAGCGCCTGGGAGTGGAGCTTCCTCTGGGTGTTGTGGGACTGGCTGCAGAGCTTGCACCCAAGGTCCGCTCAGGACACCAGCCCAGAGAGACCGGCAAATATTATTATTATTTTTATTTTGTTTTTTGAGACAAGGTTTCTCTGTATAGCCCTGGCTGTTCTGGAACTCACTTCGTAGACCAGGTTGACCTCGAATTCAAAATTCTGTCTGCTTCTGCCTCCCAAATGCTGGGATTAAAGGCATGCACTACCACTGCCAGGCTGACAAATATTTTTAAACAAACCTTTATTCCTTTAAGACAGAGTTTCAGAACTAGAAACCATATACAGCGATTTTAATAAAACATAAAATCCTTGCTCTGTGAGGTTCAAACTCAGCCCTTTGTTGCCTTTACCCACTGAGCTTTCTCACTGACTCAATATACTATTTTCAAGTTTTAAATTTTATAAACCATTTTGTGATACACATAAACTTTCAGTTTTATCCATTCTCCTTATTTTTATTAGAATGATCTTTTACCTTAAAATCTACAAGTCAAATACCCTCTCATCTAAAATTATGCTTTTAATACTCTTACCAAAATATATTTGTATTCATAACATTTTATATCTTTCATTTTACTTGATATTAATTATTGTGTCATATATTTTTGAGCTTACAAAATTTAGAAAGCTCTTGCTTCCTAACAAGATATCTATATTTCAAATAAATAAACATGAAGCTATATTTGAAACTCAGGTGAAATAAGTTAGCAGTCCTGGAGTCTGATTTCTCTTTTCATCATGTTTTTGCCTTCCTGGTCTTAAGTTGGTCAAGACAAGAAACTTAGGGACAAAGCTGTTTTGTTTTGTTTGGGGGAAAACACAATCAGGGAGCAAATAGTTTTTACACATAAATGACACAACTGTTAGTTGAAATTTATCTTCAAGAAATACATTGTGTTAGCAATACTAAATGAATAATCTTTTAAAGAAATGTATAAAGTAAGCTTCCCCACATTATAAATGCTACTGTTTGTGGGATAAGATCTTCTGAAATTCCTATTATGAAATGGAAAAGTAATATAAAGTCATTTCGCAAATATGTATATGTACATGTAGTTATTTTGTATGTATCACAGTCTTCATGAAAATCTTACATTTATCATTTTCATATAAAAGTTAATTTTTGAAAACAAATCCATTGTTTTTATCTAATCTAATCAAAGGATTTATATGTATATCAATATATTTCACTAACAAAAAACATTTTTGGTTTTCTTGGTTTTTATTATCATTGATTGTTTTAAATAATAAAATTTAACTTATTAATTCTTATAAACATGTTTACAAATATTAAGACTTAGGTAGTCAATGTTTAAGTTTATTGCTTCATGAAAATTATTTTATGAATTAAAATTAGATGCTAATTTTATCCTTAAAATATTTGCTTGAGGGGATCAGATATCATGTAAGGTTGTACTTAAACCATTTTAGTAATTTATGAAATAGATTTTAAATACCACTTCCCTGGGTTTATAGATATCAAGAATACCTAAGCAGTAGATGTATCAGATTTAACAGTAGATGTATAGATGTCAAATGTGATTTTCCTGTTCTCATATTCTTTGAGTTCATTTTTTAAAGAAGTAGGTATACACCAAGATTTTTAAAATCTATATGGATGTGTATATATATGACATTCCCAAAGCCATATACTGAGAAAAGGCCATCATTTCATCTGTGACAATGTCTTTCCTCCTTGGTCAAAGATTAATTAATTCTATTTGCATAGTATATTTGGAGCCTTATTATTTTCCATTGATTTTTGAAAGTCTTCATCAATGCTGCGTGTCATTGATTCCTGTACCTATGTATTAAGCCTTTAGGTGTCAGTATTCTATTTTTCTCTTTTAATACTGAACTGGTTGTTCTGTTCCTTTTCTTTTTTCATATAAACTTCATTTGGATAGTTATTTAGAAAATAACTTGGTGGGGGTTTGTTAAGATTATAGTGAATATATAATGATCAATGTTGCAGTAAATCTCTAACCCAAATATGCCCTGGCAATAAAAACACAACTCAATTACTGGATGTAAGCTATGTGCCTAGATTGGGCAGATCTACCACTACACTACCATCTTGACCATCTATGAGATCCCTTATAACTTGAAGTTTCTCCAACCATGTGCTTCTACTCTGCTTTCCTTCTACCTCCTCCTCCATCATCCTCTCTTTCTCTCTTTCTCTCTCTCCCACTCCTTCTCTCTTCCAACTTTCAGCTCCACCTGCCCTTTATCTGCTCTAGACTTTATTTTACAAATTAAGGTAGGAAGAAGGTTTACAGGAAATCACCTGGGTGCTGACTCATTTCTTGCTCTCAACCCCTCACAAGAGAACAGAATTAGCATCAAATTACAAATAGCCCCAGAGCTATCCACAACAGATCAAGCTGTAAAAAGAGCTAGTGTGATAATTGATGTGCAATGACAACATAACTAGGTAGAAGATGCCTAGAATTTGTGCCCTGCAGCTGAATGTGTGTGAAGGCTTTTTCAGATAGGGTTGACTTGTCAGGCAGTGAATAGTAAGGAAGCAGCTACCCTGAGTAAGGGTTAGATTATCAACAGTGTAAACTGCTCCATTGAAAAAGTGAGATGAAGCAAGATACAAGCTATCTTTCTTTTCCCAGTGACTGTTCCTATTGCTGTTGCCACCTGATGACGTTAGAGTCCAGATGTTCAGATACAGCATGTTACTCAATTTCAGCAGCTCTTCAAGGCTTTACACATTAGATTGACAGTGCAGGCAGTTGAACACTGTACAACTGCCCTAATCATACCACATATAATTAATCTATTTTTATAATTTCCAGGTACATACACTCTGTTGACTCTTTCATCTAGGGAGCTGTAGGGCAATTGGAATTTTAACAGCATGAATTACAGAGTATGTCTTTGTGGTTTACATACTCTTCAATCTGTTCCATCAGAATTTTACAGTCTTCTTCACATAGTATTTGTACATGTTTTGTTAGGTTTACACTTAACTGCTTTCAGTAGCAATGTGCTCTTAATTTGAAACACCATCCAATTATTTTTGTTGATATATGAAGAGCAATTTTTATTTTAAACCTGTACCTGAAAATTTTCTTATATTCATGCTAGTTCAAGGCAATTTTTACTGTTTACCCTTCAAGATTTTCTACATTGTAAGTCATATTATCTGTGAATAAAAGTAGTTTTATTTTTAGCTACTACTTTCCTGTATATAGGCAGTTAATAGTTTTAAAAGGATGTACACTACATTCAGAAAGGCAAATAATCCTTTCCTATATCAAGGAAGACAAAAGGAGAAAATACTTAAGGATTTTAAATTATCCTACAAAAACTGATCTAACATTGATTGACTTCCCAAATGCAAAATTTCTCTTGCATTAATTTAGTGAATTAGAATAAATACTCAAAACTCTTGACAGTTCCTTGTCAATTTTCTTGTCATCTGTTACATTCTCTCCTGTGATGAGCATTTTTGTAACTCAGTTAAATCCAGCCAATTAAACACATAGGTTGGATTTATCCTAGGAGTTTAGAATGAGTAAATCATCCTGTAGTATTCTCCAAACTTATTTGGGAGAGAGGGCTCTGAGGTTTAGAAGACCCTAGTTCAATTTCTACCACTCATATCAGGTAGCATAAAACCACCTGTAGTTTCTACTCCAGGAGATGCAATGCACTCTTCTGGCCTTCACAGGAACACACACAATGCAAACACACACACACACACACACACACACACACACAAGTGATAATAAATAGTAAATCTAAACGATTAAAATTCTAAACCTTGTATGGTGGTCCACTCCTTGGATTCTAGCACTTAGGAGGCAGAGACAGGCAACTCTCTGAGGTCAACACCAGCCTGTTATACATAGCAAATTCCAGGACAGCCAGAGCTACATAAAGAGACTCTATCAATAAACAAGTAAATAAATGAACAAATGTAAATTTGGCTTAATTTTTTTTTTTTTTGGTGGCAGAGGATGTACCCTGCATAGATTTGATGTGCCAGGGTAGGGGACATTCAAGGAGGCCTTTACCCTCTCAGAGGAGAACAGAGAGGGGATAGGGGGATAGATAGGCTGTGTGAGGGAGGACCAGGAAGAGGCAGGACAGTGAGTGATTGGAATATAAAGTGAATAAATAAAAAAAATTAATGAGAAAATGTAAATTAAAAATTATTTGTTTTTTAAAAATTAAAAATTTATAACTATGCATGTATAGAACTACCTAACTTATTTTTTTACTTAAGCCTCAGTTAAACCCCTACTATGAGGCAGGGATTTGGGTAGGGCTCAAGTTAAAGAGCAATAAAAGACATGGTTTTTGGGTGTTATTATGAGCAAAGGACAGTTTCATTAATAAAACTCATGTGTGCTCCTCTACTGTCATCTTGAGAACATTTCTTTTCATCATGCTCCTCTATCCTAAGATCCACATGGTTTGTTTAAGCATTGTTTGAAAAGAAAAAATAAAAATTGCTGTAGTAACTAATAACAACATGTAAGATCTGATTATTGAAATAATTAGCAGAGAGTTAGAGAACAGAAGAAGAAAGGCTTAGCTTGGTCTTTGTTGGGAGAAGCATCATAGAATGCCTTTCAGTAAAAGGTGAGGAGTGAATCAAATCTAGGAAAAATCAAGCAGATAATAATTTTCAGGTAGAAATGTTGCAATAGAAGATGGAAGAGAACTGTTGCACTTGGGAGGATCTTGTTATAAGTAAAAGATGAAGAAATTAAATGTCCTAATAAGTTAATTAGAAAAGTGATACAGTGATAAGGATATGTTGATGAAGTCTATAGAGATGCTAGTATAATGTCTTCATTAGGAAAACTGAAGAGTAGGAGTTTCTCCTTGAATTAGCACATGCTTGGGAGAAATGCAATTTTGAGTGACTTAAATTACTTCTCCAGTCTGAGGAAAGAAAGTGGGATAGGAAGGGAGAGAGGGAGAGAGGAGAGAGGGAGAGAGGGAAGAGAAAAGGACAGGAGACCAGGAAAGGGAAGGGAAATGAAAGGAAAGAGAGAAAGAAAAGGAAAAGGAACACAGAAACAGAGCAGTGGAGGGGATACACATCAGTGGCTTTAAGATTGGGAAGATGACATTACTACTAACAACAAGCCCGGTACATGCCTTTAATCCCAATACTCAATAGGCAAAGGGAGGAGTACCTCTGTAAGTTTGAGCCAGCCTGGCCTACATAGTGAGTTCCAGGAATCAGACCAACGTAGTAATACTCAAATGTTTTAAAAAATGAATAGGGGCTAAAGAGAAAATTTTTTTAAAAAAACGAAAGCAATAATAAGCAAATCATGAAAAATTAACCAGCTCAAAAGGTAGAATAAGTTTGTTTTTGTCACATAGGACTTAACATTTAAGTTTATTCAGTTAGAAGAAAATTGCTAAAGAAATCTAGATATATATAATTAGATATAAACAATGGTCACAGTTTTTTGCAATAAAACGCAACTTTGTGTTTTGAAAGTCTTAGTAAAAACTATTGACCCTTGTATGATTTATAGCAGTAGAAGAATTTATGGGAATAGAATACAACTAAAGATACAAGGAAAGAAAGAGACATGTATAGGCAAATAGCTAGGAATATGAAAATGTAGTGGATATTGTTAAAACCATGGCACACCATCTTGTATCTCCATTTTGTTTACACAACTTCTCCTAAGATAACACACAGCTTTCCTTCCTAGTGAAATTCCCTAATCTAGTCAAGCCTAACTTCTCCAGGTGACACTCAAGTCATTTTTCTTTGGAGGAACTCCTATTTCCTACTCCTATACCCCTGGTCCAAGGGTGAGGGGCATTCCCTTCTGACGATTCTTCACCTCCACACAGCCAGGCACCTGAAGGGCTGCAAGCCTTCACCAGCCACTGCTTGTCCCATAGAAAACCCCACTGTGCCTCCACGTGAATTCCCTCCAGGCCAAACTTCTAGATCAGAAAAAAATGCCAAATTCCCAGCCTACCAAAATGGTTAAGCCTATGTTTACCCACTGGTGTCATTACTGACTTGTAACTATTCCTTAGAGCCCACCCTACATGCTAGCTAGAGTTACTTTTTTCTTTTTCAAAGCTAAACTATGTTCAATCCCAGGACTTCAAGACAGCATCAACAGTCATCAAGAATCACTTCAGTTCTACCATTTTCCATTCTCCTCCTCACCATCAAGAGAGAAAAGTCCCACTCTACCCACATCCATTCCTTGCCCTCCAGCTCTCAGCCACAAGTGGAGAACATGAAAGTGTGCCATGAGGAGCAAGCTGGTTAGCAGCACTCCTCATGGCCCCTGCATTGGCTCCTACCTCCAAGTCTCTGCCTTGTTTTGAGTTCCTGCCTTGATGCTGATTAGCAATGTGGAAGAATAAGCAACATAAACCCTTTCCTACGCGAGCTGCTTTCGTTCATAGTGTTTCATCTCAGCAATAGAAACCCTGATCAAGACAACCTATAAGAAGGAATACCCACTCTTCCACAGGAATATGATCCTGGTCAGAGCTCCTACCATGCTACTGTCTTGCTATGACATTAATCTCTTTGAATAAATCTCTTCAAAAAGAAAGAAAGAAAGAAAGAAAGAAAGAAAGAAAGAAAGAAAGGAAGAAAGAAAAAGAGAAAGAGAAGGAGAGAGGGCAAGAAAGAAAGAAAGAAAGAAAGAAAGAGAGAGAGAGAGAGAGAGAGAGAGAGAGAGAGAAGGAAAGAGAGAGGGCTAGCATAAGCTGAACACAGTGGTGAATGCCTTTAATACCAGCATGAGGCATGTGATTTCAAGGTAGCCCATGCTATGTAAAGAAATTTTACCTGAAAATGAAGTTATAAAATTTTAAATAAGACAGTCTATCTCGGTGTCCCCTTAGAGTCCAATCCTGAAACCTTTCAGCTATGAGTCGGGCTCTCATTGCTTATTATTCCTCAGTTAATATCGTTCAAGACAAATTTTAAAAACTTAAAGAAAATTTTTGCACAGAGGTCTCACTTAGGTATTACATTAATGTTCAAGTCTTGAAGTGATGTTGTATGTCAACTAATTTATTTCCAAGAATAATTTGCCCACTTATCTGAAAAGATAGAGTGTTCATTATATTTTCTAAGATTTATCCATGAAAAATAATGTCTATATTCTATTCTATGTTGTTTCATGCTCTTCCAGCAAAACTATCTTAAAAGAAAGCAATGGAAATGGCTCATATCAGTGAATTCCTAGAAAACAAAGTGTGAAAACACTCAATTTAGGATCAGTCACATAAAAGTCAACACTGGAAGTGAAAAGCTCACACTCAGAAGGAAGAGACACCTTGACTTCTGGGCACAGCACACACAGCACTGAACTGCTAGGAATTCACATGAAGAGGTAAGCACTTTTTTCCTACTCTGGTGAAAATAACTGCCTCTTAGAACTCTTATCTCATTCAAACTTCAAGCCAGTGATGCAAATTGAATTGCTCTACATGCCTTTTGGTGGGTAACTTTTAGCCTAGAGACCTATAATCATATCTTGATCTCATATCATACACAACAACATTCAGAAAATGTCTGGTGTGTTTTAGATACATAGAAAAATAAACTTTGTTTCTTAATTTTTTCTCACTAATTTCTAAAATATTTACAAATCCTTCCTTTATCAAAGCACCAGCCTTCTATCACTTAAGAAGGGTCAAAGAATGCTATAATAAAAAGATTTAATGCAGGCATGGCATTTGTAGATAAGCAAAGCTACACCTCCTTTATAGAGTAATTTTATGTTTTATTTTTAAATTTTAATGACCTTTGATACCATGATTATTGCATAACAATACAGATTATTTTCAGGATCTAAAATGCTACCAGGATAATGAAGCACATCCTTTAGGTGACATGCAAAAGCATCAAAAAATTAAAAGAAAGGAAGATTGCTCTTTCAAAAATTCCTGGGAAAGGAAAATGGGGTACCTTTTTCAACAAATAGGTAAAAGATTTAGCAATCTAGGAAGAAAATCTTGTTCTGTTTAACAGAAACAATAATTGGGATCCATGTACCCTTTAATATATGTTAGTTTTGTACCCAGTATATTTTAATGGAGACTCTAAGCTCTGTTTATGTATATCTATACATGACATGCAAATGGTATTTTCTTACCCACTTACAAAGTTGTCAAAATTAAATTGTAAGAGATCTAATATACTGATCTCAACAAAAAATGTACATATATGAATGAAATGTTGCTTCAGAAAATAACTATGAATCCAATACAGCCTATGTCCCTCATTCATGTGTTTTAAACTTGACGTCCAGAGTGACAATATCATAGGGCAGTAGAGCTTTGAGGATAGAGCCTACTGTAAGGTCCTAAGGTCATCAGAATTAAGAGGTGTTTTTTCATGTCACCCTTTATAGAGGGAGGTGTCGATTTCCTAGCTGGTTCTTGATTGTGTCAATAAAGGAGGCAGAAGCCAATTGTTGGAAGGGGAAAAGATGGGACTTCTGGGTCCCAAAAGAAGGGAAGGGAAACAGAAAAAAAGTTTTTGAACCAGGTTTTGAAGTGAGGAAGAAGCAGCAGATATGTCGGTCTTGGGTCCCTAAGCTTTGCAGCCTCAGCCAAGAGCAGGGGCCAAGGAAGATGGCGAAAATTAGTTGATAAGATTAGGGCAGGAAATTTTTCACCTAGCCATTGAGTTATCTGGATAGTTTTAAAATAATAATACTGTCTAGTGTTTTCCATCCATGACGGTAAGGTGGGTAGGAGGAGAAAGTGGGCAGCTGTTGAGGTTGTTGGCAGCTTGGCAAAGCTAGCTGTGAGGGGCTGGAGGAGCACTCTTCTGGAGGGGGTGGGGTGGACCACCAACTGGCAGTTGGAGGAGCTAAGTTAGAAGCTCAGTTTGGTTGAGCATGATCTCAGAGCTAAGCTGAGAGTGGGACCCCAGGCAAAGGAGCAAGCATGTTTAAAAATTACAAGGAACAACCCTTAGTAACTCCAGTAAGAAGATTACTCTACAGGGAGTAAACTTGGTCCCCTTAGATCAGATATGACCACCATGGACAGGGTACAGACCTCACCAGAACTTAGCTGATACAGACACAAAGGCATGGCGTGAATAAACCTCTCTCCGTTTTATATAGTTATCTGTGCCAGATAGAGTAAATACTGAAAAAAAATTACAAAACCTAAATGTTTTCAAGTTCACCAAGAATTACCTAATCTTTAGAAAAACAAAAATATTGGTGATTCCATTAAAGCAGAAATGTCTCAAGAGCTTTTACCATCAAATGTCACATTTGCACAAATGCATAACATTCCATGCCTGTGATTACTACTAAAATATAAATTTTATCAGCAAGAAAAATCATTTAAAATGGTGACATATTGTTTATTGCCTCATCTTCATAAGCAATCCAAGTGAGTTGGGATAAGGATGTAGTTCACTGGTATAATATTTTTCAAGCATACATAGGACCCTGAATAAATAAATATAACATATTATATAATTTGATAAAAATTTAAATGAATGGAAGGTAAAACTTACGGAGCTCAATACCAACAACTGAACTCCTAAGTCTACAAAAAACTAAAATTTTGCTCTTTAGTTTAATAAAGAGATAGTAGAAATCATTTGAGACTTCAAGGAAATATGTCTGTGCAATAACAAGCTGACTGTGAGAGAATCATGCTTCTAAAAGTTATGATTCAAAGACTGAGCGATCAGGTGATTGATGGCATGGCCCTTCACTGTTTCTTGGAACCTAGTATCCATGATAAGGTTAGATTACTAAGGATGGGCTGAAGAGTTGGCTCAGAGATTAAGAGCACTTGTAGTTCTTTTAAAAGATCTGGGTTCAGTTTCTAGCACCTACATGGTGACTCAAAACCATCTGTAACTCCAATCTCAAGAGATGTGATATTCTCTTTTGATGTCCACAGGTACCAGGCACATGTGTGGTACACACACACTCATGCAAACAAAACATGTAAAATAATAAAATACGTAAATATTTTAAAAATTAGATTACTGTTAGTCTGATTATTACAGGTAATTAAAATTTTAGGGTAATAAGAGAAGTACCTGTTGAACTAAATCTCCAACTCAAATATGCCCCAGCAATGGAAACACAACTCAATGAATATGAATACAAGCTGTGTGCCTAGATTGGGCAGATCTACCACTGCACTACCATCTTCCCCATCTATGGGACCCCTTATAACTTGCAGTTTCTCCAGGCTTCATGTTTCTGCTCTGCTTCCCTTCCACCTTTTCCTCTGTCTCCTTTCTCTCTTTCCTTTTTTCCAATACCTTCAGCTCCACCTTCCCTTCTTTTTCTGCCCAACCATGGGCTCTAGCCTTTATTTTATAAATTAAGGTGGGAAGAAGGTTTACAGGAGATCACCTGAGTTCTGACTCATTCCTTGTTCACAGCTTCTCACAGGAGATTGGAATTAACATCAAATATAATTAGTCCCAGGGCTATCTGCAACAAGTTTCCTGTGCAAACTTCCAAGAAAATTATGATATTTGTAAAGAGAAACTTTATAAGAATGTTTTGTTTTGCTAAAAGTAAAAAAGGCAATTTGTTTTAAAGTAAAAGACTTTCTCAAAATAAGTAAGATAAAAAGTAATTACTTCAGAAACAAAAGATTTCAAGTCCTGGTAATAATGTCAATTAAATAATAATTTCAAATGACTTATTTTTTTTAACGTTTCCTGAAGGAGTCATATTGGTGAATAGAAGATGTTTAACTGAACACTATTTTGGAGCTTAGGTTCAGTAATTTCTGTGAGAATAAGTATTCCTGAGAGTACTCAGTTCCCCAAACTGGAAAATAATGGAAGAGTTCCCTTATGTCTGAGTAATTAGCCAGTTAACCAGATATTGTTCTTTACCAAGATAATTCCTATACTCCTTGTTAGCACTGTTAGGTTTTTTATTATATTAAAACCAAAGTTCACTCTATTAAAAATTGGGTTTTGTAAAACTATGCAACTTTTCATATTTGTGACTGAAATCTCTGAATAGTGATTTCAGTTAGTAAGTACTATGTCACAGAAATACATACTCTTATTTGGTTGTTGTGTTATTCCTTCTATGTTGTCTTATATTGTTTATAAGATGACATCTTGTTATGTAGCTCAGGCTGACCTGGAATGCGCTAAGTATCTAGTCTGACCTAAAACTGATCATCACTTCAGCCTTCTAAGTGCTGTAATTTCAGGTATGTCCATCACCTCCCAATTAGCTTGGGTGTTCTGTTTAATCTTGTTCTTTTATTTTCTGCATTGTAGTTTAGTCAAGTTTTGTTTGTTTGTTATTTTGTTTTTTGAGACAGGTCTCTCTACATAGCCCTGGCTGTCCTGAAATGCACTAAGCAGACCAAGCTGGCCTCAGACTCACATAGATCTGCCTGCCTCTGCCTCTCAGGTGCTGGAATTAACGGCATGTTCAACTATGCCCCACTGAGTTAAGTTCTTTGTTTGTTTTTATTTTGTTTAGATTCCAAATCTTCCCTTGTGTAGTTTTATTTTGTTTTACTTTTTGATAATTTATTTTTTACTCAAATTATATCCTAGTTGCAGCTCCCCATCCTTCCTCTCATCCCAGCTATGCCCTTACAAATCCCTCCTTCTAATATCCACTCCCCTTCTCCTCAGAGAAGGGGAAGCCCCATCTTTGGTACTACCCAAACCTGGGGCATCTAGTCCCAGCTGGACTAAGTACCTCTTCTCACACTAAATCTCACCAGGGAGTTCAGATAGGGGAAGGAGACACAATGACAAGCAACAGATTGCTCCAATTATTACGGGACCCACATGAAGACCAAGTAGTACCTCTGCTACAAATGGGGGGAGGGAGGCAGCTCCTGCATGCTCTTTAGTTGGTGTTTCATTCTCTGTGAGCCCCCATGGACCCAGGTTAGTTGACTCTGTAAGTCTTCTAGTAGTGTTTTCCACCCCTTCAGCTCTCTCAATTCTCTGTCCCCTACTCTTCCACAAGACTTCCCAACCTCTGCCTGATGTTTGGCATCTGTTTTCATCTCCTGATGGATGAAGTTTCTCAGGAGACAGTTCCTGTCTACAAGCAGAGTCTTGTATCATTAGTATCACTAATACTGTCAGAGGTTGGCTCTCTCCCATGGGAAGGGTCTCAGGTTGGGCCAGTCTTTGGTTGACCATTCTGTCAGTCTCTCCTCCATCTTTATCCCTGTATATCTTGTAGGCAGAACAAATTTTAGGTTGTGTGGTTTGTGGGTATGTTGATGCCCGCTTCCCTCCACTGGAAGTCCTGCCTAACTACAGGAGATAGCCATGTCAGTCTCTATATACTCTACTGGTAGGAATCTCAGGTAAGGTCACCCCATAGTTTCCATAGTTTCCTCATCCTAGAACTCCACCTGATCCCAGAAATGCCTCCTACTATTCTTACTCCCTGACCTCTTGTTACCTCCCCACTCCTTATAGCTCATGGCACCCAACACCTGCTTGCCATCATCCTAAACAACTCTCCACCCAGTTCCCTCTCTCTATTCACCTTTCGATGACTATTTTGTTTCCCCTTCTGAGTGAGATTCACACAGTATCACTTGGGCCCTCCTTATTACCCAGTTTCTTTAGTTCTGTGGATTGAAGAATGTCTATCCTGCACTTTATGGCTAATGTGCAATTATGAGTACATACCATACACATGCTACATCTGTACTGCTGTTTCCCCTACCTTCACTCCTCCCACCACCCCCATTTCCTGTCTTCCCCAGATCCACTACTCCTCTGCTTCCCTTCAAAACAGAAATAGGGCTCCCCAGGGTATCACCTGCACATGCCATAACAAATTACAATAAGGCTAGACACAAACCCTCATATCAAGGTGGAATGTGGTGACTCAGTAGGAGAAAAATTACTCTGAGCACAGCAAAATTGTCTGAGACCACCCATACTCCCATTGTTAGGAGTCCCCTAAGAACCAGCCATATAACTATAATATTTATGCAGAGAATCTAGCTCAAACCCATGCAGGCACCATGATTTCCACATCAGTCTTTATGAGCCCCTATGAGCCCTGCTTAGTTGATCCTATGGGCTATGTTCTTACAGTGTCCTGAACCCCTCTGGTTCCTAGAATCCTTCCTCCTCTTCTTATGTGGGGTTCCCTGGTTTCACATAGTGTTTGGCTGTGGGTCTCTTCATCTGCTCCCATCAGTTGCTGCATGATAGCTCTGTGATGATGATTGGCTAGACACCAGTATATGATTATAGCAGAATATTATTAGGTATCATTATATTGACTTTTTTTTGATAGTTGTGTCTGGTTCTCTTCTGGGTCTCTGGGATGCCCAGTATTGGGTTTCTGACCTTTTAGGCAATATTGGGCCTGGTCTTTCTCTCTCGTGGTGTGGATCTCAAGTTGGGCCACTCATTGCTTGGCCACTCCCACAAAGTTCTGTGCCACCATTGGCCCTAGCACATCTTCTAGACAGGACATATTGTAGGTCGAAGGTTTTATGGCTGGGTTGATATCCCAGTCTTACTGCTGGAAGCCTTGCCTGGTTGTAGAAAATAACTGTGTCTGGCTTTGTATACGCCATTACTAGGAGACATCACTAGGATCACTCTCATAAATTCCAGGGAGTTTCCAATGTACCATGCTTCTACATTGCCCCCCTGCAATGTCCTACAATGCCAGTTATCTTTCCTAGTATTCTTTTTCTTGATCCCCTGCCCCCAACATGGACCTTCCTATTCTAATCCCCACTTTCCCAAAGTCCACTACCAAAATCTATTCTATTTCCCTTTCCCAAGCAGACCTATGTCTTTAATTGATCCCTCCTTGTTACTCAACTTCTCTAGGTCTGTGGATTGTAGCATAGTTATCCTTTACTTAATAGCTGATGCCTACTTATAAGTGAGTATATACCATGTTTGTCTTTCTGGGCCCAGCTTACCTTACTCAGGATGATTTTATTCTATTTTCATGCATTTGCCTGCAAATTTCAAATTGTCATTGTTTTTATTAGCTGAGTAACAGTCCATTGTGTAAATATACCTCACCTTCTTTATCCATTCTTCAGGATCATCTAGATTGTTTTCAGTTTCTGGCTATTAAGAATAAAAGCTGCCTTATTTATAATAGCCAGAAACTGGAAACAACCCAGATGTCCCTCAACAGAGGAATGGATACAGAAATTGTGGTACATCTACACAATGGAGTACTACTCAGCTATTAAAAACAATGAATTTATGAAATTCTTAGGGAAATGGATGGATCTGGAGAATATCATCTTGAGTGAGGTAACCCAATCACAAAAGAACACACATGGTATGCACTCTCTGATAAGTGATTATTGGCCCAGAAGTTCAGAATACAGGAAGAACAACCCACAAACCACAAGAAAGGAAGACCAAAATGTAGAAATTTCATTCCTTCTTAAAAGGGGAACAAAATACCCATGGAAGGAGTTGCAGAGACTAACTATGGAGCAGAGACTGAAGGAAGGACAAGCAAGCCTAATATAGCTGTCTCCTGAGAGACTCTGACAGTACCTGACCAATACAGATGTAGAGGCTCACAGACATCCATTGAACTGAGTACAGGGTCCCCAATGAAGGAGTTAGAGAAAGGACCAAAGGAGCTGAAGGGTTTGCAGCTCCTTAGGATGAACAACAATATAAACTAGCTAGTACCCTCAAAGCTCCCAGGGACTCAATCACCAACCAAGGACTATACATGGTGGGACTGATTGTTATGGCAGCATGTGTATAGTAGAGGACTGCAAAGTCGATCATCAATGGGAGGAGAGGCCCTTGTCCCTGTGAAGGTTCTGTGCCCCAGTATAGGGGAATGCCAGGGCCAATAAGTGGGAGAGGGTAGGGTGGCAAGCAGGGGAAGTGGGTAGGCAACAGGGTTTGTTCTTGTTGTTTTTTGTTTTGTTTTGTTTGAGGGGAAACTGGGAAAGGAGAAATCATATGACATGTAAATAAAGAAAATACTAATATTAAAAAAAGAATAAAAGCTGCTATGAACACAGATAGTTAATTAAGCAAGTACCCTTGTACTCTAAGGAGAGATGTTTCTGTTCAAAGCTACCAGACTGCTCAAACAGTGGGCTCCAGGGAATTGGAATGTCCCTAGAATCTCCTGCTGAGGCCCTGAGGCCAATCAAAGGAGGAATAACTTATGAGACCACCATTCAGGGCAGACTGGAGCAGAGGCAATGATGGGTTGGTGATAGGTGGGACTATTCCTTGACCATGCTGCTTAGTTATAAAAGCTCCTGCCCTCTCTCTAAACTTAAAACTACTAAAGGTACCCAAAGATGAACTTAAGGAAGTTACTGGATCTCTGTCCTTTTTACCAATGTGGCTCATGGAATAAGTCTTCTTTTATTACTATTTACTATTAATTTGGCTTTTTCAAGTTACAGGCATAGGCAAGGATATTCTGGAAGACGCTGCAACAGTTTATGAAATAATTATAAGAACTATTTGCATTAAATTAAAAAGCTTCTGCATAGCAGAGGAAACATTGAAATAGAATAAACAAAGTTTAGGTCTGGAAAATCATTCAGTATGTAAGAGCACTTGCTTAGAAGCTTGACAACTTGAGTTTGTCTCCCCAAAAGCCATCTGAAAACAGGACATAGTGGTTCTGTTTGTGTCTCTTTATATGCCTAATATTCCTGTGGCAAGATGGGAGGAGGAGATAAGAAAATACCCCAAAAGGTCACTGCTCAACTAAGTCTCTATGCATCACAGTATGAGAGAGAGAAAAAGAAAAGCAGGTAGAGGGGAGAGAGAGAAAATTTCAAACAAGGCAGGAGGCAAGGATTGTCCCTCAAGATTGACCTCTGACCTCCACACATGTATTAGAAAAATGAATTTTTACACATGAATATGTATATGTGCACACACATAAAAGTAAATTAAAATATTTAAGAAACAGTTTACATAATAGGAGAAAACTTTTTCCAGCTATGCCTCTAGCAGAGGATTAATGTATATAACATATAAACTCAAATAATTAAGTACACACAAAGATAAATCATCCAAACAACTAATGTGTGAATAAATTTACCAAATAGATGACAGTAGAAATACAAATGGCCAATAAATATGAAAAATTGTTCAAAATCCTTAATCATCCAGGAAATGAAAGCTGAAGTAAGGGAGATTTCATCTCCCCTCAATTAAAATGGAGATCACTTAAAAATAAAATAAAGGATGGTAATATATATTGATGAACTTGTGGGGGAAAAAAACTATCCTATGTTGCTGATAGGAACCAAACAAGTTAGCAAGTATAGAAATTGATATAGAAATTTTTCAAGAAAAGTAAGAAAGAAAGGAAGAAATAAAGAGAAGGAGAGAGAGGGAAAGAGAGAAAGAAAGAAACAAAGAGAGAGAGAGAAGAGAGAGAGAGAGAGAAAGAAAGAAAGTCTCCGAAGGACCCAGCTGTACCACTTCTGGGTATATATTCAAAGGACTCTGAAGACACCACAGAGGCAAATATACATCCATATTTCCTGCTGCACTTAATTCACAGTAACCAACATATGGAACTAAACTAGATCCTCATCAATAGACAAAAGGATAGAGAAAATGTGACATCATACTCAATGGAATTTTTATCAGTGTTTGGCTTACATGAATTACTATATCATGTGCATGTCTGGTAGCCACAGAGGCCAACAGAGATTGTCAGATACTCTGTAACTGGAGTTACAGTTATATGCCACTAAATGGGTGCTTGGAATTGAATTAGGTCTTCTGGAAGAACAGCAAGATCTTTTAACCACTGAGACATTGCTCCAGCTTCAATTTTATTTTTCTTCATGTCTGAATTAAATTTCCAATGGGTAAAGGCTGAAAAGAACTCAGTGGCTAAGAGACTGGCTGATCATCCAGAGGACATGAGTTCAGTTTTCAACATCCACATTAGATGACTCATGCTCTCCTACACACTCTCATGTGCATAGAACCCCATGTACTCTCCAGGCCTCCATAAGCACCTACAAAAAAATAGTTTACATACACATAGACACTCATAAATGTGAATAAAAATAAATAATAAAAAATCTTGTTAAAAAGAAGAATGAAATTTTATCATTTCTAAGGAAATGAGTGTAACTGTATAGTAGCATATTAACTAAAATCAATCCAGATTCAGAAAGAAAAATATGTTTTCTCTCATGTGGGTCTGTGTGTACATACATAAAAAGAGGGGCTACTATGTGGATGGATGGCAGAAACCAATAAGAGAAAACAAATGGGAAAAGGAGGGAAATGCAGAATGAAAACAGGCAACTATAATAATAAACAGGTATGAAGACGCCATAAAGAAACCAATTATGTTGTATGCCACCTAACAAAAATTAATTTTCAAATTTCTGCATTCTCCTGATTTCAAATGAAGATTGAGATTTTCTATGTTCTTTGAGCATCCCAAAAGGCATATATGTTTTACTTTAGATGTGACAGAAATTAAACTAGTCAATATTATTTGGATTAGATGGAAGACACAAAATAACAAGCAATGCTAAAACTTCTTCAGTTTTCGATTTATAGGAATAAACAAGTCATTATTTCAGGCGGTATAAAAAAATTTAAGAAACCTAATCCTAATAGAGATGAATAAAATGAAAGGATATAAGTTGGGACAACAAATATTCAAAAGGTGACTGGGCTTGTGGCTTTCTGAAAAACTACTTGTCTAGCATGCACAATGCCCTGTATTTAAGCCACTGCTCTTCTGAAAAACTTTCAGAATATAAGGAGGAATAAGATACAAGTATAGCATCTCCCATCTCTCTCTCTCTCTCTCTCTCTCTCTCTCTCTCTCTCTCTCTTTCTCTCTCTCTCTTTCTCTCTCTCTCTTTCTCTTTCATACACACACACATTGATTCACAAAAACTGTAACACCTCTTATTGCCTTATAGTTATGTTAAGCTACAATAATTTCAAATTAGCATGTTATTTTAAATACTAAAAATCTTTGCTTATTTATTTAATAATGTGTGTGTGTGTGTGTGTGTGTGTGTGTGTGTGTGTGTGTACTATGTTTTCACATTTATTAAAAGAGGGAATGAGATTCCATTACAGATGATTGACCCAGCATATGGTTGCTGGGAAGTGAACTCAGGACCTCTCTACGAAAGAACATGGGTGCTCTCAAGTGCTGAACCATCTCTGTAGACCCCCAAAAAACATGTTATAAACAAAAGGTTTTTTTAATGCTATTCATAGTAATCACAAAGTAAAATCTATAATAGATACATCAAAAATAACAAGGAATTAGAGCATACTAGTATATAAAATCACTTAACCAAAGAAAACTATAAGAAAGAAAAAAATCAACTACTTAAAAAGCTAGAAAACAACCAACAAGAAATTTCAAAATAGCAAGCAACCTCCCAGGCAGCATCTCCAGAATAATCTTGGGAAAGCTGAAGAACAGAATTAGAAAAGCAACAAACACTCTAACCAGCTAGGAGTAAAGGCTGCACCCAGGACTTCAGCAATAACTGAACGAGAACCCTGGAAAAACCCATCCCCTTGGTGCTGGGTGCTTGTCCCTGGCAAACAACAGAGCAGCATTTCAAAGGGACTTCTACTGACCCTCTCTGAGCCACATCAAGTGCTACAGGACTACGTATTGAAACCTGACAAAGATAATGCTTCAAGACCATGGAAAAGAAACTTTAACTCAGATATAAACAGCATTCAGCAATTTTTTTATAGACCTGTTTTTAAAGCATGACCAACAGATAATATGAAAAATGTTCAACATCATTTTTAATTAGAAAAATAAAAATCACAGTAAGTTATTACGATTTAAAATGTATAAATATTATTACTACTAAAATGACTGCAAAAAATATTGTCAAGATAAAAGAATAATGGAGAAGTAGATAAGGATGCATATAGCTGTTATTATAAATAGTACCTGTGTTCCCCAAATTATAATAGAACTACCAGGTGATCTAGCAGTCTTACAACTGGGTATATATTCAAAGGAAATCACATCCACATGTTGGGAGGACATTTATGTCTCCATACTTGTTATGTCGGTACCCACAAATGAAATTATTCTAGAAGTCCATCAAAGAATGAGTAGATAAAGAAAATGTGGTATATTTATGTTCAATGGAAAGTCATAAATGCATAAAAGAGGATAAACTCTTGCTCTTTGTGACAGTATGGATAAAAACAGTCACCATGTTGAATAGAATAAACCACATCATACTAGAAAAGATGAACTCATGGCACAAGGATAAAAGAATTTCCAGATCAGAGCTGTTTTAAAACTTTTTTTTTTTTTTTTTTTTTTT
>NW_022196904.1:95399858-95400229 GCF_008632895.1 Mastomys coucha | reverse complement strand
ATGCGGCACCCACCAAGTCAGTCTGCTGCATGCATGCCCACCCCAGCATGCGGCACCCACCAAGTCAGCCTGCTGCATGCATGCCCACCCCAGCATGCAGACAAGTCTGCCTGCTGAGTGCCCACCTGGGAGTTGAGAAAGCGACGGAGTGCATTTCCTGGCTGCAGGTCCATGCCTCTCACAACAGCCCCCACGATGTATGGGCGCACATCCCTGACCTCCGGGCTCACCCTGACTGTCAGGGGTGTGGGGTTCTCGGAGACATGCAAGACCTTGAGCATCAGTCTGGCTGAGTCTGCTACCTCCTCCTCTCCCTCCCCACTTTCCCGACGCTGTTTCCGCTCCCGCCTCTTCTTTCTGTCCTCCTTCTC
>NW_022196904.1:95393031-95393674 GCF_008632895.1 Mastomys coucha | reverse complement strand
AAAAAAAAAGCATATAGTCTGTCGACAGAAACATAGCAGTTGAATGCTCAGAATCATCGCTCAGAAATCCTTAATTAGCAGGGGTTTGCTGAGGGGAACGTTGTTTCTGGTTAAGTTTGGTTGATTTTGTTTTGGCTTTACTTTTCCTTATTTATTCACTTTCCATCCTGATTTCAGCTCCCCTCCCTCCTCTCCTCCAAGTCACACCACACACACACACACACACACACACACACACACACACACACACACACTTTCCCCTTCTCTCCTCCTGTTTCTCTTTTGATAAGAGAAGGGGTACTAATCCGTCCTGGCACATCAAGTAGCAGCAGGAATATACACATCCTCTCCCTCTGAGGCCATACAATGTGGCTCAGTTAGGAGAAAGGGATCGAAAGGGAGGCAAGAGAGTCAAGAGTTGGCCCCTCTCCTGCCTCCAACTGTTAGGGGACCCACATGGAGACCATGCTGCACATCTGCTATATATATGTAGGAGACCTAGGTCTACCCCATGCTTTTGGTTGGTGGTTTAGTTTCTGTGAGTCCCCATGAGGCCAGATTAGTTGACTCTGTAGGTGGTGTCCTTGATCCCTCTGGCTCCCTCAATCCTTTCTCCCATCCTTCCACAAGACTCCCTGAGCTC
>NW_022196904.1:95388040-95391707 GCF_008632895.1 Mastomys coucha | reverse complement strand
TTCTGCCCCCTTGCTGGTTGAAAGCTTGGCATTTAGACTGGTTCACTACTGCCTTCTGAGAGTTCTGAATAAACCCTGAAAATTCCATAATCTTGTTTAACAACTGAAATTAATTCCAACCTCAAAATACATGAAAGTCTCCACTAAGAAAGAATGGCTGAGTGTTCACTTTGGACAGAAGTAGAGGGAAATACTATAGAAATTTGAGTTAAATATAAGTTGGGAAAGTTTCAATAGTATAGCCAATCAGAACTCCTAGGAGTTCACAGGTAGAAGCCACCATTGAAAGGAAGATAAAAACATTTGTTCAATAAAAACATTCAGTGAAACATCTTTTTTATCATGTAGGGAGCATGTATGTGGTGTTGAGCAAAATTAATGTTGCACTTGTCTCTCTTCTGATTTTTACTGCTAACAGAAAGGTTAACTTAAAAGGTGGCTGATGATGGTGTTTCTGTACCCATTGCAACCAAGCACACTAAGGAAAAGTCTTATGGGAGAAGGAACACACCCAGTGCATTTACAGGATCAGAGAACAATCTAGTTGCAGGAATACTGGCCCCTGGAGAGTAGACTTAGCTATCCAAACTGTTCCAAGTTCTTAGTGGATCTCTGGGTTGGGTTATTCTGACCTTGTATTGCCAAGCTAACTAGAAAAAAAACTGTAGATGTATATTTATAACAGGTCATTTTATTTGTAGCTGTTGTTCTGAACCGCCTTTTGGACGCAGAGAAAACCCAGAACAAGATGGGCTCAAATTTTGTTATGATATATTTATTACCTAAACTTTGAGCTATTTGAGTTAGATCACTTAGATTTGTGCGGCAGTTCTTAAGGTATGTACCTGAATCACAATAAAACATAACCACATCACAATGAAACCTTTCATAAAAATTAAACCTGTTATTTTTTCTGCTTTGAGGATACACTCAGTCCCCTCTTACACAAAGGACAAACCCTGAGCTGAAGTTGTGAGTAAAGAGACTGTCAGCCTTGGGGAAGGAGCCTACTCTCCATGCAGGTCTCTTGGGAGCAACATGCTGCAGGAATTTAGTCTCCAGAAGACAAGCACTCTGGAAGCAGAGGCAGATGGATTCTGTGAGTTTCAGGTCAGCCTTGTCTACATAATGAGACCCAGTCTCACTTCAGGGTCCTAGAGGAAGAAGTTTACCCAGTGTTTGGTGAAAGTAAAAAGCAGGTTGTTTTACATAATCTTGATGGATAAATAATTTAGCTAATCTATGTGGCAAAGAACAGGAACTGGAATATCCTGTGATTGGCCTGTTGCTAGTTATAAAAGGAGGCTTGAGACACATCTAAGACTCACGAAACTCTGAATGAGGCACTTTATCAAAACAAAGGATGAATGGATTTTTTTAATTATAGTTAAAATTTATTCCAAGAACAAAAGTTTCAAATTGGTTAAAACATTGTTATTACAAATCAGGTGAGTAGCAGGGGCTATTGTTGCTAGCACAATATAGACCAGTATGGTCCATGAAATATAGCATAAAGATATCATTGAGATAGGAATATAAAGCCCTAAACAGAAACAGCATGAAAGTGACCAGGCAATAATGTACAAGGTCAACAAGCATCATGAAGAGGAAGGAAGATGGCAGAGGATGGACATTTAAGAAAAAGATATATTACTGTAGCCCCTAACCTAAGGTCTGGCTCTGAATATAAACATTTATCTGCAATAAGGGAAAATGCAATAACATATGTAGAAGTTGAAAATGAATTCAGTTACAGTTTTAGCAAAAACTGGTATGTTAAGTGTAATGGCACATGGACAGACAGTAGCTTCCCGACCAGTTCCCCTCTCCCTTAGGGACTTTGTACACAGGTGAAACTAGATCCTTAACTGCAATGCACAAAAGACTTCAGTATGAGCGAGAGTAAAACAAATTGATGAGCTGGTTAAGAATTTAGACATAGAAACATAAGAAAAAGACAGTACACCCCCACCCCAAGACAAAGATGCCAATTTCCCAAGAGAATGCCATTCTTAGGTTCTTTACAATGGCTACATATGCCACTATGTGACTATGTTACACTCCTCAAAAGGTATGATTTATATCAAGGTTTAAGATTAAGCTAAGGTTACCTTTTAATAAAAGCATAAAAGTTAAACATATAAGCTGGTTTACTTATTTTTATCTTAAAGAATTTTCTCTCAGTTTTGTGAATGAAAGTTCTTATGAGGTACACCATTAAGATTTGGAGAAGTGATAATTTGACAAAGCTCAAAATTACAGACATTGTTGCCCTAAGTAAACATAGTTCACCTGTTAATGTTTTAGCCCATTTGAGACATCTTCAGGAAGATTATCTGTACAGTTGATTTTGGATCTCTCAGCTGTATTGAAGTTTCTTGATTCTCAGTCATCGGGAAAGTCAACCTAGATCCCAAGATAAGAGACTTCTTTCTTTTCTCAAAAACCATTAATTTCCTTGACTTTTTGTACAGCCTCGATTTCCCCTTCTGAGACTTTGGGCCTTTAATTTTAGAAATCAGTGATGGTCAAAGATCCATTTTCTAAAGCTTATTCAGGATAAATGTTGCTCCTACCTATAAGGGATCAATACATTTGTATGCCTGGTCTACAGAAGATATGAGAGAACTTGAACTTAGAGATTTGAAAATCCTCATTTGATAGGAATATGAAAGAAATGACTTGGGCTGTCAAGACAATAAAGAATATACTACATTGTTAACTTTAATTCTTTTTTCTTTCTTTTCTTTTCTTTTTTTTTTTTTTTTTTTTTTTTTTTTTTTTTTTTACAGTCATGACCTACTTGATTTGGCTTACCATTGTAGCACCATGACTTTATATTTATATTTTGTGGCAGCTGAGTTCAGCCTGTCTTGTATTGTGGCTGTGTTTACCGAGTCTTTCAATTTTACTTTCTTATTACTTTGTTCAGATGTCTTTATCCTTACTCTTTTTACAAGTATGCATGTGTATGTGTTTAACTGTAGATTCTGCACATGAAAGAAAATTTGATATTTACCTCCTCTTATCGCTTGCCACACATTCACTATAAGGAAGGTTTGGTGGTGGTGGCTTTTTTTTTTTTTTTTTTTTTTTTTTTTTTTTTTTTTGACTTTGAACTCCAAGGAAACAAATCTTATGCACAATTGCTGGTACCGAGATTCTTTTGTTGAATTGGTGGTGTGCCTCTCCTTCTTTCTCTTATCATACTACATTTCAGTATAAGGAACAGTGCAAAAATCATATTGGAGATCTTTTCACTTTCTGCTTTAGCCATTTTTTTTGATAGGATATTTTCTTTTTTTGGAAGTGTAATTTTTTTATTAGATATTTTCTTTATTTACATGTAAATTTCTCCTTTCCCAGTTTCCGCTCCAAAAAACAAACAAACAAAAACAACAACAACAAAAAAACCCTGTTGCCTCCCCCCTCCCCATGCCTGCCATCACACCCTCTCCCATTTATTGTCCCTGGCATTACCCTACACTGGGGCACAGAACCTTCACAGGGCTGAGGTCTTCTCCTCCTATTGATGATCGAATTTGCAATCCTCTACTATACACATGCTGCCTGAACAGTCAGACCCCTCCATGTGCACACTTTGGTTGGTGGTTGAGACCCTGGGAGCTCTGAGGGTACTAGTTAGTTCATATTGTTGTTTGTCCTA
>NW_022196904.1:95386355-95387224 GCF_008632895.1 Mastomys coucha | reverse complement strand
ACTAAGGATGTTGAACATTTCTTTAGGTGCTTTTCAGCCATTCGGTGTTCATCAATTGAGAATTCTTTACTTAGTTCTGTACCCCATTTTTAATAGGGTTATTTGATTTTCTGGAGTCTAACTTCTTGAGTTCTTTGTATACCTTGGATATTAGCCCTCTATCAGATATAGGGTTGGTAAAGATCTTTTCCCAATTTGTTGGTTGCCGCCGTTTTGTCCTATCGACAGTGTCTTTTGCCTTACAGAAGCTGTGCAACTTTATGAGGTCCCATTTGTCAATTCTTGATCTTAGAGCAGAAGCTATTGGCATTCTCTTCATGAAGTTTTCCCCTGTGCCTATTTGCTCGAGGTTCTTCCCCACTTTCTCTTCCATTAGTTTCAATGTATCTGCTTTGATGTGGAGGTCCCTGAGCCACTTGGACTTGAGCTTTGTACAAGTAGAAAGGAATGGATCGATTTGCATTTTTCTACATGTTAACCGCCAGTTGAACCAGCACCATCTGTTGAAAATGCTGTCTTTTTTCCACTGGGTGGTTTCAACTCCTTTGTCAAAGATTAAGTGACCATAGGTGCGTAGGTTCATTTCTGGGTCTTCAATTCTATTCAATTGATCTACCTGCCTATCACTATAACAGTACCAAGCAGTTTTTATGACAATTGCTCTGTAGTACAGCTTAAAGTGATTCCACCAGAAGTTCCTTTATTGTTGAGAATACTTTTGGCAATCTTGGGTCTTTTGTTGTTCCAGATGAATCTGCAAATTACTCTTTCTAAGTCTGTGAAGATTGAGTTGGAATTTTAATGGGGATTGCATTGTATCTGTAGATTGCCTTCGGTAAGATGGCCATTTTTACTATATTAATCCTGCC
>NW_022196904.1:95384611-95385130 GCF_008632895.1 Mastomys coucha | reverse complement strand
CTTCCACGTGTATGTGGGCGTTCTATTGTTTATGTTGTTATTGAGGAGCAGCCTTAGTCCATGGTGATTTGGTAGGATACAAGGAATTATTCCAATCTTCTTGTATCTGTTGAGGCCTTATTTGTGACCAATTATATGGTCAATTTTGGAGAAGGTACCATGAAGTGCTGATAAGAAGGAATATCCTTTTGTTTTAGGATAAAAAGTTCTATAGATATCTGTTAAATTCATCTGTTTCATAACTTCTGCTAGTCTTACTGTGTCCTTGTTTAGTTTCTGTTTCCATGATCTGTCCATTGCAGAGAGTGAGGTATTGAAATCTCCCACTACTATTGTGTGCTATGTAATGTGTGCTTTGAGCTTTAGTAAAGTTTCTTTTATGAATGTAGGTGCCCTTGCATTTGGAGCATAGAGGTTCAGAATTGAGAGATCATACCTTTGGTAGATCATGCCTTTGATGAATATGAGGTGTCCCTCCTTATCTTTTTTGATCACTTTAGGGTGAAAGTCGATTTTATT
>NW_022196904.1:95364202-95383431 GCF_008632895.1 Mastomys coucha | reverse complement strand
TTCCTGACTTCTTACCTAAGATTTCTAATTCCAGAGTTGTTTCTTTTTGTGATTTCTTTATTGTTTCGACTTCCATGTTTAGGTCCTGGGTGGTTTTACTCAATTCTTTCACCTGTTTGTTTGTGTTTTCCTGCAATTCCTTAAGGGATTTTTGAGTTTGCTCTTTAAGTGCTTCTACTTGTTTACTTATGATCTCCTGTAATTCTTTATGGGATTTTTTTGTTTCCTCTTTAAGGGCTTGTACCTCTTTACCTGTATTCTCCTGTATTTCTTTAAAGGAGTTATTCATGTCCTTCTTAAGTTCCTCTATCAGCATTTTGAGATATGATTTTAGATCCAATTCTTGCTTTTCTAGTGTTTTGGAATATCCAGGACTTTCTACAGTGGGAGTACTAGGTTCTGATGAAGCCAAGTAGTCTTGGATTCTGTTGGTAGGATTCTTGTGTTTGCCTTTAGCCATCTCTTGATTTTTGGTGTTAGATGTTCATAGTGTCTCTGACTAGAGCTTGCCCTGTCGCTGCTGCCATGCAAGTCCCCTGCAACTCGTGGGTCCTGTGCCTCCTGGCTGGCTGCTCTAGTCTTAGAAACTCACTGGAAAGAAAATGGCAGCTCTCACCTGAGTCTCTGGCTTAATGTGCTCCCTGGAGCTAGGCCCTCCACTTGCAGGGAAGGGGCAGAGAAGGATGCTGATCCACCTCTGTCACTTGGAAGCTGAGAGGACCCTGTCCCTGCCACCCTGCAGCTCCCCTGGTACTCGTGGGGCCTGTGCCTCCAGGCTGGCTGTTCCGGTCTTAGAGTAATTCTTTTTTCTAAAGTTATAGTAATGTCAGTAGGTTTTTTTTTTCTTTTTAGGCTAATGAAGTTATGATATCCATCAACAATTATTTTGTTTTATTTGGGACAACAGACTCTTATGTTTCCCTTGAGTTCAACAGCTATTTTCAGTCTATATCCTCACTGAGTGGCCCATTCCTTTTTGGAGTATGAAATAAATTTGTATTTGCTTTGGGGATGAGAGTATCTCTGTTGCCTCCTGGAGTAGTGAATATATAACACGTACATCTGTCCATTCGTTAACAGACTTTTCTTGCTAGAGTGAAAATTTCTAAAAGTATGTTGATGCCTGAAATAAATATCAAAAACAGATATAAGCAGAGCCCCATTCATTGGTAAGTCACACTACACAACAACTGTTACCGGAGCTTATGAGACATGATCACCCAGACACAATTTATAGCCTCTGAAATTCTGTATTCCAGGTAGCTAGGGGGTGGGTGTTACACAAGCATGCAGATTTTTTTGTTTTTGTTTTGTTTTGTTTTGTTTGTAGAAGATTATTTTAATCTTTTCAACTGTTTATATTCATCAAACAGAATAGTTGTTGTAAGATATACTTTGTTTTTATGTCACTCATTTCATTTCTGATTTTATAAATTTGGATACTGCTCTGTGTCCTCTGGTTAGTCTGGCTAAGGGTTTATCTATCTTATTGATTTTCTCAAAGAACCAGCTCCTGGTGTTGTTGATTTTTTGTATAGTACTTTTTGTTTCTATTTTGTTTGATTGTTTCCTGCCATCTACTCCTCTTGAGGCTATTTGCTTCTTTTTGTTCTAGAGCTTTCAGGTGTGCTGTCAAGCTGCTACTGTAAGCTCTCTCCACCTACCACTCTTTTCCTCATACCACTGCTTTCATTGTGTTCCATAAGTTTTAGTATGATGTGTCTTCATTTTCATTAAATTCTTAAAAAGCCTTTAATTTCTTTCTTTCTTCCTTGACCAAGTTATCATTGAGTAAAGTGTTGAGCTTCCATGTGTATGTGTGCTTTCTGTTGTTTTTGTTGGTATTTAGGACCAGCCTTAATCCATGGTAATGGGATTATTTCAATCTTCTTGTATCTGTTGAGGCCTGTTTGTGACCAATTATATGGTCAGTTTTGTAGAAGGTACCATGAGGTGCTGAGAATAAGATATATTCTTTTGCTTTAGGATGAAATGTTCTATAGATATCTGTTAAATCCTTTTGGTCCATAACTTCTGTTAGTTTCATTGTGTCTCTGTTTAGTTTCTATTTCCATGATCTGCTCATTGATGAGAATGGGGTGTTGAAGTCTCCCACTATTATTGTGTGGCATGCGATGTATGCTTTGAGCTTTAGTAAATTTACTTTTATGAATGTGGGTGCCCTTGCATTTGGAGCATAGATGTTCAGAATTGAAAGTTCATCTTGGTAGAGTTTTCCTTTGATGAGTATGAAGTGTCCACCCTTATATTTTTTTGATAACCTTTGGTTGAGAGTTGATTTTATTCAATATTAGAATGATTACTCTAGATTGTTTCTTGGGACCATTTCCTTAGAAAATTGTTTTCCAACATGTTACTCTGAGGTAGTGTCTCCTTTTGTCACTAAGGTGCATTTCCTGTATACAGCAAAATGCTGGGTCCTGTTTATGTATACAATCTGTTAGTCCGTGTCTTTTGGGGGGATTTAAGTCCATTGATATTAAGAGATATAAAGAAAAACTGATTATTACTTCCTGTTATTTTTGTTGTTAGAGGTGGAATTATGTTTGTATGGCTATCTTCTTTTGGGCTTGTTGAAAGAAGATTACTTTCTTGCTTTCTCAAGGATGTAGTTTCCCTCCTTGTGTTGGAGTTTTTCATCTACTATCTTTTGTAGGGCTGGATTTGTGGAAAGATATTGTGTAAATTTGGTTTTGTCATGGAATATCTCTATTTCTCTGTCTATGGTAATTGAAAGTTTTCCTGTGTATAGTAGCCTCGGCTGGCATTTGTGTTCTCTTAGGGTTTATATGGAATCTGCCCATGATCTTCTAGCTTTCATTGTCTCTGGTGAGAAGTCTTATGTAATTCTGATAGGTTTACCTTTATATGTTTCTTGACCTTACTGTTTTTAATATTCTTTCTTTGTTTAGTGCATTTGGTGTTTTTATTATGTGACGGGAAGAATTTCTTTTCTGGTCCAGTCTACTTCGAGTTCTGTAGGCTTCTTGTATGTTCATAGGCATCTCTTTCTTTAAGTTAGAGAAGTTTTCTTCTATAATTTTGTTGGAGATATTTACTGGCCCTTTGATTTGGGAATCTTCGATCTCTTCTATATCTATTATCCTTAAGTTTCATCTTCTCATTTTGTCCTGGATTTCTTGGATGTTTTGCGTTAGGATCTTTTGGCTTTTTGCTTTTTCTTTGACTGTTGTGTCAATATTTTCTATGGTATTTTCTGCACCTGAGATTCTCTCTTCTATCTCCTGTATTCTGTTGGTGATGCTTGCATCTATGACTCCCAATCTCTTTCCTAGGTTTTCTAAATCCAGCATTGTCTCCCTTTGTGTTTTCTTTATTGTTTTTATTTCCACATTTTAGATCTTGGATGGTTTTGTTCATTTCCTTCACCTGTTTCATTGTGTTTTCCTGTAATTCTCTAAGGGACTTTTGTGTTTTCTCTTAAAGGCTTATAGCTGTTTATCTGTGTTCTCCCATATTTCTTTAAGGGAGTTATTTATGTCCTTCTTAAAGTCCTCTATCACCATCATGAAAAATGATTTTTTATCTGAATGTTGCTTTTCCAGTGTGATGGTGTATCCAGGACTTTCTATGGTAGGAGAATTGGGTTCTGGTGATGCCAAGTAACCTTGGTTTCTGTTGCTTATGTTTTTATGATTACCTCCAGCCATTTGATTATCTCTAGTCCCCTCGCTAGATCTGACTGGATCCTGTCCTTCCTGTGATCCTGGTTATGTCAGAACTCTTCAGAGTTCAGCTGTATCTGTGATTCTGTGATCCTGGGTGTGTCAGAGCTCCTAGGAGTCAAGCTGCTTCTGGAACCCTGAGATCCTAGTGTGACCAAGCTCCTGGGATCCTGTGGACCTGAGTGTGCTAGAAACCCTGGGACTGGAGCTTTTTCTGGGTGTTGTGGGACTGGCTGTGGAGTTAGCGCCCAAGGTCTGCTCAGGCCACTCTGATCCTATGATCCTGGGCATGTTAGAGTGCCTTCGAGTAGAGCTTCTTCTGGGTGTTGTGGGACTAGTTGCAGAATTCGTGCCCAAGGTCTGCTCAGAGTCCTAGCCTAGACTGAAGGAACCCATGCCACTGGTCATGAGGAGTTCCTGGATCCCGCTGGTCCCAGTTACTTCTGGTGTTGGGGCAGGTGTTGTGTCCTCCTCTTAATCCCATGATCCTGTGAATGTCCAAGCGCCTGGGAGTGGATCTTACTCTGGGTGTTGTGGGACTGGCTGTGGAGTTTGGGCCCAAGGTCTGCTCAAGGCACAGGCAGACCAGAAGGACTGGCAGTTTAAAAGAAACTAAGATAAATTAGCTGGGACATCCTGGGCTAGGGTTCTATAATAGAGTTGGGAAATTATCCACGGGATTCCCCAATCAAGTAGAACAAATTCTAGTTAACTGTGAAATAGCCTCATCAAGGATACAAGATGGAGGGACCTCTGCACTGTCTTGCCCTGTCACAGAATCATTTTCTATAATCGTTCAGCTTTAGTTACTTTTGGAAGAGTTGACAAAAGTTACTTAATTTCTACTGTTAGCATTGAGACAAATTCTCAATATGAAACCCAGGCTGCAAACTCATTGTCCTCCAGCGTTAGCTATCCTGGTCAAGATGTGCCCTGCTCATCATTGACTTATAGTTGTGTAGGCTCCAGTCTCCCTGGCAAAGTGATCTGGAAATAATTCCTATTCCTTGGAGTGCTCTGTTTCAACAATCCAGACAGCCAGGGCAAGGAAGCATTTCTTTGGAATATTCTCATACATTCTGGGCATTCTTATTGCAAAACTGAAACTGCCTGCAGTTTCATGAACTGGGTTCTCTCAGCCAGGAGGGAACAAAGGACCTGAAATAGAGGGTTTGAAATGCAAAGAGAAATCACAAAATCAAGTTGAAATAGCCCAATCAAGACTTCACTTTAATTAGAATAAGCCAGGGTTTTTATAGTCACAGGAGAACCCAAAACCAAATCTCCAGATTACATAACATTTGCATACTGCAAAAAAAGGTTCAGGTGCCAAAGTCCCCAGGTTCGGAAGATCTTCAGGCAGCAGGCGTACTCAGGCAGTGGGCATGCTCAGACAGCTTCTTCAAAGAGGAACTGACAATCTGCAGAGAGCATTTGATTTTAGCTCCCCAGGTGTTAGCCTCCAAGCAGAGACTGCCAGAAATCCAATGGCTGAGCTGAAGGGGGGAAGTAACACAAAACTTACGATGTTTTACCATATACTATAGTCAAACTGATACAGGTGAATGTATTTGAGGGTTTCTTAAGAACAACAGATTATAACTTCAAATGAGAAATAGTTCTGGGGAATAAAGTCCCTGATAATTGTGATCAAAATTTTCCAGAAAGAAGCAATAACCTCAGAAGAAAATCCGGAAGGCTGATTAACTGATTAGTATTTCAGTGATTGTGGAGAGTCTGAGAAGTTTCAGGTTTACAGCCTAATTACAATTTACCTTGGGCTATCTTTATCCTCCTAATTGGCCTTTTCCATCTCTGTATCAGACCTAAACTCCTGTGACTAACAGATAAAAGCTTATTGGAATATATTAACATAAACCTAGTTTCTATAGATCAAAACTTAGTTACCAGGTAGCATCTGAGGCCTATACCTGAGATTTCACCATTCTGTTTTGACTACCTATTTAATGTTTCCACCAATGCATTTGAAAAACACCTCTGTTCGTGACTTTTTTCGTTCTGTTATTATAAAAACTTCATGAGTTTGGGTAACCTGCATCTATGTTCTCAGGCCATAATTGCTGATATTAATAGGGAAGGAATGTTGAGGGGCCTTGATCAGGTTCAACTTTCTGCCAGTTAAAGAATTAAAAGGTAGGGAAATTCTTGAGCACAAGTAGCAGAAGAGAAATCCCAAATTCCTCATACAACAACAGGCAGCAGTTGGAGAAAGTTTTTGGGAAATGCATGCAGACAGCAAACAGAAAAAAAAAAAAAGACCCTCTGCAGAGCCAGGCAGGGGACTCAGAAAGCTGAAAACTCCAGTGTCTTCTTGAGGGCGAAGGTTTTTTTAAAGCCTCTGAAAAGTGAAACTGTCCCGCAGTTTCATGAACTGGGTTCTTTCTTGACAGAAGGGAGAAAAGGAGAACCTGAAACACAGAGTTCGAGAACAAAAGGACACGAAGCCAAGTTGAGGGTTTCCAATCAAGGCTCGCTACTTTACTTTTGGGTTTCAGCATTTATACAAGAGAGCCAAACTGGATCTCTGGGTTACAATGACATTTGCATAACATAAACATTAAGAAGTCAGGGAAGAGTCAGGAGGGAATCACCAAGGGCTCAGATGTCTACAGACGGCCTCAGGCAATAGGTATTGTCACAGGCCTAGCTGTATCTCAGCTGAACTTCTAGGGGAACTTCTTTCAGAGATAAGCGGATAGTCTGCAGAAGGTCTTTCCTCTTAATTCCCTAGGTGACCTCCTCTGGTAGAAGCCGCCAAAGGCTTGAGGCTGAACTGGACATGAGAGGCAACAGAAAACTCTTCCTCCCCTACTTTAGGGTTGGTCTGTTTGAAGAAAGCCAGTGTGGTCGACTGGCCCAGAACTGATGTGTGACATGTCCTGAGTAGGCCTTGAATTTGTTGAGCCAGTCCATCAGCAGGGCCTACTGGTGGGAGACAAAAGCCTACAAGGACTTTGATTTAAACTGCCAGGCTTTCCTCTCAAGTCAAGAGGATAAAGAAGAAGCCAGCCATCTTAGAAACACACCACCTTTATCATCTCTTCCTATTTGGCTGCCTACCAGGGAGCCAGTCTCACTCCTGGTCTCAATATTTATTTGAGTTGAGTGTTTGTATTGCTACATCAATGGCCACCAAAGCCACCCTGGACCAAGTGGCTTCTATGTCATCTGATTTGTAATCTTAAAGAATAAATTTCACAAATGACAACAGGGTGAGATTTTTAGAAGAGTTCTAAACTCTTTTTAGGTTCCCAGCTAAGAGCGTGAGAGAAAGAGTGAGAGATAGATAGATAGATAGAGAGAGAGAGAGAGAGAGAGAGAGAGAGAGAGAGAGTGCTGGGGTAACCTAGCAGTCCTACCTGGCTGTTGGTGGTGATGTAAGTTGTTGCTAGGTTGATGTTGCTAGGTTCCTAGAAGGAGACTAGTAATTGTAAACTAATGCATGGTACATGAAAATAACTGAAATTTGATGCTTTGACTAGGCCTACTGGCCAGCTAGATGCTAGGATTTACTTGTCTCTGCTCTTCAATTCTGAGGTAACAGGCAAATGCAAATATGTCAAGCTTTTGTTTTGTTGTTTGTTTTTCTTTTTATTTTTGTTTCCAATTCATTTTTGAGGGTTTTTTTCTAATTTTGAGATTATTTTGAGAAGTAGCTTGGTCTCCATGCAGGACTCCTAACAGTGGGAGTGGGGCTGTCTCTGATGGTTGCCTGCCTTTAAGGCCCTTTCCTCCTACTCGGCTGCCTCATCTAGGCTCAGCAGGAGAGCCTATGCCTAGACTTTCTACAACTTGATATACCATGGCTGATTGATATCCATGGGAGAAACCCCTTTTTTGGAAGAGAAACAGAGGAGGAGTAGATGGGGAAGGGGAAAAAATAAGATGAGAAGAGGGAGGGGAGACTGTGTTTGGGTGTGAAATTAATTAATTAAATTAAAAAGCAAAAAATGAAAAAGTATTTTGAGATTATAATATAATTATATCATTTGCCCATTCTCTTTCCTCCTTCCAAACCCTCCCATTCACCTAGTTTTTACTGTTTCAAATTCATGGCATCTTTTCCTTTGTTTATATGTGTGTGCATGTGTGTATGTATGTGTATGCTTATGTATATATATATTGTATATTATAATATTATATATTATACATTTGTGTATATATGTGCAAATACCACACACACACACACACACACACACACACACACATACATACACATAATATTAGCAATTATTCTAGGATTCCTCTGAAACAGCTACCTAACAACAGCTTGCTTCTCTGCCTGCCAGGTAGAGCCAGGAGCCAGGCATATAAGGGCTGCTCACCTTGCATTCCCCCTCTCTCCCTTCCTATCCTGTTCCCTTTACCCCTCCTCCTCCTTCTCCTCTTCCCCCTCCTTCCCCTCTCCATCCCTCTCCATGCCACTCCCTCTCACTCAAACCCCCAACATCTCTATCTCTACCTCACATGTTCCCAGTCAACCTCTTCCTCTCTTCCCCTCTCTCTCTTTCTGTCCTTCTCTGTCCAGCTTTCTCTGCCTCTTCCCTTTCCTGCGCTGCTCTCTAATTCCTTTCCCCCAATAAACTTCCATTTGTACTAGGCCTGTCACATAGTGATTATTCCTCAGGGCAACACCTTGATAGGGTCTGTTAAGGTACTCTACCCCATCTTGTCACATTACATTGCATTTAAAAAATATATAACATATAATATATATGTTATTATATGTAATATATAG
Source organism: Mastomys coucha (assembly GCF_008632895.1). NCBI lineage: Eukaryota > Metazoa > Chordata > Mammalia > Rodentia > Muridae > Mastomys > Mastomys coucha. The sequence continues at coordinate 95,374,965 of NW_022196904.1, read as the reverse complement.
TAAAAATGCACATAGATAAGCTTATGTATATCACATTATATACTATGTACCATATAGATAATATGTGTTAAATATTATATATACATGTATATCTTACTTTTATAATTTTCCATCCCCTCTTCTGCAATGATCCCTGAGCCTTAGGTATAGGAGATGTACTGTAGATGGATCAGTTAGGCCTAAGCTCCACAATTCTTCTATTTGATTTGTTGTGGTTTTCTGTATTTTTCTCAGTCTGTTACAGAGTTTTCTTGATGAGCAGTAAGACTATCCTTAGATGTGTGTATAGGGTATGTCCTAAACATAGGGACAAATACTTAGGATGTAGTTATGTATTATGCTGGTTTAGTAAAGTGGCAATTGCAGGGTCTCCAAGATCCATGACTTCATTAATACTGATTAGTTGGCTAGGTGTCCAGTCCCAGGCATGATTTCTCTCTTATTGAGCTGTTTTTAAGGTCAATTAGAGAGTTATTGGTTATGACAAAGTATTTGTGACACACCTTGCAGCCTTCATGCCATTCTGGTTATTGTGGTGGTCCATAGGCATCATAACTAGGTTGCTTCTATCCTTTGAAGGCTTGCATAGCTCCTTCTGCTAACATGGAAGGTAGTTCTCAAGGAGGAAGCTTTCAGGTCAGATCCAGTTCAGGTCCTCTGGGCCCTGTGTTTGAAGGACATGGTATCTTCAGCAATCGGCACTTATATTCTACCTCTAAGTATATGGGGAGCTACCAGGGGCAATAAAAATAACCCATAATGTTTTGGGATTCTCTTGGACAACCCTGATCTAGAGAGTGCTTTTCATCTTCTCTTGCCTTTTGTTAGGGTTTTTATTAGACAGTTTATACTCCAGATGGGAAATTTTCACTTAAACTCTATATGTATATTTATAGCCTGATTTATGTGTATTATAGGTATTCTTAGTAGAAAGTTAAAGGTATGATTCCTTGTGACTTTCTTGGATAGCCATACTGATATTTTATCCTCCTCCATTATTCTTCTGTATTTACCTTTCTCTCCTAAATTAGAGTCCATCACATTTTCTCATTTCCTCTTTCAGATCAGTTGCACCTTACTTGCTATCCATTCTCTTTTGCTACACACACACACACACACACACACACACACACACACACACATCCCTCTTAATTTTCCCAGTTTCAGCAGTTACTCCAGATTATAAACTCAATCTGAAGAGTTGGATCTAGGAACCTCAAATGGAGAGAATAAGTGCTCCTTGTCTTTATGGGTCTTGTCTCAGTGTGATCTTTTCTAGTTCCATTCATTTATCTGAAAGTTTTATTATTTTATTTTTCGTTATAGTTGAAAAGTATTCCGTACTGTGTATGTACCACATTTTCATTTCTATTTGTTGGCTGAAGGATATTTAGGTTGTTTCCATTTCCTAGCTATTGTGAACACAGCTGCAATGAATATGCAATATGCAATGAACGGGCCATTACCTGTGGAGTAGGTGTCAGTCCTCCAGGCATACAGCAAGGAGAGACACAGCTGGCTCATATGGTAGATTCATTTTAGCTTCTTGAGGTTTCTCCACACTGATTTCCAGAATGACTGGACCATTGTTGCAATCACAACAACAGCAAATGAAAGTCCCCTTTCTGCATGATTTATTTTTAGCTTCTTGAAGATTTTCCACACTGATTTTCAGAGTGGCTAGAGCAGTTTGCAATCCCACAAAGAGTGAATGAGAGTCCTCATTCCCCATATCCCCAACATTTGTTGCAACTTGCTTTGTTAATCATTGCCACGCTGACTGGGGTAAGATGAAATCTCAGTCAGTTGTTGTTGTTGTTGTTTTATTGTTGCTGTTGTTTCTTTCATCTTTGAGATTATAATTAAATTACATGATTCCCTCCTTCCCTTTCCTTTCTCTAAACCCTACCATATATCTATCTCTCCTTGCTCTTTTTCAAAATCATGGCCTCTTTATTATTGCTGTTACATACACAGATATACAATAATCAAAGTTGTTTTGAGTTTCCCACTTGTCAGAGATAATATTTTTTTTTATATTTCTTAGTCATTGTATTTATTCTTTTGAGAATTCTCTGTTCAGATCCCAAGCCCATTTTTTTGAAGAAATTATTTGTCTTCTTGACTCAGATGTGTTGTGTTTTATAAAACGATGGTATAATTGCAGCAGAAGGAAAAGTGTTCCCCTGAACAACCCAGCCATGCTACAGACCTAATATAAAGACAACTTATATTGGTGGGGAAGGGAAGGGGACCTGGAAAGGATTAGTGACAGAGAAAGTGAGTGGTCAAAGAAGGACAGAAAGAGAGAAGAGAGAGAGAGGAAGAAGAAGGCTAGCAGGGAATTCATGGAGAGAGAGAGAGAGAGAGAGAGAGAGAGAGAGAGAGAGAGAGAGAGAGAGAATGAAGAGAGAGAGATGGAGTAGCTGAGCAGTCTCTTATACACCAGGTTTGCTTGCACCTGGAGGCACCTGATAAATGTAAGCTGTTGCTAGGTTGTTGTTCCTAGGTTGTTGTTGCTCCTGGGAGGAGCCAAGTGTGATTGTCTGTAAGCCAATAAGATATATAGCTGGCAAACATTCTCTCTCATTCTGTGGGCTTCATCTTCAACTGATTGTTTCTTTAGCAGTGCAAAACCATTTTAGTTTTGTAGAGTCCTACCTATTAATTGCTGCCATAACTGTTGGACAAGTGAAGTCCTACTTAGAAACTGAGGGTTGGGGAGGGTGTGTGAAGGAATGGACTGTCAGACTCACCTTACAAAACCCTGGAGAAAATTGCAAGGATGGAGAGGTCGAATGTGGAGTAAGAGAGGCCTCTGGTCAGGAGCAGGCAAAGCAGGGTTTAATGGAAGCCTAGAGATCAGTTGTGACACTAGAGTAGCCACACTAAACAAAGGCACAGGATGTGGGACCCAGACTCCATCAAGGGGTGTGGTGTGTAGAGGAGAAGAGCAGAAGAGCTCATCCTATTTGACCTTGGAGAAGAATGGTGTGCAGGATCTGACCGGACAGAAATGTTGGATCTCATGTTCAGAAATTTACAGGCAGGAGGGGGTGAATATTTGAATTCAGGTCCTAATAGTCATACCAATGAGCTAACTCAAGGGCTCTTGTTTGTCCCCCTCCCTTCCCCCAGCTCTCAAGCTCTGACCTAAGAATCTATAACTTCTCTCTAAAACTAACCCTCTGCCTTCCATAAATGTGGGTTTGAAATGGGGTCCCGAGTCCTGCTCAGGACTCGGGCCTCTGGGCAAGGCGGGACATGGGAAGTTTGATGAGCACCACATGCCCCTGCCACCGTTCATAGGGCTTCAGGCTGTGAGAAGCTGCAGGACCCCACTCCGGGGTTGACCTCAGACCACAATCTGAGGTCTCAGCAGACATGTGGGAGTAAGGCTGGAACTCTTGGATACCACAGATGCCACCGGGTGCCATGGAAGAGATAGCTCTGGGGTCCTCAGGCCTGAACAGAGGCCAGGGATGGCAGGTTCTAGCTCTTGGACACTACAGACGCTGCTGGATGTAGGGGAAGAGCTGAGAACTGAGTGGGGGCCCACGGGCAGGCTCTGGCCCCGGGGCAGGAGGAGAGAATTCCGGCTGGTTATGTGGGAAGGAGAGTCTGTGGCTTGCTCAGCGGCTAGCTTGGTTTGGTAGAGACCATGGCTGAGAACAAGTGGTGGCCTCCTGCAGGAGATTAGACACAAGGTTTTTGGAGAAAGACCTGCTCCATTGCTCCAGCATAGCGGATCCTGATGAGAAGAGGCAGTCCATGATTTTAAGGTATCTATTGTCATGGAGTAGAGGAAGAGAAAGGCAGAGAGGTGGGGAGAGTAGAGAAGTAGAGGCCAGTCATGACCACGTGGAGGGGTGGGGGAGGGAATGCATGCGAAGAGATGCATGCGGTGCAAGGGAACAAGAGGCAAGAGGAAGAGGAAGAGAGTAAGAGAGAGAGAAAGGGGCAAGCAGTCCCTTTTTTAGTGGGTCAGGCCTATCTGGCTATTGCCAGGTAACTGTGGGGAGGAGCATACCTGGCTGTTGCCAGGTAACTGTAGGGGTGGAGTCCAGACAGAATACCAGGAGCTTGACAAGTCAAGTTGACAGCCAAGAATAGCTATCATAGGTTATATGATGACATCCTGCCTTTTAAACAAAATGTTCTTGAATTTAATCATTTGTGAATATCCTAATTAACTTTTGGTATTTCTAATTTCAATCCATTATGATCAGAGAAAATAATCTTTTATTACTTCAGTCTTTTAATATTTACTGATATTATCTTATGCTTACCATATGGAAAATGTCCATGTGTCCTATAGAAGAGTGTGTATCTTGTTGTAGGGGAAAGCATTATGTAGACATTCACTTTTACTGGATTACGGAGGTTGTTCTGGTCCACTATTTCCTTAATAATTTTCTATAGAATCATATTGAAATCACCATTTATTATTATAGAACTCTACAATTATTCCTTTGCATCTATCCTAGCAAGAGATAAGATATTCTAAAGAAACTTGAACTTGTGTCTTTAGCTACCAGACTATTAAAAAAACAGACACCTCCTTCCCAAGAATTAAAATTTTCTCTAGTGTTCATTGTGGGGAAAAAGGAAACTCTGAGGTTCTAGTGCCAACATAAGAAGCTAGCCTCCCGGGAATTGATTTCATACTGTTCTGACTACCTATTAGATCATTTTGCAGAACAAAATGAAACCAAGACAAAAGATAAAAGTGCAGGAACATATTGGGTAAGGATTTTCCTAGTCCTGTAAGTCATCTGTATATGTTCTTTAAAAAGTTACCTTCATTTATTGATTGATTTTTTTGAATGTGTTCTGTGTGCCATGGCACAGAAGTGGAAGTCAGAGGGCAGCTTGCAGGGATTACCAGCAATGAACTCAAGTCATTAGGCTTAGCAACAATAACCTTTACGTGTCAAACCATCTTGCTGAGGTCTATTGCCAAATTTTTTTATGAGAGAGAGAGAGAGAGAGGGAGAGAGAGAGAGAATGTAGTACACATGCAATTGTAAATAAAGGTAGAGTCAACTCATAAGAGATAGTTCTCTTAGTATAGATCCTAGAGATTAAATTCAGGTCCTCAGGGATAGTGACAAAGATCCTTAGTGACTGGGCCATCTCACAGGCCTCCTATTGACTACTTTTGAATCACATTTTTGCTTTCAACATTGAGATTATTTTTAGCTCACTATATATTCTAGATAATAATGTATTATCAGGTGTTATCATTTTCCAGTATCTTCTAACCTATTCATTGTCAGTTTGCTTCTTAGGTAACTTCTGGGTATGAATCTTACGCTCAGAATACATGTGGCTTTCTAAATGCCTATAGACAAGGAACTTTTACATCCTACTTGTGAACAAAAATCTCTCCCCTATCTTTTTTAGGGTCCAAGCATGCCTGTCATATTCTTTATAATCCATTTCTATGTAGAAGTGGGTTGTTCTTTTCCATTCAAATGCATTAGAAACTATCCTCCACATGGTAAATTTTATTTTATGTCTGTATGTATTTTTTCTGAGATAGTTCTAATTAGGGGGAAAAATCTGTTGCTCTGTCTCTAGAGATCAAGGACCCACAATAGAAACACAGGCTATCTTCAACACCTCTACTGAACAAAGGAAGGTAATCCAATTCCACAATATTCCCTAACCATTTTTAAGCTGCTTTTTTCTTGAATCATCATCTCTTTTATTTCTGTTTGTTGGCTGGTTGGCTTGATTTAGTAAGTTTTTGAAACAAGGTCTCACATTGTTTTCACATTGTAGAAAAGAGTAGAGGGACTGACACAATCCAAGTTAGTAATGCATCTAAAAATCAAGAAAGAAAAATAATATAGTGAGAATATAAGTAAACTGGCTTGCAATTCTGGAGATAGGGAAGTCTAAGATAAAGAAGCTGGAATCTGGTCGATACTTTCTTGCTACATCATCCCATGAAGTTAGAGAAGTAGAAGAGTAAAAGGAGACTGAGCTTGCCCAGTTACACAGTCACTAACTCCATATATAATGGATAGCTCTCATACTCTACTCCCGACTTCTTATTGCTATCAGAATGGCAAGAAAATCTCATTTTTCTATGAGTTTGTAGAATGGAATTGTGAGTCTATAGCTATACTACTTTTTTTTTTGAAACAGGGTTTCTCTGTCTAGCCCTGGGTGTCCTGGAACTCACTCTGTAGACCAGGCTGGCCTCGAACTCAGAAATCTGCCTACCTCTGCCTCCCAAGTGCTGGGATTAAAGGCATGTGCCACCACCACCTGGCTAGCTATACCACTTTGAACATGCTTGATCTCATCTGAAAAATAGAATTTAGCTTCTTCTATCATACTAATTTCTTTTTCAAATGGTTGATGGACTCTTTCTTTGATTTTCTCTCCTAAATATATTTCCTTATTTTTTACACAGGTAGACTAAGAATTTTTTAAAACTTTCAATTCTGCTTTTCCTTAAATTTTATCTTTAAATCATTTTTCGTTTTACTTTCTAATATATTTCATAATGGACACAGTTCAATTAAATTCCTTGCCACTTTTGAACAAGTAGATCCCTGCCTCTAGCCTTCTGTCTTAGTTAGGATTTTACTGCTGTGAACAGATACCATGACCAAGGCAAGTCTTATAAAGAACAACATTTAATTGGGCTGGATACAGGCTCAGAGGTTCGGTCTGACATCATCAAGTTAGAAGCAGGGCAGCATCTAGGCAGGCATGAAGCAGGCAGAGCTGAGAGTTCTACATCTTCATCTGAAGGCTGCTAGTATAATACTGACTTCCAGACAACTAGGAGGAGGATCTTAAAGCCCATGCCCACAGTGAAACACCAAATTCAGCAAGGCCACACCTCCAAAAAGTGCCACTCCCTGGGCCAATCATATTCAAACCATGATATTTTCCAATATCTTACTCTTGTTTTTTGTCCAAGACCTCATGAGCATTATTTTAACTAACCACATTCTGATCCTAACACTTAGGTAATCTCTATAAAATTCAGACTTGTCTTGTAAATCTTTTCTTCTGAGCTATCACCAGAATTGTCTCCGAACTCTTATTCATATAAATATAAGCTTCCATAGCCTATGCATCTAATTCCTTCCAGCCTCTATTGTCCAACTCCAGGGCTATCTGTAAAATTTGACATCTCTGTCAAACCCACTCTCCACTTCTCTGGTATCAATTCTGTCTCCATCCTTTCAAGGTTGCCATAACAGATTAATTCAGCCTGGAGGTTAGGAAGTTCAAGATCCTGGAGGCAGCCAGCATCAGGGTACAAAAAAAGCAAATGAAGTTAAACTTGTTCTTTTATAACAGCATTAATCTCACCTTCAAAAGTACAATATCTTGCCAGTCATGATAACATATGCCTCTAATCCCACTTCTCAGGAGGTAGAATCTCTGAATTAAAAACCAGGTTTATCTACATAACCAGTTCCAGACCAGCCAGAGTGAGATCCTATCTTTAAAAAAATAAAATAAAAATAAAAAATAAATAAATAAAACTCAATCCCAAAAGAACAAACACGGTATGCACTCTCTGAGAAGTGGTTATTAGCCCAGAAGTTTGGAATACAGGAAGAACAACCCACATTCCACAAGGAACTCAAGAAGAAGGAAGACCAAAAGGTGGACATTCCATTCCTTCTTAAAAGGGGGAACCAAATACCCACGGAAGGAGTTGTAGAGATTAACTATGGAGCAGAGACTGGAGGAAGGGCAAGCCAGCCTAAATATAGCTATCTCCTGAGAGGCTCTGACAGTACCTGACTAACACAGATGTAGAGGCTCACAGCCATCCATCAAACTGAGTACAGGGTCCCCAGGGAAGGAGTTAGAGAAAGGACCAATGGAGCTGAGGGGTTTGCAGCCCTTAAGGATGAACAACAATATGAACTTACTAGTACCCTCAGAGCTCCCAGTGTCTCAACCACCAACCAAAGACTGCACATGGAGGGGTCTGATTGTTCAGGTAGCATGTGTATAGTAGAGGATTGCAAATTCGATCATCAGTAGGAGGAGAGGACCTCAGCCCTGTGAAGGCTCTGTGCCCCAGTGTAGGGGAGTGCCAGGGCCAGAAAGTGGGAGAGGGCGGGGTGGCAGGCACAGGGAAGGGGGAGGCAACAGGGGTTTGTTTTTGTTGTTTTTGTTTGTTTCTTTGTTTTTTGGAGGGGAAACTGGGAATGGAGAAATTTACATGTAAATAAAGAAAATATCTAAAAAAAAAAACCTCATATCTTAATATTATACAATGGCAAATGAATCTAAATGTGAGTTTGAGGGAGGACAAACACTCAAACCATGGCAAATGGGTTAACTATTATTGCAATCCAGCCAAAATACAAAGAAGCCAAAATCTAAAGAACACATAGCAAGAGAGTACAAAATGAAATGAGATTAAAAGCAATTGTAAGAGAGAAGATTAGGTATTAGTAGTATACCAAGCTTATGTTCAGAGAAAAAAAGAAATAAATAGAACACTGCTGGCCTAGACATAAGGTAGTGTAATTCAGTAGGGCAAAAATGATAGGAGGAAAGGAAACTTGAATAAGTATGAAAGTGAAGTGTGAAATCTTATCTCACTGAATACTATAGAGGCAATGAGGGAGAGATTTCCATAAAATTGACAAAATATTGGACACAGAGGAGTATTTGTGTCTATATACATAGGTGTGGATGCCATTAGTAATAGCCTTCATATGATTCAAAGATATGAACAAAACAAGAATAATAAATAAGAGTTAGTGCTTCTGTGGATACACTTCTTTTTGTAAATGTGATCCTTTAACATACTTTATTATGTGAAAATATGTACCTACCTTTTTGTAGGTCACAGCAGCTCATTTTTACAGAGTTTGTGAAACTAAATATTTAGTAATGCCACTTTCTGTAAGCTCCATGCAGTGAGGCTGCAAGCAGAGGAGACATCTAGAATACTCAGCCTGGGCGACAGGGCAGCCTGCAGCTCCCCTTCCCTTTACAAGCCTCACTTTTTAATCTAAAGGGTTTTTAAAGTGATCATTCATTTAAATGTAGGCATTTAAATTTTTAAAAAAAAATTTTTACCAGAGAATGCACTTTGTTAAATTGAGGGGGAAAAGTACATATGGGAAATGAGCTTTAAAACAAACAAATAAACATACTAAGAGTTTAAAAATATAACCAAAACAAATTGATTTCAAAAGAATCTTATGTTCTAAGCAATCTGTAAATTAAACAATGAACATTTTGGAAAAAAAAATCTGGCAAAGTGTCAGGCAATGGTGGTGCACACCTTTAGTCCCAGCACTCAAGAAGAAGAAGCAAGCAGATCTCCAAGTTCAGGCCTAGCCTGGTCTACAGAGTGGGTTCTAGAACAGCCAGGACTATACAAAGAAAACCTGTCTTGAAAATAAATGAAATCAGGCAAAGTGGCAACTCAATATAGTATCCAATGGAACAGGTCATGCTGAGAACACCAACAATGAAAGGCTTTACACACATAAACACTCTCTCTCTCTCTCTCTCTCTCTCTCTCTCTCTCTCTCTCTCTCTCTCTCTCTCTCACACACACACACACACACACACACACACAGTTGTTTTAAAATACACTTGAACAATTACAGAAGATGAAAAAGACTAACAGAGTTGAAACATTAGTAATTTACTTATCTGGCCACAAAGCTGACACTTCCTAAGGTCTTACACAGACAAAACTAACTAAAATATGTTCCTCACAGAGCCATGGCAACAGCAAAGTGCATTCCTGAGGAGCCTCAGCTAAGAAGCAGAAGGAGGCACGATCTCCAGGAGATGCTGACAGAAGTGGGACTGTCTCCTGACTACTGGCTGCCTAAGCTTCAGGAAGACCTGGGTGTGTCCTCTGCCCAGGCCTTACAATATTTAGACAAAAGGGACCTCCAGAAGCTGAAGTCCCAGACAAAACACACATGGGAGAAAAAAGCTCTGGAGAAGCTGCTTGATCTCTCACAGCCAAACAGTGTTGCAGACCTGCAGGAGACTCCAGGAGAGATGATAAAGAACAGGCAGAGGCAGGCAGGACAGGCATTGCAGGCTCTGAAAGCCTTGCAATTAGAAGGGAAGCACAGAGGAGAAGAGGCAGTGAGGAGAAAAGAAGCAGAGCTGAGGAAAGCAATGGAGATCCCTGAGGAGTGCTGGCCAATGCCTGAAGTGCCCCTAAAAGACATCACTGAAATAATGGAGAGACATCTCAGTCACATGGAACAGACCCTGGCTCACAGTCAAAACCTCTCAGATAGAGACCTGGTAAGATGGGCTTCTGGAGGGTTGGCTCTTCAGGGAATTTATAAGACCAGCCACAAAAGAAGCCTGATTCAGAAGAGAGAAGAGCTACTCAGTGTTCCTAAGCACTTCACACTTGTTGGCCCAGAACAAGTCATGGAGATAAAAACAAAGGAATTTTCATCTTTTCAAGAACAAGCCATGTTTACACAGACTATACAGATACTGGGTTTCAGTACAACCTCCTTGGTAAAAGGAGAAGGTTGGGGACTTAGTCTAGAAGCTGGTATGGGACAAAACAAACAGAGAGAATCTGAGGATATCCACCAATCACATTCAGAGCAATCTTATTTCTGCTCAGCCAAGTTCAGCTACATCCCATTGGCCACCTGCCATTTTCATATCAATCATCTCCAGCTCTCCAAAGCTGCTCTCCAGGAGCTAAAAAGTATTGAAGAACTCCTGGAGCAGACGACACACCCAGATGGATTCCCCTTACTGAGGCACAG
>NW_022196904.1:95350086-95363078 GCF_008632895.1 Mastomys coucha | reverse complement strand
CTTCCTCTTGGATCAAATGCAAAGTAAACAACAAAAATACCAAGAGCTTAAAAATATTTGCAATTACAGATCCCAGGCATTCCTGGTGCTCACAGCTTTAAAAGCCACAGTTGAAATCACAGGTATTTCTACAGAAGAGAAAAGACAACGTTTGAAATTAATAAAACAACATATGGGGACATTGTTGTCTGAAGAAGTTGCATATGTTCTCACAAAACATGAAGCACATCATGACTGGGAAAATCTGGAGAATGATTTGAGATTACTCACTGAGGGGGACTATAATGCCACCACCCATTCTTTACAAATGGATGAGGTTAAAAAACAACTGCAAAGTCTCTGTCATGAGAAGAAACAGACTTATAAACAACAAAGTAATGAAAACAACACAAAGGAAATGATAGAAAATGGACCTTTCCTAGACTTACTCCAGCGTCTAGGCCTAGATCATTACTATCCAAAAAGGATGAGCAGAGCTGACTTCCATCTGATCTACAAGACTGCTGTGTACAATTCACAGCCGAGATCTGAAAAGGAGCTTCCATTCTATTTCCTACAAAAGCTGCTGATGTTAGATTATGGGTTGAGACATCTTGTCTTCAAAGGTGATGAACGCATAAAAAAACGGATCTCCATTGGTTCCTCTGATGATGAAAATGAAGATTTTGATCCATATGAAGATGTCACTAAAGACAATGACAGTATTAGCTATCCTTCAGCTACTGAGTCCTGGCCCCACATTCACCCAATGGATATCCAGATGGCCATTTTTCACTGTGCAGATGATCTTACCAGGCAACATATTTTGTCCAGACTTTCCATTTGTCAATATGCACTCCCCCTTGTGGTGCCAAATCCCAACACTTCTCAGAAGGAATTTTATCTCTGGTCTCTCAGACAAATTAGGAAAAGTTGGCAAGATGCAAGTCAATCTCCACAGGACAAGAGCTACAGTCACAAGAATCAGCAAATGTGTCGTGTCTCCACCCCCATTGTGTCCTTCATTAGAGTTGGAAATGGCCTCTCTGCTTCCAAGTCTCAGATCATGAACTCTCTTCTCAGTAAACGTAAACATGATGTGTTTTTTCACAGACACTGCAAAGGAAGCAACAAACACTGTCTCCTGATGGAGGGAGTGGTGGAAATCTGCTGGTTTTGTCCTGCTGGCCAAGATGATGACATATTTGACAAGTGTCTAGCCTTCACCAATCTTCATGGAGATGCCAAGAAACATAGCCAACAGCTCAGCTTCCTGCAAGGTGTCTCTTCTCTCATTGTGATCCTCATGTCAATTTCTGATAAAAATAAAGAAAACCAGAAGCTTGTCAGACACCTCTGGCAGTCATCAACACCTTTGATCTGCTTGATTGATGACAAAGAAAAGGTCATAACAAATAATTCTGGTAAAAAAATGAGAATTGGCATCAAGAACAGGAACGAGGCAGAATTAACAGAGGAGCTCACAAATGCCATCAAACATTTTCTAGATCTCTCTAACACTGCCCTCAGTTTAGAGTACTGTTCACTGAGAGCTCGAGAGCAAGGATTCCTTATTGATGAAGACCAGAGAGACTGCAAGGAAGCCAAAGAAAAGGCACAGACTATAATGGCACTCCTGGAGGAATACAGGTTATCTCAGACAAAAGAAAATTTACTACCCCTTCAAGGACAACTTTGGCACCTTTGGTGTGAGAAAGACAAAGAATTCTATCATCTGAGAGAAAAAGGGAATCGGAGCATTGAACAACACAAGAGTGAGATTGAAAGAGATAAAAGAATAATTCGACGTCAGCAATTGGAAAAAGCTTTTCCTCTCAATGATTTAATGCTCTCTGTTCTCAAACTCCTCCAAGACTATTCAGAAACCCATAACAAACTCTACTTTTTGGAGTGGCTGACTCTGTTTTTTGACAACCTGACTAAAGAACACCTGGAAAACTTACACGAAAAGCAGAGATCTTTGTGGTTAAAGGTACAAACAGAAAAGCAAAGAGCACAGAAGAACAACTCCCTGACACTCTGGCAGAAGCAGATAGAAGCCCTCTCCACAGAGATTCATGACTGTACTTTAGGAACTGAGCACCTCCTTCGAGAAGTTGGCCAGATCTATGAAGCTCTGGAAGAAACTTCCTCCTCTAGAGATAGCCTTTTTCTCTCCCTTCCTCAAATTGCTGCAGACCTGATGATAGCTGGTGTTCCCATTGAGCTGATGGACGGAGATGCTTCATATGTGCCTCTAAAGTGGGTAGCAGCTATTTTTGACAAGATCTCAGAGAAAGTTGGAGACAAAAGGCTGTTTGTTCTTTCTGTCCTTGGCCTGCAGAGCTCAGGGAAGTCCACACTGTTGAATGCCTTGTTTGGGCTGCAGTTCACAGTCAGTGCAGGCAGGTGTACCAAGGGGGCCTACATGCAGCTCCTCAAGGTGGAAGAGACATTCACAAAAGAACTTTGCTTTGATTATGTGCTTGTTGTTGACACAGAAGGACTTCGAGCTCCAGAACTCAACAGTAAATCTCAGAATTGGGACCATGAGTTGGCAACATTAGTTACTGGACTTGGAAACTTGACTCTGATCAATATTTTTGGGGAGAATCCATCAGAGATTCAGGACATCCTACAAATAGCTGTTCAAGCATTTTTGAGAATGAAACAAGTAAAAATCTCCCCCAGTTGCTTCTTTGTCCATCAAAATGTGGGAGAAGTTACAGCAAAAGACCAAACTATGGAGGGACGAAGGCAACTGGAGCAGAAACTGGATGAAATGACAGCATTGGCTGCTGAGTTGGAAGAGTGCTCAAACATAACCCGCTTCAGTGATGTTATTAAGTTTGATGCCAATAGTCATGTCTACTACTTTGCTCACCTCTGGGATGGCAATCCCCCAATGGCCCCTCCCAATCCTCGATATAGCTACAATGTCCAGGAACTAAGGAATGCAATTCTTTTGACTGCCCAGAGGGAATCTAGAGGAAGGATATTGAAAATCTCAGATTTCAAATTCCGAGTTCAAGATTTGTGGAAAGCCCTTCTCAGTGAAAACTTCATTTTCAGTTTCAGGAATACCAAAGAGGTCATAGCCATGAGCAAACTGGAAACCATGTATAACCACTGGACCTGGGAGCTGAGGAGTCACATGCTGGACTTACAGAATCAGCTGAACAATCAGATTCAAAATGGGAAAATCCTGATACTCACACCAAACTTACTGGAGGAACCACTTAGCAAGAAATATAAAACCATCAAACAAGAATTTGACAAATATTTTGAAGAAGATCCAGATAGTGAAATATTGATTCAGTGGAAAGCAAATTTTGAACATAAGCTACTAGTCCTTGAAGACAAACTCATTTCAGACACCAAAAGGAAATGCAATGAACATATCAGTCTTAAAAAAAGTCAAGAAATACTAGATAACCAAAAGTCACAATATGAAAATCAATTGTTAGAGATGAGCCAAAAGTTAGCTTTAAATTTGAAGGGTAAGGAATTAAGTGATGAAGAGTTGTATGAGAAATTCAGTCAACTTTGGAAAAATTGGATCTACAATGTGTCTTCCAATGCCCCTCATGTCACAGAGCCTAACATTGATTTAGATTCTGAAAATATCCTTCTTGAACACTACAAGAAGGATAAAAATATTGTGGAAAGACTAAAAATAAAGTCTGGAGAAACATTTAAACCCAAATATGACAAACATATCCAAATGAAAAAAGGATATTTTTTTGGACCTAAAAAGAGATTAGAAAGGCATCATGAACAATCCATCGATAAGACTACTAACAACATTCTTTATAAATTTAATGAAACACTTGAAAACATTTGGAAACAAAAGCGTGATTACAGTCAGAATTACTTTCATGAAATCTTGAGGATCATAGAAAATGAGCTGAAATCTGAACACTGTGAGGGAGACTACACATTTACCAGAGACTACAACATTGACTTGTCCTTGTGCTTATTCCAAAGAGCATCCAAGCATTTCAAGTTAATTCATGAGGCATTCAAGAGTGCAAATGACCCTGTGAACTATCTGGAGAGAAAGAAAGATGATTTCTTTATGAGTTTTAAGATCTCCTGCCAAGGTGCCATCTCAATCACATCCTTTGTTGACTTCCTATGGCTCAAGCTCACTCCTTCTATCTTTGCCACCATATGGAAAACAATGGTTCATAAAGTAGCTGGAGACATGCGAGCCACCTGCCCTGCATTCAATGGAAACAGAGCTAACCTGGAGAAACATATTCTCTACTCTCTAGCAGAAGAAGAAAATTTTGACAATTACTGGCAATACCTTCATCATCCAGAATCATTTTTCAGGGATTACATTAGAGACCACATTACAAGATACTGTTCAGAAAAAGAAAATGAAAAAATAAAACCTATTTTAAACCTAAGTTTAGATGACATCAAGAATACCATCCTGTCTGCCATTCACATGTCCACAAAGTTAGCTAAAGATAAAGGCAGCACTGCATCTGGCTGGCTGGATTTGTTCTGCGACTACCTAGGGAGCAACCTGATCTTTCCAAGAAGAGACCTGGTAAGCATTGAGCACCAGGAGGTAACAGATACTGAGTTTCTGAAAGAAGCCATGAGCAAAGCTTTGGATTCTGCAATGAGGAAAGTAGAAGAGGACTGTTCAAGTAAGCCCATGGATGAAATGATTCCTGACATTGAGAAAATTCTCTCTGAGCATCTCTGTGGCTGCTGGAAACAGTGTCCTTTTTGTAAAGCAATTTGTACAAACACCATTCCCCAACATGAAGGAGACCACAGTGTGCCATTCCACCGTCCTCAGGCTGTCCGTGGTTGGCATTATCATAAAACAGAATACTTTGTCATTAATTTTTGTACTACTTCAGTAGCAAGTGATCGTTTCTTTATTTTACGTGATGTCCAGGAATTCCCATACAAGAAATATCGGGAAGCAGGAGGTGATTATGCCACATGGAGCATCACACCAGACACATCTACCCAGCCATACTGGAAATGGTTTGTCTGTCATTTCAGATCAAAGCTGGAAGAGAAATATGGCAAAAAATTTACAATGTTAGGGAGTATTCCAGATTCATGGACAAAAATCACAAAGGAAGAAGTCCTGAATGACTTAAAAAAATAATAATTGCCACAAACAGAATGCTAGATGGGTCACAGAAATTTTGCTTTAACCTAGGGAGCCTAATGCAGAACACCATGCAGCAGGAGCTGCAGTAGGCACGTGAGCTTCCTTGAGATGGCCCACTCTATTGGGCAGTTTTTCTGCAGATCAATATGAAGATAAACTTTCATAAAATAAGTTTGTGTAAATGAATTAATGATTTTATAGATTTCCTGATTTGATTTAAATAGTTTTAGGGAGTTAGGGTAAATGATAGAAAGTTTAAGCAGATGGCTTAAATTGTTTTGCCAAATAGATATGATAAAGTTAAAATTAAGAGCAGAAATTGCCCCTTCTCTTGTGGAATAGTGAGGGCTACATAGCTTAGAAAAGGAGTACAGTGAGCTTTCATGCATGGCAAGTACATTGAAGAGAAAAATAGGCTTGGGACAAAGTAATGCTGAAAACATTCATTCTAGGTTGGGTCTGAGTTCCTGGATTTTGTGATCTAGAGATGTAGTCACAGGTTTTGGTGTACACCATAAAAAGGCAAGGTAATGAACAAAGAGTAAATAATTTTATTATTAATATATAATAGAGAATTTATGATTAGTCAGTCTAGCTGAACAACTTCAAAAATAAGATGTAAGATAGATTATTTGTTTCTTAGTAAATACAGATTGGTCATCATCTAAGCATAGGGAAAAGTTGCTACTGTAGAATTGGCTTGCTTAAACTTTGTTAGTCAATGACATAAGAATTATGGCTTTGGGGTTATTATGAGAAAATATAGATGTGAGAAAGTTAGATGAGAAATTTTTAGTTAGGTATGAGTTTCAAAAGCAGGATACACAATCAATAATCCTGTTGTAATTTCCTCTTCTGTGATTCTCTTTTTGAAGCATGGGTTTTGGTGATTGTTTTTAGAAAATTTGTAACTTGTGGCTATGAGGTAATCTTTGTCTTACATAGAGAACTTTGTCTTAGATGGTTTTAAAAGGCTAAGAGAAAAATAAACTTGTTGGAGCTTACTTCATCCACCAAGTGTGTGAATGTGTGTTTGCTTTACATTGTCACCAACCCCACATCCTGTCATTGGATCATTGACATAGCTAATCTTCAACATCCTAATATCAAATTAGGTTGTATTAGAAATGAATTACGTAAAAATTAATTATTTACTATTGCAAGATTTGAAGATTTTCTAATAATATCATTGTATTTCTCTCTGATTTGATATCTTTCTTTATCCATATGTACTAAAGATGTTAGTATTTATTGTTTTGACTTATTTTTTTGCTTGTTGACTTTGATTTTGGTTGTTTTCTGTTTCGTTTTTTGGGACAGTATTGTTCTCATGTGTTTCTTATTTGTTTTATTGTATATTTGTTTGAATAAAAATAATAACAATAAAATTGTATTGATAGGGAAATGAAGAGGACCTGAAAGTAATTGGGAGGGAGAAAAAACATGATCAAAATATAGCATATGAACCACTCAGAGTTTGTAGAGACTGAGCCACCAACCATACATGGGCTGGTCTATGACCCTCTGGCATACATGAAGCAGAGGACTGCCTTGTCTGGCCTCTGTGAGAGAGGATACACCTAATCCTGAAGAGACTTGACATGTGAGGGTGAGTGATGCTGGTGGGGAGTGAGGTGAGAGTGAATGGATAAATGGGTAACCACCCCCTCAGGAAGAAAGGTGGAACTGAATGAAGTTCTCAGGGATGGTGGGGCAGAAAGGGGGACAACCTTTGGAATACAAATAAATAAAAGAATAATAACTTTAACAAATGAAAGAGAAAAAAACAGGTTTTCAATAAAACAAAATGAACATAAACATTAAAGCCTGGTGTTATATACGAGTCTGAGAAGGAATCTTTCCTGAAATTATATTATGGTGATCAGGTAAATATTAGGGGGTGGGGTATGATGCTTGTGATAGTTTGCATATGCTCAGTCCAGGAAGTGGCACTATTACAAGGTGTGGCCCTGTTGGAGTGGCTTTGGCCTTGCTGGAATAGGTGTTTCACTGAGGGTGTGAGCCATCAGAAACACGTCCTAGCTGCCAGGAAATCAGTCTTCTCTTAGAAGCCAGCATATGAAGATGTAGACCTCTCAGCTCCTCCTGCACCATGTCTGCCTGTATGATGCCATATTCCTGTCTTCATGATACTAGGCTGAACCTCTGAACCTGTAAGCCAGCTCCAATTAAATGTTGTCATCATAAGGATTGCCTTAGTCATAGTGTCTGTTCACATAAATTAGACCCTAACTAAGACAATGTTTAAGAATGATTTTGAATATGACATGATCTACAATCATGACAAGCCTCCAAGTACACCAGTGAAAGATATTTTTAGATGGGTTACTCTATGTCCATGAGAGATGACAATAACTAGATTGATGGAGGTGGAAGGACTGTCCCTAGCTGGAAAGCACCATTGCCTGGGTTGAAGTCCTAGACTGCATAAAAAGGAGAAAGTTCCCTGAGCACAGAGCATTCGCTGCTCTCGCTTTGTTGGAGATACACAACTCAAGTTCCTGCCTCTACAACTTCTCCACACCCTGAACACAAACCATGAACTGAAACAATTCTTCCTTCAGTTGACTTTGTCCAGTAGTTTGTCCCAGCAATAAGTAATGTTACCTAATTAGAGTAGGTACTTTTCTGCTCTTAGGATAAAATAACCAAAAGCCACTTACAGAAGAAAAAGATGGTTTTGGCCAAGGTTCCAGAAGTCCAAGAGTCCATCACAGTGGGGAAGCACAGCAACAAGAAGCAGGAGCAAGAAGCTGAGAGGTCACATCTCAACTGCACAAAGGAAACAGAGAGGTCACATCTCAACTGCACACAGGAAACAGAGAGGTCACAGCTCAACTGCACACAGGAAACAGAGAGACCAAACTGTAAGCAAACTGTAAGGGGCAATAAACTCCTAAGCTGTGCTATACTCACAACAAAGCTTATAGGTCTGAGAAGAAATGAGGTACATTCTAAATGTTTATACATCCACAAACAGTATAACCAGTTGGGGACAAACCATTGACATATATAAGCCTACAGGCCACTTCTCATCAAAATCACAATATTCAACTCCTGACCCCCATAGGCTCAGGGCCATATCAAAATGCAAAATGCATTTAGTCCAATATTTTAAAATCTCCATAATATTTAATAGTCTGAAAATTCCAAAGTCCAAAGTCAATTCTGAGACCTGAGGAAAACTCCGAAGTATGACACCATGAACAACCATAAAAGATAAAAATTTTAAAAAGAATTACATATTTTCAACAAAAGCAAAATATATGTTCTCATTTCAAAATGGAGAAGGTGAGGGTATATTGAGGGAAGAGTAAAGCAAAGCCAGCAAAAATTCAGCAGGGAAAATATCAAGTCGTGTAGCTCTATGTCTAGTGTATAAAGTGTAGGTATATTTAATCTCAAAGGACTTGCATCATGTTTACCCATCTTTCTCTCTCTAAGCACTAAGCTTTCTAGATCGTCTGATGGATGCCAGGGATTAGATTGCATGTGTTTTTATACTGTTTTACTATTTGTGCTGATGGTAAGTATACCAAGTATTTATAGATCTATCTTGTAAGTAATAAAATGTTAACAGGAAAATAAAACCATGCTTCTCCATTTTTCCATGAACACATCTCAGCACTTATTAATAGTCTCTGTCTGGTGCATGTACATGACTGGAACATCATTTGGTGTTTATATGTGTCAAAATGTCATACAGTACTCCATGCTTATGAATATTTTTATGTTTTGTACGAATTAGTGATACAGTTTAGAAAATAGGACAAATGATGATACAGCTCTTTTCTTGCTAATTTTAATTTGTTGTACTAAAAAGCTAGGTATTGGGTTTTTGGTTTTGTTTTTTTTTTTTTGAGACAGGGTTTCTCTGTATAGCCCTGGCTATCCTGTAACTCACTCTGTAGACCAGGCTGGCCTCTAACTCAGAAATCCGCCTGCCTCTGCCTCCCAAGTGCTGGGATTAAAGGCATGCGCCATCACCGCCCGGCCAAAAGCTAGGTATTGTTGTTTGTGGAAATTGATTATTTTCACTGAACTTTTTAATCTCCACATAAAATATCAACATAATTGCCTTAGTTACAACACTAAAACATGTTATTTTTAAGCTGATCTCATAGAAACTGACAATAGCTTTAACCAGATTGTGAAGGGAGGTGATAGTATAGAGAGCAGGGAACTACTGATCGGGAGGTGCTGACTCAAGGTTGGAGAGTGGAAAGGCTCTGGTGCCTCTACACAGCAGGGTGACTATTGAAAACTATGTTAAGTGCATTTCAAAAGGCAGAAGATGGACTTTTGAAAGTGTTTATCATGAATGATAAATACTTGAGGGGAAAACACAGTAATATTTAAATATTATTTAATAAATATGCGTCTGAAACTATAGCACAGCACATCACTAATAGATGAAACTTTTATGCTTTGAAATCTTTTATGAATTCTTTGAAAATTTTGTACATCTTGATAATATTCAGCTTCAGACCCACCCAACCCTGTGTCCTCTGTTTTGAAAACCATGGTACCTAATATGTGCTGTCCATATACTTTTGAGTTTATAGCCAAACACTAGAGTGTAGTCAACTTACTAGAGGCCATCCACTTGAAAAAACCTGGCTCCCCATTTCTCAGAAGTCTCAAATTGCTAATAGTTTCTCAGGCAGGAGTTGGAATTCATGCCCCCTTGCCTCTTCCAGGCTTGTATTTTGTCTGGCTTGAGCTTGCACAGGCCTGTGCCCGCTGGCACAACTGTGGTGAGTCCATATTTACAACTTCCCTGTCATGTCCAGGAAAGACTGTTTCCTTGTAGTCATCCATGACCACTGGTTCTTACAGTCCCACCTTCCATAAGGGCTCAAAGATGCAATAATTTATAGGTATAGTGGTAACTCACTAGAAGTCACTTTAACACCATAGCCCCTGTCCATTTAGCAGAATAACAGCAGTGTCAGGGAATAAATGTAACCAAGGATGTGAAAAGCTTAAACAATGAAAACTTCCTTTTAGTATGATTTTGAAAATGATATGTGGGCTTTTTAAACCAAATAATATAAGCTATTAATTATAATAAGATAAGCTATATTCCCAGTAATAAAAGACCTATTTTATACAAGTGTTATAATAACTAATTAAGATAGCAAAATTAAACATGAGACAATGAGGCATCTAGAATAAATTATTACATCATAAATTTTAAATGGTGCATGATTAAATTGCTCTGAAAGTTGAATTTGTAATAAATTACATAATGTGAACATTTTGTTGCATAACTATTAACACTATTAAACATTTCATATAGTATGGGTATCTTTGCTTATGGTTGTAATAATTAGTGAAGCTTAAATCTCTTGCTAGTTGATTGATTTTTCCCTTAAGTGAATTTTTTTTCTTTTTTTAATTAGATATTTTATTTATTTACATTTTGAATGATATCCCCTTTCCTTGTTTCCCCTCCGAATAAAAACCCTGTTCCCTTCCCCAACCCCCTGATCACCAACCAACCCTCTCCTGCTTCCTGGTCATGGCATTCCCCTACACTGGGGCATAGAGTCTTCACAGGACCAAGGGTCTCTCTTCCCATTGATGACCAAATAGACCATCCTCTGATACATATGAAGCTGGAGCCATGAGTCCCACCATGTGTACTCTTTGGTTGGTGGTTTAGTCCCTGGGAGCTCTGAGGGTACTAGTTAGTTCATATTGTTGTTTCTCCTAAGGGGCTGCAAACCCTTCAGCTCCTTGTGTCCTTTCTCTAGCTCCTTCATCGGGGACCTTGTGCTCAGTCCAATGGATGGTGGCTGTGAGCCTATACTTCTGTACTAGTCAGGTACTGTCAGAGCCTCTCAGGAGACAGCTATATCAGGCTCCTGTCACCAACACTTGCTGGCATCCGCAATACATCGGGGTTTGATGATTTAATATGGGAAGGATTCCCAGGTGCAGCAGTATCTGGATTGTCCTTCTTTCAGTCTCTGCTCCATACTTTGTCTCTGCAACTCCTTCCATGGGTATTTTGTTCCCCCTTCTAAAATGGATCGAAGTATCTACACTTTGGTCTTCCTTCTTCGTGAGTTTCTTGTGGTTTGTGGATTGTATCTTGGGTATTCCAAGCTTCTGGGCTAATATTCATTTATCAGTGAGTGCATTCCAGGTGTGTTCTTTTGTGATTGTGTTACCTCACTCTGGATGATATTCTCCAGATCCATCCATTTGCCTAAGAATTTCATAAATTCATTGTTTTTAATAGCTGAGTAGTACTCCATTGTGTAAATGTTCCACATTTTCTGTATCCATTCCTCTGGGTTGTTTCCAGCTTCTGGATATTATAAATAAGGCTGCTATGAACATAGTGGAGCATGTATCCTTATTACATATTGGAACATCTTCTGGGTACATGCCCAGGCGTGTGTTGCTGGGTGCTCAGGAAGTACTATGTCCAATTTCCTGAGAAACTGCCAAACTGATTTCCAGAGTAGTTGTACCAGCTTGAAATCCCACCAGCAAGGAAGAAATGTTCCTCTTTCTCTACAACCTTGCCAGCATCTACTGTCACCTGAGTTTTTGATCTTAGCCATTGTGACTGGTATAAGGTGGAATCTCAAGATTGTTTTTATTTGCATTTCCCTGATGACTAAGGATGTTGAACATTTCTTTAGATGATTCTCAGCCATTTGGTATTCCGCAGTTGATAATTCTTTGTTTAGTTCTGTACACCATTTTTAATAGGGTCATTTGTTTATCTGGAGTCTAACTTCTTGAGTTCTCTGTATATCTTTGATATTAGCTCTCTATCAGATATAGGATTGGTAAAGATCTTTTCCCAATCTGTTGAGTGCTGTTTTGTCCTACTGACAGTTTTTAGGTGAATTCTTATAAATGGAGGTATATAAATCAAGGCTAACTTCAACTAAAATACTCTTGCTATTTTGAAGAGATAAGTTGTTTTCCTAAACATCATGAATTAAATTTGATGTTAAAAGGTTTTATTCATTTGTGAGTTATAACACATGACTACATTATATTAATTTGCATAATTCATATTTTTCTTATTTTTTATAAATTCAAGATTGAGAACACAGAGAGTGTTATTGTTCTACTTGTGGTAATAATTCTTTATGAATTTGTCGCTTGAATTTTTCATATCTGTAATAGGAATTAAGGAACATTTCTTTTATTTTTGAAATCAGAATATAATTAGTTTTCTCTTTCTCTTTCCTTCTCTAAAATGTTCCATGTGCCTCTCTTTGCTTTTTTTTAAAATTCATGACCTCTTTTTATGTTAACTATGATTATAAACACACACACTCACACACATATATGCTACCAGCCCAGGGATGACACCACCCACAATGGGCCTTCCCAGCCTTGATCACTAATTGAGAAATTGCCTTACAGCTGGATCTCATAGAGGCATTTCCTCAAGCAAGGCTCCTTTCTCTGTGATAACTCAGATGTGTCAAGTTGACAGACAAAACCAGCTAGTAAACAAAGTATACAAATCACACATGATGTAAGGCTCCATGTTCACTAGTTGTTGGCCAACAAAAAACATGCAACTGTATTTTTAGATGTTTATTTGTCTCATAATTCTTTATTATTATTATTATTAGTAGTAGTAGTAGTAGTAGTAGTAGTAGTAGTAGTAGTAGTTTCTTATTCTTGTCCCTCTCTTTTCTTTCCTCTTTATTTCATTTTTGCTATTTTTTATTTATTTTATTTTTAATAAGATAATTTACCAAACAGGAATAAAAATTCCCATATATCTCCCAAGATGCCTAGCTTTATATCCTATTAGTTTTGATATTTTTAATTGAAAATTAATAATATATTGAAGAGATGAACT
>NW_022196904.1:95349735-95349873 GCF_008632895.1 Mastomys coucha | reverse complement strand
TTGTAGCTAAGCTGAGAGTTGATAGTTCTGCTGCACCAAGAAATAAATTGTAGGCTCGATTTTTGGATGAAGACTTTCTGCTATGGTCAAAGCTATTTGACTTGAGTGAGTGACTTCATTCTCAGCCCACAGAGAACA
>NW_022196904.1:95349204-95349422 GCF_008632895.1 Mastomys coucha | reverse complement strand
GAAAAGCATTCATCTCAGAGAAAGAGTAACTTATAAAGTCCTCTTCTTCAAACTTCATACAAGAGTTATAAACGTCAAGCAAAGCATTCAGTCTCACTTTGTTGTTCTCTTACAAACCACCTCCCTACTTAATCATCTATGTTTCTTTGAGTATATAAATACTTTTGAAATATATAAGCTGTTCTGAAAACCATAGTACAGTGTAAAAACATGAAATA
>NW_022196904.1:95310875-95347669 GCF_008632895.1 Mastomys coucha | reverse complement strand
CTCTTCTATCTCTTGCATTCTGTTGGTGATGCTTGCATCTATGTCTCCTGATTTCTTTCCTAGGTTTTTTACCTCCAGGGTTGTCTCACTTTCTGATTTCTTTATTGTTTCCATTTCCATTTTTAGATTCTGGGTGGTTTTGCTCATTTCCTTCACCTGTTTGATTGTGTTTTCCTGTAGTTCTTTAAGGGATTTTTGTGTTTACTCTTTAAGAGCTTCTAGATCTTTACCTGTGTTCTCTTGTATTTCTTTGAGGGTGCTATTTATGTCTTTCTTAAGGGCCTGTATCATCATCATTATAAGTATTTTTATATCTGAATCTTGCATTTCCGGTATGATGGTGTGTCCAGGACTTGCTATTGTGGGAGAATTGGGTTCTGATGATGGCAAGTGACCTTGGTTTGTGTTGTTTATTTTCTTATGCTTGCCCCCTGCCATCTGGTTAACTCTAGTGTTAACTGCCCTTGCTATATCTGACTGGAGCCTGTCCTTCCTGTGATCCTGGTTATGTCATAACTTCTCAGAGTCAAGCTGTCTCTGTGATCCTGTGATTCTGGGATCCTGGGACCCTAGGCTTGTTAGATCACCTGGGAGTATGGCTTTCTCTGTGTGTTGTGGGACTGGCTGCTGAGCTTGTGCCCAAGGTCTGCTCAGAACACTAACCCAGACAGACTGGAAGGAACCGGAGTCACTGGGCTGGTAGAGTTCCTGTGTGCCTAGTCCTGCTGGTCCCAGTTACTCCCAGTGTTGGGACAGATGTTGGTTCCTGCTCACCTCTGATCCTGCATGTACCAGAGAGCCTGGGAGTGGAGCTTCCTCTGGGTGTTGTGGGACTGGCTGCAAAGCTTGTGCCTAAGGTCTGCTGTCTGATCCTGGGTGTTTCAGAGCACCTGGGAGTGTAGCTTCCTCTGGTTGTTAGAGAGATGAACTCTTTAAGAAGAGGTACAGGGGGGAAGAATTTAAAATAACATATACTACAGTCATACCACTAGAAAGTTTGCCTGGGTAAAAAGATGCACAGTTCAAATTCTGAATCCTCCGTTATTAGAAATCCTCACTGGAATGATCACTCTCATAGATTCCAGGTAGGTTCCACTGAACTAGGCTTCCACACCAACACACACACACACACACACACACACACACACACACACACACACACTCACTAACTCTAGTTATCTTTCCTCACACTCCTTCCCTCTGTTTCTTCTCCTGACAACCTGATCACTCTTGTACCCTTCCCCACCCACTCCCAATCCACCTTCAAAATCTATCCTAGTTCCCCTCCACTGGGAGATCCGTGCATCCCTCCTCTTTACCTAACCTCAGTGGGTCTGTGGATTATACCTTAATTATCATTTACTTACCAGCTAATATCATATCTACTTGTGATAGCTACTCATGTTTGTCAGATTGACTACATATGGAATGAACTACAATCCAGAAATGGAGGGCACACCTGTGATCCAGATTTTGAGGCTAGAAGACACAGGTTTCAGATCCAGATCTTGACATGGAATGACACATGCTTTCCATCCAAATCTTGAGGCATGGTGGTACACACCTTTAATCTGGGCCATACCTTCTGCTGGAGTCCTACATAAGGACATTGGAAAAGGGGAAAATGTACTCTTCTTCACCTGTTTGCACTTACTTGCCAGCACATTTTACTTCTTCAGAATTCCAGCTTATACAGAAGACCAGCTGACACAACTAGCCTCATGGGACTGAGCAACTACTAGATTCTTAGACTTCCCATTCAAAGCTGCCCATTGTTGGGCTAGTTGGACCACAGACTGTAAATCGTTACAATAAATTTCCTAAGTATATTGAGACATTCCATAAGTTCTATGACTCTAGAGAACCCTAATTAATACACAAATAGACACTTGATTTTGATAAAGAGGCCAGAAATATACAATGGGGGAAAAGAACAGCATTTTCAACATTCATGATGGCCAAACTGGATGTCTGATACTAGGACGATGCAAATCTACACTCTTCACCCTACACAAAACTCAAGTCCAAGTAATTCAAAGATCTTAACATGAAACCGGTTACACGGAACCTGATAGAAGAGAAAGTGTGGGAATAGCTTTGAACTCATTGGCACAGAAAGGGTGAAGGAATGGGGGAAGGGTAGTGGAAGAGAGGAGGTAGATAAATAAATTAATGGAGATAAGTAAATAAATGGATAATATCCAAAATATATAAAGAACTCAAGAAATTAGATATTAAGAAAAGAAATAGCCCAATAAATTTGGATATAGATTCAAAAAGAGAATTTTCAACAGAGCAAACACAAGTGATTGAGAAACACTTAAAAAAATGTTCTTCGCCCTTAGCCATCAGAGAAAGGCAAATCAAAACTACTGTGAGATTTTATCTTACACCTGCATAATTCCTAAGATCAACAAAAAAGTGACAGCTCATCCTGGCAAGCATATGGAGTAAGAGAAACACTCATATATTGCTTGTTTTTGGTTATGCAAACACATAAAGTCACTATGAAAATCAGTGTGGTGGTTTTTCAAGAAGCTGAGACTCATTATACCTCAAATACCAGCTATACCATACTTGGGCATATGTTGGGCCCTATTTGGCCCTGGTTTGGGCCTTGAGGACAAACCCGAGCCTGGCTCGAGTTTTGTAAACTGTCTCAGTCACTTCTGTACTGGAGTGAATTAGCATGACCTGCTTAAGCTTGCCTTTGCCTAGCTCCTGCTGACATAGAGTAAATTGTTGACTCTGTCAAGCATCCCATACCCTTAGTCAACTTTCCCATCCTCCTATGTAATCTCACATGAGCAGAAAACTCCACCTCCTCTCTCAACCCTTTATAAAGAGAAGATTGGTACATTAAACCTAGTACCTGCTTTGACAGACTCCCAGCTGGGGGTGATTATTTTCAGGAGGCAGGAGATCCGAGCCTCCATCACTCACCATCCTGCTCAGCCTGGTGAGGCTCTGCTGGACCAGGTTCTCTCCCTCTTTCCTGGTTCTGCCTGCAGAGAGCCTGTCCGGCAGGCATATGCACAAAAGATGCTTCATTCTATCACAATGACACTTGTTCAGTGTTACTCTATTCATAATAGCCAGAAGCTAGAAACAGCCTAGCTTTTCCTGTCCTTCAACAGAAGAATGGATACAGAAAATATGTTACATTTACACCACTGAAATTACTCAGCTGTTTAAAAACTACATGAAATCGGCATACAAATAGATGGATGTAGAAAAACAATCATCCTGAGTAAGGTATCCCAGATCCAGGAAGTCAAGTATGATATATATTGGCTTATATGCAGATATTAGCTCTTAAGTCAGTAACTAAACTGTAATCCATAGAAACACAGAAGTTATAGAATGGGAGTATCAGGTGGGGAGGGAGGGGGCGAGGGAGGAATGAGAGGAAATAAGGCAGAAGGCAGCCAACTGTAAGGGAAATTTGAGAGGTCACATAGAAAGTTAACAGAATACAAACCTCCTAAAATATATACTTATATTAAGGAAATCAAATTAAATTGTCAAATATTGAGGGAGACATATTTCCAACTGGCCATCTCTTGTCACCAAACAAATGAATGAATTAATGAATGAATGCAAACTTAGCCACTGGGGTAAAGGATAAAAATAGAACTATCATTTATACCAGCTAGGAGAGGAAAAATATGTTTTCTCTAATGGAATGACAGTAGGTATATCAATCCCTCCATAGCAGGTCTCATGATCAGGAGTAGGCTTTTTGTGTGATTTTATTTGGTTAGTTTTGTGGTTTAGTACTTTGTGTGTTTTTCTATCATTTTAGGCATTATGGGTTTTTTTTTCTGTTTTGTTGTTGTGTTGAGATTTTGTTGCTATATTGTATTTTTCTTTTCATAAAATCTTAAAATTGAGTGGATATGCAGGAGGAGAGAACCTAGATCTTTGAAAGGGGAAGAATATAATGTGTGTGTGTGTTGAATAATAAAAATTAAATGAAACACATCATTAAGTCAATTCCCTCTGAATAGATATTTTTGAGAAATACATAGGGCATTAACATGTGTTTGTAAGCAGGGCATTTTAAACCAGTAAAGAAGATATATTCAAAAAAGAAAATGAAAACAAAGAAAGCAAAAGAGGAGAAACATCTTCAGCAGGGGGTGCCTAATGAAGTAAAGGTATTAGACGAAGGAAACAATCCATTTAACCAATAAAAATTGTATCTGCTGAAAACTGGATTGACTATATGCTCTCTCCTTTTATTCTAACATTCAGGTTTATATTTCCTATGTTGGTTAGTTTGATCTTACAGCTATAACCTCATGTGGAGTGGGTAATTCCAATTTTTAGGAAAAAATAGAAGATAATGATCATTATTAACAGTGCATCACCTCTCCCCATCATTTCAGAGTCTGTACCACTCTTCTTCCATGAATAGTTCGATCTCCCATCCCTTTGCATATCTCCACAAAATCTGAATATCTTTATCCTTTCTGAGACCTCTCTATCATCAGGTACTTTAATAAATGTGTGTGAACTTCCCATTTGACTGAGCTAATTTCATATAGACTAAGATGATCAGATGCTGAGAGGATAGACTAAATTTTTAAACTTCTTTATACAGTTGCTATGCTTTCACATTTAATATGAGAAAGACAACCTTATACATGACACCGAAAAATATCAAATGACTATGTTTGCGATAGTATTATCTACCTGAGTAACTGTCATGAGGATAAAAGGAGTTTTTGTGAGTTAATTTCAGTTTTTGGCTTGTACAGGAGTTCAAAACTGATTTTTCTTCTCCACAGCCCAGAATTAAACTTGAAGATCAAACCTGTCAAACAATAGGAGAAACAGGAGAAACCATTGTGTGATTCCAAGACTGAGTTTGAACCTCTGAAGGTTTCCTTTTGACAGAATCTGTCTTCAAATTTAGTTTCAGATAATGATATTTCTCAAATATATTTCTTTGGCCTGCTGAGCAATTTGATACAAAGGGAGATCTCTCTAGGATTCATTCATATCTTAGGATCCCACTACCGAAGGGAACATATATCTCCACCTCTATCTCCACTATACATTTCCGTTATTTGTCTAAAAAAAGTAGCTTCCTTTACTATATTCTGTCTCTTTCCTAAATTCATTCAAATTGCAGAGTCTATTCTTGGTCCCATTCATTCACATGAAAATAATTTGAGAACTCTAAATATTGTTTCCATTCCTCAATTTTTCCTTCATAGTACACCAGATGGTAATTGTATTTTTGTGTGTTTTTCATGTTTAATTTATTTATTTTTGAATGCTAATAAGTCTGCATAATTTTTCTTATTCATCCTTACCAGTTAATTCCAGTGAACTTAGAGAAAGCAAGGAGGTGTCTCCCTTGTTTCTGGATGAAGTTTTTATTTTTATTTATTTATTTATTTTTTACTCCATGATGTTTTGAGTTAGTCCTTATATTCTCTTTCTTGATGTACTCTGAGGCAAAAAAATAGCAGGATTCGTTTGATATACTTGAGATTTCATCTCAATGAGACCACACTACCAATACACAGAATGATCTTAGTAAAGTATGTTACTGACATAGTTAAAGATTTGCTCAGGCTTCTTTGGGGCAAAAACAGAGAAACAGCATTCACACAACACCAAGTCTCACATAAAAGAAAATGATATGATTTATTATAGAACCAAATATAAGGGACCATGACCTAGTAACACAAAGCTGCATCATCCTAAACCATAGTTTCATGACATCCTTGTAATAATGTAAAGAAAAACCATAATTCAGGGCATTTCTCAAACATGTTGGTGGAAAAACTAGATATGTCCCAGCACAGCAGAAATATTTCTAGTATGGAACTCAGATGCCATCTGATAACATTCTTAGTTTGGTGGGAGCTGTTGGCCTGTCCATACACTCCATGAAGGTTTATAGTCACATGCACAAAGGTGAACAGCATTTGGCTCTTTGGGGGCTGTGAAATCTCAAGATTATTTGGTCTTGGGATATCATTCCAACTATCTACAGTTGTTGTGATTCCTATCAATTAGCCTTGTAGATTCTCTAATGTTTAATGCTAAACATAGTTTAAAATACTTGGCTTTTCTTCTTCTTTAAATTTCAGTTCACAGATACCTCCATGACGCCAGACAAACCACAGGACTGATCAGAGACATTCATTCGGTTTCATTTCTCAGTCAAACTACAATTCTCAGAAATCTTTTTCTTCTTTTCTCCTCCAACCCTCTCAAAAACCACAAGTAAATTTGGTAGTTCTCAGTCACGAGTCAGGAGTACACTGGTGATTAACCATTACTTTTAATAAGCTATTTTTTCTAGGCATTTCTGCATTTTTCATTCTTTTTCAGTTTCCAAATTTAAGGCTTATTTGAAAAATCCATGCCATGCTGTGATAAATTGAAGTATACAGGTTTAATAATATATTCCTTTTTCTAGTATAAACAAAACAATTTAAGATTATTGAATCCTGAATGTTATTATTCATAGAGACTGCTATCTTTTGTAATTTTATGAAGAAATAAATCTTTTGTGGTGGAAATGTTCTTTAGCATAGGGGAAGACTTAGGGGTGGCCCCTCTGCTGAATGGTGGGAATGTTCTTTGGCATAGGGGAAGATTTAGGGGTGGCTCCCCTGCTGAAAGGCAGGGAAGGGGCACCTTCACATAATCTCCCTGCAGCCTAGAGCATGACTGCTCCATGAAGGAGGGGGCACCTTCTGATAATCTCCCTGCAGCTGAGGACATAACTGCTCCATGAACCCAAGATGTTTTGGAAGTAATTCAAGGCTACTGAGAGCTGTGCATGCAAGGACCAAAGAAACAGACCTCATTCACCTGGGCATGGGGGAAAAAATATTTACTGTAAGATAGTGAAGAAGTGGGCATGCTTTGCCATGAGAAAGTGCTAAGAGATTGTGCTACATGATTGTTGTTAAATTCTAGTTTTAGTCTTCCTGTGTTTTACTATAATAGATTTCTCACATTAAAGTTTATTGCCATTGCCAGCAGAGCGGTGGTCCTCTTGTTCTCATTCAGTTGCCCTCTCTACTTCAGCCTCACCCTTGTCGGCTGGCTCCGACAATCTTTTGCCCTATGAATTTAATATGAAATCTTACAAACATATATTCATGATATTACAAAAACAGCTGCCTTAATTCTGTTTAGGAATTTTACATATAAACTACCATTGGAAACATAACAATAATCTAGCAAAAAATGTTTCATGTCCAACATGTCAAAATATTTAAATCAATACAAAAATATAATCCTTGGTTATCTGAAGGCTCTAGTGCTTAAAGTTTATTTCTTCTATGCCATTAATCTACATTATATTAAAATACATTTTAAGTAAAGTACTCATTTTTTGGATAATTTTTGTCCTTCTAAACTACATGCTTT
The DNA here is from genome assembly GCF_008632895.1 of Mastomys coucha. Classification (NCBI taxonomy): domain Eukaryota; kingdom Metazoa; phylum Chordata; class Mammalia; order Rodentia; family Muridae; genus Mastomys; species Mastomys coucha. Next base: position 95,340,265 of record NW_022196904.1, on the reverse strand, counting down.
TATGTTATTAGATTAGGCCTCTCTGAACAGTACACCAAAATGTTTTTGAATACTACTGTTGCATGATGCATACTAATGAGCTCAAATATCAGATTTCAAGTGGTTTAAGGGCTTGCTGACAGAAGCTCTGGTATGGCTGTTCTCTGAGAGATTCTATCAGCACCTGACTAATACAGATGCAGATACTCAAACCTAACCATCAGACTGAGCCCAGGGACCCCAATGGAAGAGCTAGAGAGTAACTGAAGGAGCTGAAGGGAATTGCAACATAGCAATATCTAACCAGACCACCCAGAGCTCCCAGACACTAAACCACCAACCAGAGTATACATGGTGGGATCCATGGCTCCAGATACATATGTAGCAGAAGATGGCCTTATCTGACATCAATGGGAGGGAAGGCCCTTGGTCTTGTGAAGACTTGATGCCCCAGTGTAGGAAGATACTTGAGTGGTGAGGTAGGAGTGGGTGAGTAGGTAGAAGAGCACTCATAGAGGCAAAGGGGGATGGGATTGAAATGAATAAAATGACTAATTAAAAAATAATACCAAAAGAATTGAAGAATATGTGAATTTGTATTTCCTATCCCACACCTCTAGTGGAAGCCTCCTACCCTACCAGAAGCCAGCCCAGACCCATGCACCTCAAGTGAGACTGCACCACTGCACAGCAATTGCCTGGCATACCTCAACTGCCCCTTCCCTCTAGATCACAATATCATGGCCCACACCTCTGGCAGAAGCGTCCTACTCCACCAGAGGCCAGGCTAGCATCCTGAACCCCAGAGGACTCTCAGACCAAATTAGAGGCCATACATATCACCAGAACTCTAGCCACCAAGTGGAGTGGCAGCTTCCTGTTGGGCAAGAGGCCATCCAGGCTATCAGAAGTCCAGCTTTCAACTTGGGTGGAGAACTTCTACTTCACCATAGGCCACTCCAACCAGAAGACCAACGAGGAAACACAAACAAAGAAAGAAGATATCCATCTAACAAAGACAAACCTAAAAGTTGGCACCTAGACCTGTAATCACTCCAAATCCAGATGCCTAAAAGTCAGTGTAAGAGCACAATCTGTGCATATTCTGCTAGCAGCCTTCATATGAAGGTGTAGAACTCTCAGCTCTGCCTGCACCATGCCTGCCTTGATGCTGCCATGCCCCCACCTAGAATATAATGAAATGAACCTCTGAACCTTCCTACAGGGTCAAATGTTGAATGGTGTAAATAACTTATAGCTGCTACAACTCCTAGTCAGATTTCAGGTTCAGAGACATCAGAAAATGTGTCAAAAGATTACAAGGCTCTAAGGGATGGAGATAAACTGGTACAGATGGAAGAAGCTCCATTTTTCACAGGAGAATCAATTAAGACCATTGTGAAGACAGTATTTATATCTGACCTTTTATGGGAGCAGTAAGTGGGACCCTGACAGTGATGGACTTTAAAGTATACTTCAAAAATATAGAAAGGGACCCACATTTCATCCTCGATGTTCCTCTTAGAGTGATATGCAGAGTGAAGAAGATTGGCACACAGAGCCATAGGGATAGTTCTTGTGATATAGAGATTGCATGCAAGGATATGAGGAACCTGATACTTGCATATAAGCAGGAAGAACAGCGAAAACTTGGGATATTTGAAAACCTCAACAAGCATGCTTTTCCTCTTTCCAATGGGCAGATGTTATTTGCATTCAACTATAAAGAAGTTTCCAGTTAATGGCAGTTAATTCAGTGTCTGAATATAAGAGACAGGGCTTGCCAAATGAGAGTTGGAAAATATCCCAAATAAACAGTAGTTATGAGTTCTGTGATACCTATCCTGCCATCATTGTTGTGCCAACTAGTGTGAAAGATGATGACCTTTCAAAAGTGGCAGTCTTTCGAGATAAAGGCAGAGTCCCTGTGTTGTCATGGATTCACCCGGGAAGTCAGGCAGCAATTACATGTTGCAGCCATCCACCAGTGGGTCCCAATGATAAATGCTGCAAACAAGATGAAAAATACCTGCAGACAATACTGGATGCTAACACACAATCACATAAACTTACTATCTTTGATGCCCAACAAAACAGCATTGCTGATACCAACAAGGCAACAGGTGGCAGACAAGAAAGTGAAAGTGCTTACCCTAATGCAGAACTCATATTCACGAGATCCACAATATTCCTGTGATTAGGGAGTCACTTTATAAATTAAAGGAGTTAGTGTACCCTGCAATTGATGAGTCACATTGGCTATCCAATGTGGATAGGACACATTGGCTGGAATATATACGGATTCTCCTTGCTGGGGCAGTGAGAATTGCTGATAAAATAGAATCTGAGAAAACATCTGTGGTCATCCACTGCAGTGATGGGTGGGATCAAACATCCCAGCTCACATCTCTGGCAATGCTGATGTTGGACAGTTATTAATGGACCATTAAAGGATTTGAGGCTCTCATAAAAAATGAGTGGATAAGCTTTGGACACAGGTTTGTACTGATGCCATGTTGATGACAACCATGGAAATGCTGACCGATCACCTGTATTTCTTCAGTTTATTGATTGTGTTTGGCAGATGACAAGACAGCATTTGAGTTTAATGAATTATTCTTGATTACAATTTTGGATCACTTCTATAGTCTTTTTAGGAAAACCTTTTTGTGCAATTGTGAACAACAGTGAGTCAAAGACTGTGTATATATACATATATAGAGAGTGTATATATACACTCTATATATGTATACATATATATATATAATATATATCTTTATGGTCTTGCATCAATGGCCAACTAAATGAATTCTCAAATTCCTTCTTTGTGAATTATGAAAACCATGTATTATATCCTGTTGCTAGTATGAGTCACTTGGAATTGTGGGTAAATTATTATGTACGGTGGAATCCACAGATGAGACCACAGATGCCAATTCATCAGAATCTCAAGGAGTTTCTGGCTATCAAGGCTGAGCTGCAGAAGCAGGTGTAGGACTTGCAGAGGGAGGTGGTCACACAGACCATCTCATCTTCCTCTGAGAAGGGCTCCTTACCTATCCACTCAGCTACTCCTGGACACACCTCAGTCTGATGAACAAAGCCAGTGTCCTGGGCCATCCCACTGTTCTACTCCCTTCCAGCAGCTCAGGGACCTGGCCATTGATGTTATGTTTCTAGCTTGTCATCTTACCTATTAGGACTAGGCCCAGGGACCATTTCTGGGTGATGAAAGCTCCTATTTAACAAGTGCTTCTTATGTGTGAACAGCCTGTGACCCTTTTGAGGTAGCCTTGCCCTCTGAACCACCTTTGTCCTGTACAGGTAGCTTGAGAGAAACTAGACTGAATGCAGTGTGATATTTTAACTTAAGAGAATTTCACACCACTTCTTTTCAAGTTACATCCTTGGTTATGAACAACTCCTTTATTTATAAAACACATGACCAGCCATGTGGCTCCTCTCAGCCTTTTGGCACAATTTAAAAACTGTTTTAAATGAAATATTAGTGTGGCAAATGAACCATTGACACCTGTTCTACAATTATCAGCTATCTTCATACAAGAAATCCTGTACAATTGGCACAATATGTACTGCTGTGTACATATAAGGTATTTTCAAAAGAGAAACATGCTTTATTTTCATATGTCCTTTTTTTATGTTTAGAATAATTTTTGAGGAATCATCTGCTAAACTATGCTGTATGAGAAATTCTTTCTCAATGGAGTCCATGCTGCCTTTTGTGTAGTACATTTGAATTAAGATTTGAGGTGTATCATCTCAGTGGCAATATAGTATTGTCCTCTAACTCTGGTATTTGTCTTTTGAGGTGGCACAGCCCATTCATTCATTGGAGGTAGCAGCAGATTCCCTCAGGATGCAACAATCTATGAATGCTCAGTCCTCTGGCCTTGTTGCAGGTAAACTGAGGACTCAGACAGCAACTCTGCATTTGTTGGCCTCCCTCTGTGACAGCTCTCTAAAGGAGCAAGTCTTGAATATTGCTTTGGCATCCTACCACCTGTGAAGTTGCCCAGCATCTATGTCAGATCAAGTCTTCTTTCACCTGTTAGACACCTGGACAGCTTGTTTTCATTTATCACGATCTCTTCTCGGTTGATTTACATGACTGCCTATCCATACTTTAAGGCAACCAGTACATAGCAGCTTGGGTTGGAAAGTATAACATGCTCTTCCTTGGTTTTCCCCTCTCGAAGCAGCCCTGGCTAGGCAGGCCTCTTCCAACAATTAACAGCTTTGAGCTTTGCTACCCAACCAGCCCTTCTAGTAATGAATCTCCCATCAGCTTCGATGTGTGCAGTGCCAGCATACCCAGCCCCGCCAACATTTCTATGTGTCAACTGCCCCTTCAGAGTTGGAGATGTTTTGAGACTGACTGAGTCAGCTCCTGAAGACAGATGGACCATATCTTCCTCTTGTTGGTGTCAAATCGCTGAATGCCATGTGGTCCTACACATTGACCTCGATTTCAAAATGTATTCTTAAAAGAGTTTAATTCAGACAAATACATATATAATACATGAGTTTTCAACTTGGAACCTTCTGATTCTTACAGAAAACTATCCAACCATAAGATAACCAGAGACATTTATTCAAGGAAATTTGATAAGTTATGATCAATTCTTCATTATTATCATCTGGGGGATTTGTTTCTAAACTACAATTTAAGTGATATTAGCTTTTGATTTGTGTTCATCATAGATATAAAACCTTATTTGTAAATAGATAAACTGCCATATCTGAGGTAGGAAAAACTGTGAGTTCAGGATCAGCTTTGGCTACATATTGAGTTCTGGGACAGCTGGCCTATATTGTGGAACCCTGTCTCAAAATCAATACCAAAAAGAAAATAACATGAACTATAATATTTCCTTCATATACTTTTTAAAACATGACATTTACCAATTTTCCCTAGAAATACTATGTAATTTTCCAGTGACACTTGAACTATTGAACATATAGTGAACTGGATGATGTTTTGACAAAATCAGAGAAGCCATGGGGACTGCTTCTTGTTGAAGTCAGCTAGCCTGGTACGGATGGCTGGTGAACTGGGAATCTGGCTTCTGGTCAAGCCATGTCCTACCAGCTCCATGCCAGCAGCAACACTAAAAATGTCCCCTGGATTTTAAAGAAGCACAACAGAGTATTTCCCTTTGTATGTTTCTAGCACAGAACTGTTTATAAAACAACCTGAAGTATACCTTTCTTACCTAAACAATTCTTTCATGTATGTTTTATTTAAGTACTAAAATATAAAACCTTTAAGGTTCGGGTTTTTAACCAAATACAATACTGTATTTGCCTCATCTGATGCACTGTATTCCAACCTGTAATTTAAAAATATGTTGGCTTTCTGGGAAAATAAAAAGAACACAGTCTGCATAGCCAGGGCAATATGTCACCACCAGAGTCCAGTCATAACCCTCCAGCAAGCCCTAATATTCTAACATAGCTGAAGCACAAGAAAACAACCTTACAATCAACTTTATGAAAATAATAGAGGTCTTTAAAGAGGAAATGAAAAACTTCCTAAAATAAATTGAGAAAAAGACAATCAAAACTTAGAGGAAATCAATAAATCTTTTAAAGATTGTCAAGAAAATCAAGGAAAAAAAAAGTTGAAGAAAATGAACAAAAGAGTTCAAGACCTAAAAATGGAAAGAGAAGAAATGAAGAAAATGCAAACTGGGAAATTTTGGAAGTGGAGAATCTATGTAAGTGAATAGGATCTACAGATGCAAGAATCACCAAGAGAGTACAAGAGATGGAACAGAGAATCTCAGGCATTGAAGACATAGTAGATCAATATATAGGTCAAAGGAACTGTTAAATCTAAAAAATCTCTGACACAAAACATCCAAAAAATCTAGGACACTATAAAAAGGCCAAATGTAAGAATAATAGAAAAAAAGAGAATATTCCCAGCTCAAAAACCCAGAAAATATTTTTAAAAAATCATAAAAGAAAATCTTCCTAACCCAAAGAAGAACAGGCCTATAAAGTACCAGAAGCTTACAGAACACCAAAGAAATTGAAGAAAATGAAAGTCCCCTTACCACACAATAAAAATACTAATCACAGAGAAAAAAGAATATTAAAAGCTGCAAGATAAAAAGATCAAGTAACATAAAGGCAGGCCTACTAGAATTACACACAATTTTTCAATGTAAAGTTTAAAAGCTTCAAGGGCCTGGAGAGAAGGGCTGCAGACTCTAAGAGACCACAGAGACCGATACAGACTACTATACCCAGTGAAAGGTTCAACTACCATAGATCAGGAAACAAGATATTCCATGATAAAGTCAAATTAAAACAACATCTTCCCACAAATCCAGACCTAGAGAAAATAATAGAAGAAAAATTCTAACCTAAGGAGGTTAACTATACCCATGAAAACACAGGCAATAGCATAATCAAAAAATGAAAACACACACATAAAACAACTATGACAAAACAGGTATTAACAATCATTGGTATCTATCACTATTAATGGACTGAATTCCCTAATAGAAAGACATAGAATAACAGAATGGATGCAAAAACAAAATCAATCATTCTGCTATATACAGAAAATACAAATCAACATCAAAGACTGAAATTATCTCAGAGTAAAAAGGTTGAGATGGTATTAGTTTTCTAATATCTAACAAAATAGACTTCAAACCAAAATTAATCATAAAAAAGATGGGAAAGGACAGTTCAAAGAAAAAACCCACTAAAATAATGTTTCAGTTCTCAATATCAATGCCCCAAGAAAGGACACCCACATTTGTAAAATAAACATTGTAAAGCTTAAATCATACATCAACACTCACACATTAATAGTGGGAGACTTCAATATCCCACTCTCACCAATACACAGCTCACCCAGAAATAAAATAAACAAGGAAATAATGGAGATAACAGTTATTATTAACCAAATGGTCCTAACAGATATCTACAAAGAATTTCACCTTCTCAGCACCACATGGCACATTCTCCAAAATAGACCACATGTTGAGACACTTAGCAGGTCTCAAAAAATTCAAGAGAACTGAAATAATGCCCTGTACCCAATCAGACCACCATGGGGAACCCACGGACCTTCCTGGAAAGGGGAAATAGGATAGACTTGCTGATAGACTGGGGATTGATTGGGATGGGAACAGGAGGGATCAGGTGGGAGCAAAAGAAGGGAGAGAATATTGGAAAACAACTAGAATGGGGGCGGGGATCTTTCAGGAGCAAAGTAGAAACCTAGTGCAATGAAAATTCCGTTCAATCTATGAGGGCAACACTAGCAAAGACTTCTATTAAGGGGAATGCAGAGCCTGAAATGACCATCCCTTGTAAGCAGGCAAGGCCTCAAGTGGAAGGATTAGGACATCAACACAGACACAAAACCTCTAACCTACAGTTTGTAATGCCTACAGGATGTGCTGGGACCACATCCTAGCATAATCATCATAAGAGAGACTTCACACAGCTACTGAGGGGAGCAAATACAGAGTCCTACAGTCAAATATTAGGTGGAGCTTGTTGAGTCCTGTGGGGGAAGGGAAGTAGGATTAGAGGTTACAGAGGGACAAGGATACCATAAGAACATGCACAGAATCAACTGACTGGGACTCAAGTGAGCTCACAGAGGCCATGGAGCCAGTATGGTCATGGTCCTCTGCATATATGTCATGGTTGTATAACTCCTTGTTCTTGTGTGATTCCTAACAGTGGGAGCAGGGGCTGTCTCTAACTCTTTTTGCCTGCCTTTACTACCCATTTCCTCCTACCTACAGGATGGCTTCATCCAGCCTTGATATGATGACAGAAGCCTGGTCTTATTGTAGCTTATTATGCATTATTTGGTGAATGTCTCTAGAATGTCTGTTCTTTTCTGAGGTGAAGAGGATGATGAATAGTGGAAAAGGGGGAAGAGGAGGGACTCAAGGAGATTAGGGAGGGGAGACTGCAGTCAGGGTGTAATATATGAGAGAAGAATTAATTAAAAGAAAAATAGGGTACAGATCTAACCAGAGAATTCTCAAATAAAGAAACCGAAATAGCTGAGTAATACTTAAGGAAACGATCAGCGTCCTTAGTCATTATTATAATGTAAAGCAAAATTACTCTTGGGTATAGACCCGAGCTTTATCTTAGCACAAGGAGACTTGCTTAGCCATGTTCATAACCTCTTTATTCATAAAAATCAAAAACTAGAAACCACCTAGATGTCCCTCAACAGAAGAATGAAAAAAAAAAAGTGTAGGACATTTACATAAAGAAGTATTACTCAGCTGTTAAAAATTACATAGTGAAATATGCAGGCAAACCAATAGAACTAAAATAAATTAATATATAAATAAATACATACATAAATAAATACATACATAAAGCATCCTAAGTATCTCAGGCCCAGAAAGACAAACATAAAATACACTCAACTACAGGTGGATGTTAACTATTAATGATAACCATGCTACAATCCATAGAGCCACAGAGGGTAAGGATACAGTAAAGGACTAAGAGGTACACATAGATCTTATTTGGAAAGGGACATAGAATAGATATGATGGGTGGATATGCTTGCAGATGCTAACAGGAGAATCAAATCTGAAAGAAGAGGGAGAAAGCAAATGAATGGGGAAATATTGTTAAAATAATGGCCATTTGAGGAGTAGTATGGAAACCCGATATAGTAGAAACTTCCTAAAATATATGTTTATATGAAGGGGACATAAAGAAAATTGCCAAATAATGAGGGAGACAAAGTCCCAACTGGGTATCTTTTGTCACCAAATGAAGCTTTCAGTACCAAGATTGGATTATACTGAATTGATTATGGGTCAAAGGGGTCCCATGAGAATCCCCAAACAACTCAAGCTGTTGCCAAGACAATAATTTATTCTCCACAAACTAATAGCAGGACCTCCTTACTGAAGACAAGCTCTACACAACTCATTGACTACAGAAAAGTCAGCCTGGTGCCTATATAGAGCCTTTAACCTGAAATTCTAGTATCTTTGGCACAGGAAGTTATTCAGGAAGCTACCAAAAAAGAAATGCAAACACTACACCACCCACAAACCCTTTGAATCCAATGATAAGCAATCAGACATAGTTTATAGCCAATTAAAAAATCTTTATTTCAGGCATCTGGGACCATACCCAAGGATTTAGAGTTTTAGGTATGGCTCCAAATGTCCATAACAAGTTGTTTTTGTAGGCAAATCTATGTTCTGGGATCTCTGTCAGCAACTTCTTGGGGGTGAGGGGCAATATGACAGAAGTACTAACTAACCCTTAGTTCCCACAAAAAAGTTGGGTAATTTTTCATGGGATTCTCAATCAAGGATATCAAATTCTAATTAAATTTTAAATGGCCTCAACAATAATACAAGATAGAGGAACTTATGCATTGCCTTGCCCTGTCTCATGGGGACTTAGGTTAAAACCAAATATGGTCTTAAAAAACTGCAATGATAAAATGACACTATTATATTGAAATATTGGTGCTTTCTTCAGCCATCATCAGAGACGCTTCTACCTGCTTTAGTTGGGAACAAATATGGAGACCTTCATCCAGTCATGATGCAGAGAGTAAGAGACCTTGGAACATTCTGCCTTAAACAGGATGCCTTTATCAAATTCCTCCCCTTAGTGCTCAGGAAACACCACGGAAGGTTCTTAGAAGAACCAGAGAGGATGGACAACAAGAAAACAAGGCTTTCTAAATCCATATGATCAAAGCTCATGGGACCTCACAGGGACTAAGGCAGCATGCACAGGGCCTGCAGAAGTGTGCACTGGGACTTCTGAGTATATATGATAGTTTCTAGTTTAGTTACAGTAACTAGTCTAGTTAGTTCTAGTTTAGTTTTACAGGATTCCTGAGTGTGTAAACGAGTGGATTTTGTTTCTTGTGCCATCATCTGGGCTTTTTTTATTCTGTTTGTCTTTCCCAAATCCAATGTAATAGCTTTTGTTTTATCATATTATATTTTATTTTGCCAAACTTTATTATTATCCCTTAGAAATCTGTTCTTTGCTAATGTGTCAGAAAGGAATAAACCCAGAAGGAAGGAGGGAAGGTGGGGAAGAACTGTGAGGAGTGTTGGGTGAGCATAATCAGGAAATATTGTGTGAGAAAATAATCTATTTTTAATTAATTAATTTGTTTTTATACTCCATATTTTATTACCCCCATCTACCCTCCAATTGTTCCACATCCCATACCTTCTCCCCACCCCCTGTCTCCACATGGATGTCCCCACCCCACACCCCACCTGACCTCTAAACTCCCTGGGGCCTCCAGTCTCTTGAGGGTTAAGTGCATCAATTTTCAATATAAAGAAAGTGAATAAAAATAATTTTGAAGCTTAGAATTTTCATTGGCACTGAAATCAATGCATAGAAATTTAAACTTATGCTTCAAAACCTAAGTTTTACAATTCACAAACAAGAACTATCTCTTCATTCATTTATATGCTTTTCATTTCTCTTTGCAGTGTTTTACAGTAGATTGAAGTTCAAAAGCAGCCTCATTCATATCCATAACTTATGACAAAACTGTCAAAATTGCATAGGAAAAGAAAATGTTTTCAACAAATGGTGCCTGAAACTCTAGTTAGCTCTGTGTGAAATAAGATCCTCATTTACCATTTTATATCAAAGGCAAATATTAAAGCAAAGTAGATCACAGACTAAATTTTAAAAAATTAATAAATTGTTTTTTAAAAAGCCATGACAAAATGTTTGAATGACAGTGATTAGACAAGAAATATTTAATTTAAAAATCCACTGATTAGTTAATTAACATTAAGCAATGAAAAATTATTAAGTCAATCTCATTAAAATATTAAAGTTACTGTGGTTAAAAAAAAGCTAAGACAACAAAATGTCAAGCCACAGACGAAAAAGGTTTTCATGAAAGTGTTTAGTCAAAGACTTCAAATATGTAAAGAAACCTGAAAAATCAAAAGTAGAAAAACAGCCAAGACGAAAACAGGTACTATATTTGAAAAAATTATAATAGAAGATACGTTAATGATTACTAAGAACATGAAAAATGTATTCAACATAGTCCCACAACAAAGCAAATTCAAACCATAATGTAAGCTCATATCATGTCCATTCAAACAAATATCAGAGCCAGTGAGGGCTGGTGGTGGCACCCCATGGCCAATTTCCTTACTCTGCCTGTGAGGATAACAAATGGTCCAGTCATTTCAGAGAACACCACGTCAGAATTTGAAGGTAAACATCAATTTACCATGTTGTCCTGCCACTATACTTTTAGATGTTTAATGATGAGGGATGAAAATAAATGCCTATTAATTACTCATACACAAATATTCGTAGTAACATTACTGATAAGAATCACAGACGTAAACAGTTCCAACAACTAATTGATCAATGGATAAAAAAGCGGCCGTACCACGGCAAGTTTTAGGTTTTGTGATACAGTACTATGTAGGTCTAGAGAGGCAGCTCACTGGGTACAGGCACTTGCTACCAAGTCTGAGCACATGAGTGAAATCACTAGGACCTACACAGTAGGAAGAAGAAAGTTAGTTCTGCAAGTTGTATTCTGACTTCCACACACATGTAATTGCATGTGTGCCCCTAGACATAAACAACATAGATAACTAGATATGCAATTAAAATGTTAAAAGTACTAACTCAGGGGAGTAGTATTTGTTTTCCAATTCACCTTCCCAGATGTACTCTAGATATGTTTGTGCTGGATAGCTATGCATTTAAGATCAAAAGCCCAGCTCACAAAATATCTTGTAGACAGGAGAAATTGGACTTTCTTGAAGATGAATTTTCCAATATTTTTTTAAGAGTTGATGTTTATTGCTTCACAATAGCTAAGAAATAGAAATAGCCTAAATATTCTTCAACCAATGAAGGTATAATGAAAATGTAGTACATATGCAGTATGAAGTGCTGTTCAGCAGTAAAACAAATGAAAATATGAAATTTGTAGGTAAATGAATGGAACTTGAAGAGATCATATTGAATGAGGTAATCCTGACACAGAAAGAGAAGTGTCAATGTGTTCTCTCTCATGAGATCCAAATCTTCAGATGTGGAAAATATCTAGGAGTAACATCAGAAACCAGAAAAGTAAAACATAACAATTTCTAGGAGAAGGATTTGGGAGCAATAGAAAGGGTATTAATAGCAAGGTAAATATGACTGATCCTATAAATCAAAAGGGACCTCTTGAAAGAAAAAGTAGGGGGTAAATGCAGACGGAGGAGGGGAGATGATAAAGGGGAATAGAAGGATACAAGTTATCTGATAAGAGAAATGGGAAAGAGGAGGGTTTTCTAGAAAAGGAAAAGGAGATAAACACAAAATAAAGAGGTAAAATAACAATAAGAATATCTGAAAAAAGTCATAAGGAATCATACTACTATCTAAGAAAAACTTATAAAATACATGCAATTATTTTTATAAATATACATAGATAGTTTCGATGAACTTCTTTCATGTGGGCTGACAGTGCTCCCTCCTCAAGACAAATACCATCTGATAAACCACAGGAACAAGCATGAAAAGTCCTCTTTTGACTTGTTGGACAAGGTTGTCCATGAGACTCCCAAACATACAGCCTATTACTATTTTCCCTTGGTTGTCCCCAAGAGATGGACTGACCCAAAGGTAAGTTCCAGTTGCTGCACATACCATGTACTTCAGAATCAGGGCCCAACAGCCCTGATCTGGAACTAACTTGAATGTACCCTCCCTGAGGACTAGCTTTCCTAGTACCAAATAGTCATCATGCAAGCTTCCACATGAGAGAGTTCACCAACAGATCTGCCTAGTTGTGATGCCTAGGAACCACATCAACAAGCAGCATGGTACAATAATCCTAAGAGTACAGAAGTGGCATGCATAAGAATGGAAAGCACTAGAATAAGAAGCAGAGAAAACAGGCTGGAGAGATGGCTCGGTAGTTAAGAGCACTGACTGTTCTTCCGAAGGTCCTGAGTTCAAATCCCAGCAAACACGTAATGGCATACAACCATCCAAAACAAAATCTGACACCCTCTTCTAGGGTGTCTGAAGATGGCTACAGTGTACTTACATATAATAAATAAATAAATCTTTTTAAAAAAGAAACAGAGAAAACAAAAAGATAAAGAAGACAAAAAGAATAGCTGGAACCAGGAGGTCTTGCATAAACGTATCACTTATATCAAGCAAGTTGATTAAGAAGTACAGCATCATATAACTCTTTACAGGGTGTGTGGAGAATACCCAAGGGCAGAAAAGAACTAAGTTAGACAATGTTGGCAGAGAAAACAAGGGATATCTCAGACACAGCTGCCTATAGACTAATAACTACAGGCCAGGGGGAATAGTTAGCTTCCCAGAAGCTGCAAATTTAACTTCTCTGAGGAGGCAGTGGCTCCAGCCACAGACCAGCCTCACCACTCCTGAACAAGGACACGGAACTAAAGTTTTTCTTTCTCCTTTCATCAGAACCTCAGAGGAAGTCTTGAGTCAGTCTGCTACCCTGAAGTTCAGTAAAGATCTCTTGATGCCCTTTCAAAGAAAATTATTCTAGCGTCTCCCACATAGAGGTTGAAGTGTGCTTTGAAACCACAACATGTAATAACAGTTAAAAAAAGAGAGAGAGAGATTGCTGGCCCTAGCAAGTGTGATCGGAACACAGCCATTAATTCTGCATTATAGGCTGGGAAAGGTCAGGACTATAGTTTTCCTTTCTCCTTCTTGTCCAGATGAGTAGTGTGGACAACTTAGAGAAAGAGATGAATAGGGGGAGATAAGAAAGAGAGGTCCCAAAAATTTCAATCTAGTCACTGAACTGAGCCTTGAATGTTCTTATATCTAGGCTTACTCCAATCTCCCATGTAAATTCCCATTTTAAAAAAATCCAAGGGTTTGCTACGAGTGGTAATCTTTTGTAAGTCTCTCCCAAGAATATATTTTAACTAAATATAGATTGAATCTACAGGGGAAATACCAAGCACCAATACCAAGCCTCTACCATGCAAACGTGTTAGGTGATGGATGCTACATAGTCTACAGTGCCCCTGGCTGAGTTCTGACTGAGGTAAAGTGCCTGACTATTTGTTCTAATAAATCTCCTTAAAAACAGTCTGCCCCAGTGACTCTCTTATTATAAAATTCATCAAGCAAGGGAGGAGTCTGGTGGAAGGAGGCTGATCATTGGGCTCCCTACACTTGCACTGCTTCCTTCATGCCAAGCACTGGCTCCATACTCCACTGGTAATGAGTTTTTAGCTCATCAGGAGCTCTGTCATCTATCCTAAGTTTCTTCAGTAAAGTAGAAGATAAAACATTCTAGAGGTATGTATAAGGACCAAGAGTGTGGAGTATCTCTATGTTCATAACAGCTTTATTCATAATAGCCAAAAACTGGAAGCAACCCAGATGTCCCTGAACCAAAGAATGGATAAAGAAAATGTGGTGCATTTGCACAATGTAAATCAGCTATTAAAAACAAGGACATCATGAATTTTGCAGGCAAATGAATGGAACTAGAAAATATCATCTTGAGTGAGGTAACTCAGTCTCAAAAGGACATGCAAGGTATATACTCACCAATGAGTGGATATTAGCCAAAAAATTCAGAATACTAATGTTACACCACACAGATCCAAAAAAAAAGTTAAATAAGAAGAGGGGCCCAAGTGAGAGTGCATGAATCCCACTTAGAAGAGGGAGCAAAATAGTCATAGGAGGCAGAGGGCAAGAGGGATCTGGGTGAGGTGGAGAGCTAGGAGAATAGGGGGCAGGATCGGGCATGGGGAAAGACAGGAGAGAGTCCCGGAGGGCCAAGTGAATGAATGGAAATATGCAGCTGCCACGAGTCAGGGATGGAGAGATTTAAGAAATCCCAGAGACCCAGGATGAGGGGTCAGTGCAGGTGACCTTAGCAAAATGCCCAACATTTGGGATATGGAACCTGAAGAGACTACCTCCAGTAGCCAGAAGGACCCCTAATGGGGAGATGGGAAACCAACCCACTTACAAAACTTTTAAAACAAAATTGGTCCTGTTTCAAAGAAAAGCAGGGACAAAGATGGAGCACAGACTGAAGGA
The DNA here is from genome assembly GCF_008632895.1 of Mastomys coucha. Taxonomy (NCBI): domain Eukaryota; kingdom Metazoa; phylum Chordata; class Mammalia; order Rodentia; family Muridae; genus Mastomys; species Mastomys coucha. The sequence continues at coordinate 95,325,184 of NW_022196904.1, read as the reverse complement.
ACAGCCAACAGTTACTGGTTCATTTTGAGACCCATCCTATGGGCAGGTATCAATGCCTCACACTATTAATGGTGCTATGTTGTGCTGGCAGACAGGAGGCTAGCATAGCACTCCTCTGAGAGGCTCTACCCAGCAGCTTAGACAGCTTAGACTTAGACAAATACAGGTACCCACAGACAAACACTGGAAGGAGGTCGGGGGCCCCTGTGGAACAGTTAGGGGGAAAATGAAAAGCCCACAAAGAGATGGCAACCCCATGGAAAAATCAGAGTAACCTGGACCCCTGGGAGCTCCCAGAGACTGAGCCACCAAACAGAGAACATATATACACAGGCTGGCCCGAGGCCCAGATGCATATGTAGCAGAGGGCTGCCTTGTCTACCCTCATGGAAGAGGATATGCCTAATCCTGCAGAGACTTGGTACACCAGGGTCGGGGGATAGGAAAGGGAGCTACCCTCTCAGAGACAAACGGGAGACTGGGATGAGGGGTAACATTTTAGATGTAAATAAATAAATGAATGAATGAATCAGAATTTAGGGTAGCAAATAGAAGTCTACAGATAGTAGAGAGGCCTAGAGCTGAGAGGAACAGAATGACATATTCCCAAAACAAAGCCACCAGGACTGGGGTTTGGAGGATAGATTGGGGGGAGGCTGGAGATATTTTTCCCCAAGGCAGTCAGAATGAGAAATGAGCTTCTATCTGAGTGATTAGAAGTGGGAATGAACTATGGTTCATAAGTAACTTAAATGTTCCCCATTTTAAAATATGAATAGATTGGGAAAAAACTAAGAAATTGCAATATATAGGAGTTTGAAATACTCTATGAAACCTTAATATTAATAATTCATTTGAAGAAAAATACATTCCTGTGAGGTTTGTGGCTGAAGACATTTGACTTGAATGTGCAAAAATGTTTGCCTCCACACTTACTTTATGAAATGAATTAAGATATTCGTCTTTAGTACAAATAATCACCTTTGTAATGTGTACATTAACAGAAGATAAGGAAGGTACTTGGCTGTCCCCAGAGGAGACTGCACTTGCTTCTTACTAGCATTTGGTCTGGCTATTTCGCTGTTGTCTAAAGTGGCCTTTGGGGCTCAGCCCATCCTGGAATAAACAGAGTAAAGCAGTTTTCTCATTTCCTCCTGACTCCACTGTACATAAGATGCCAGCCTCTACAAACAAGAGTGTTGAGGACTCATTAAGCTTTCACAGTGCTCTGAACATAACAGAAAAAAGGACTCTGCTATCAGGTCTTCTTACCTCAACGTTTTGAGCAGTATATAAATTTGAGGCGTAACAGTAAAAGAAAAATTAGAAAAAAAAAACAAGAAAATGTAAGGAAAATTGGCTTGCAAAAGAAATTGGTTAATCAACAGACACCCAGCTAACTGGCACTCCCCTTTCTCTTGTGGTTAAAAATAGGCGTTTCAGAGAAATGGGCTCTGACTGGGAAATGAAACTGAGTGTCTCTGTTCAATAACAGGATGGCAGTTGACCTAAAAAATAGGAGGAAATTATTAGCTGAAGTTTGGGGGGGGTTGAAGAAGCTGAACCTACATTAATCTTTCGACAAGGCTGACTGATTATAACCTAACTATTATGGAGAGTTGGAATACTGAATGTCTCTCAAGTTGCTTTTGGCTGAGTTAGTCCCTAAACACTCATTTGTGTCCACTTCTGTACTTGACCGAACAACCTTGTAACTATTAGGTAACTATTTCAGAAAATGCAAGCAAACCCCTAACTTCTACCAGCTAAGAAGTTTTCAATGCCGTCAAATAGAGTCTATGCCTCAAAGCAGAGATTGCCTCACTCATGGGGTTTTTTTTTTGGCCATGAGTTAAAAAGGTCAGGAGAAGTTAAAAATGTAGACTCAGCCACCCAAGTGGAGCTCGTGAGACTGGAGGATAAGGAGTAGGCTTAGGATAGTGCTTAAGGAAACTAGGGTAAAGGTTGTTAAGTGCATCTAGTCAGCTGTAAGACACAGCATACATCAAGAAATGTGGGAGGTTCTAGGAAGAGGGCTGTGTAGTAGACATGCCCTGCAATGAATTTGAAGGGGCTGAGGCTAAGGGGATGCCTGAGAAAACCTCATACATGAAGCAGAGCAGTGGGAAGAAGAGCTGGTCAGACAGTTTGACTTCACACATTATTTTAGATAAGTGTTGTTTGAGAACAGGGTTGGTGTATTCTACTTTTCTTGAGGACCGGGGTATGTAGAGATATGAAAAGAATACTTAGTGCCTAAGGTGGGAGTGAGAAATTGAGTTATCTTAGAAATAATATCAAGTCTGCTGTCAGATTGTAGATAGCTGGAAGAAAACCAAAATTAAAGGATATAAGATAGGATGTGAGCAAACTCTTTCTTGTGCTCTCTCATAACTGGTAGAGAATGCTAATATTCAACCAGGCAATATGTCTACCAATGAGAGAAGATAGCAGAGTCACTAGAAGGAAATTTTCAGTCCTATCATGGGAAATGATCTCAGGCCTGGTGGGTAAGAAAGAGAAGTTGTTTGAGAGCCCCTTGGATGACAGCTCGAGGGTGATGTGGAGAGCCTGTAGCAAGGATGGGGGAGGAGAAAGAGAGCAAGGTGAGAGATCTCACATGGAACTTACCACATAATGTGCAAGTAGGAGCCTGTTCTTGAGCAGAAAAGAAAACACAGTAGTTAAGAAAATATACCCTGAGTCTTTGAAAATGGTTTCTTTTTTCTAGTTGAGAATCCTGGGATGAGGTTAATTAGGTTAACATGAGACAAGGAATAGGACATGTTCATTAGTAGAGGAGGACACTGACTATGGCTGTATATTGCAAGGATAGGAGGCAGAGGGTGATGCTTCCAGGTCAGCAATAACATCAGCTCCAGTGCTGCCTGCTGTCTGCTCAGAAATGTCCTGGTGGCCTCTGCAGTAGATGACAAAGGCACCTTATAAGAGCTTATAGGTTAACTTGCTTTTAATTATATGAGTCTGCTCTGAGGTGAGAGAGCCTCACTTTTACCAAATTAAGTCATGAGAGCAGAAAGTGTGGTATGCATATTCATGGTCAGTGTGGGCATTACCCTTTTGGTTTTAGACTGGTGGAACGTCAGTGAATTCTTCCTGCTGTGAATTCCTGTGTAGGTTTCTAAGATGGTGGTTTCTGTGACAATGGCATAGCCTTCAGCTAGATAGGGTTCTTTCTTTAGGGTCTAGAATCTCTAAAGCAGAAGAGGACAGAGGGACCTCTGAATCATAAAAGTTGGGCAGGTTGTGAGGGGCCTAGAGGGCCACCATGAATATCTTGGTAAAGAATTTTAACTAAGACCCCAAATTTTGGGGTCCAAATACAAACTTAACTCATTAATTCCAAAAAGGAGAGAAGATTGCATTTGGTCTGGGAACAGGGGAAATATATCCTGCTTTATATTTTCACAGCTTTGATATATTTGAATAGAGAGGTGGAGTAAGGCTATGAGAAGTTCATGGTGAAGCTATCTGATCCTTACAAGAGGGATGCCTGATATGATAGTTAATCTTAGACACTTGACTAGATCTGGAATCACCTAAAATGTAAGCTACAGAGCACACATGTGTGGGACTCTCTTGGTCAGATTATTTGAAATTTGAAGGTCCACCCAAAACATGGTCACCACAACACAGATAAAAGAGAGATAGAAAAATGGAAATTTACTTTTTGCCTCTTTATCTTCATGTTTGTGGGCAAGTTCATTTATTCTGCTGTCGCCATTCTACAATTTCCTCACTGATGTTAGAACAAGCTTCTTCAAGCACACAGCATAAACTTAAGACTCTAGGTGTCATCTAAGCCTTCAGTACCAGATTGGGACTGTATATATATATATATATCATTGTAGAGGGAGCAAGTACCCAATTCTTGGCCACTCTGGTATGAGATAGCCATTTTTGAACTATCCAAATAATGTCATATAAGCTAATACAACAAATCCCCGTTCAATAAATACTCATGCTATATGATCTGTTCCTGACTAATACAGCTGATAATACTGATCAGCCAGGAAATTAAAGACAATAGAGTCCTGTAGAGATGGCTCATGGAGGAGCTTCAGAAGAGGTCCTCTGCATATTAGAGGAAAGTGCTAGAAGAAGATTGAGGATAAGCATGTGAAAGGCGAGGGCCTGGCCAAAGAAATAAGGTCCACCTCAAAATCTCTTTGGAAGTGTAACCTGTCTGCCAGAAATGAAGACATTATAAAGAGATTCTTCTGTCTCAATCTTACTATCAGTCTGCTGAAACAATTCAGTCTGTTCACCAAAGAAATGGGAATTTCCACCAGCACACTCGGGCCAGGGGTAAGAAGGGAATGTCAGGCAGAAGAAGAACTTGTATCTTTGAGATTTCTCTCAGATGAAACAAGTTGTCAGGCCACTCTGGAGATGAAGCCTAGATAATGATGAGTCAACGACAGGCAAAACTATACCTTGGCGAAACTACTCGCAGGTGCTGCTACTTTCCTGAAGCCTGGCTCTGGACAGACTTGCCCACAGCTAGTTTTGGGTTCCCTTTCCCATCAATACAGACTTGCATTTCTTACAGCCCATTTCTAAAACCTCTTTAATATAACTCCATCATGGAAACTGCATATATTTATTTTGTGTTGTGTGATATGCGATATGAGAGTTAAGGTTTAGTAATTAAAATTGAGATAAAAAGAACCTGCATTTGCCACTGTCAGGTTCACAAAATAGATGAAATTATCAGGGAAACTACATCCAATAAAATTGGGGAACCTTGTGAATTTCTGTTGTTCAATAAATTCTGATCCTGTAAAGGACACAAATGTGTTTGCTCTGTTTCTGGAATGGTGTGCTCATGATGAGGGACTTGCAGCCAGAAGCAGTGGCTGCCTTCCAGAGAAAGGTTTATAAGTTGTCAAGTGTTATATTAAGTCAGTATTCTTTAGAGGAGCAGAAACAATAAACTGAATGTGTATTAAAGGGTGGTTTACATGATAGTCTGGCTATCCAGTAATGGCTGTCTCAGATCAGAGAGGCTAAGAAGATGGTAAGTTGGTCAGTCCATAAGGGTCAACAGGCCAAATACGTTGCTAGAGGCCTAGAGGCCTTCTAGCCTTGTCAGTTTATATTAGGAGCTTGAAGTATCTGGTTCTAATACAGCAAAGTAATGCCACAGTGAGAGCAACAGAAGAGCCAAACTTCCAAGAGGAGTGAAGGCAGGCAGGCAAAAGCCAAACTTTCCTTCTCCCATATCCTCTTCTCTGGGCTGCCTCAGAAGTTTGTTGCCCATATCTAGGGTAGGACTTTCCAGTTCAAACATCTGGTTAAGATAGTCCCTCAGTAATGTGCCCAGTCTCATGTGACCATACAGGAGAGGCTGGAGCTGAGACAACGGTAGGCTTTGGACCACATCTTGGCCAGACTGCTTAGTTATGGATTTCTTCCTTGTATTGAAAACTTTCTCTGTCAGGACCACAAACATAATCATTAGGGACGATGGGCAGTCTCTGAATCTTCATGCTTCTTCCCAATGTGGTCACATTAAATAAACCCCTTTTCTGCCTTTTGCTATTAATTTGGCTCTTTTCGTGGTCTTATCAAGGACAAGTACCAGAATGTGTCTTGTTAGAGTACAAACTGTTATTACAATCCTGTTAACACCATTGCTGAGGCTGTCTGCTATAGTTATAATTTTTTTTAATTATTGGATATTTTTCTTTATTTACATTTCAAATGTTATTGACTTTCTCGGTTTACCTCCTTCCCAGAAACACCCTATTACATCTCCTTCCCCCTGCTTCTATGAGGGTGTTCCTCCACCCACCCACCCAGTCCTACCTCCCCACCCTAAATTCCCCTTCACTGGGGCATCTATCCAGCCTTCATAGGACAGAGGACCTCTCCTCCCACTGATGCCTGACAAGGCCATCCCCTGCTACATATGCAGCTGGAGTCATATGAACTTCTTTGTTGATGGCTTAGTCCCTGGGAGCTCTGGGGGGTCTGGTTGGTTGATATTGTTGTTCTTCCTATGGGGTTGCAAACCCCTTCAACTCCTTCATTTCTTTCTCTAACTCCTCTATTGGGGACCCCGAGCTCAGTCCAAATGGTTGGCTGCAAACATCTGCCTCTGCATTTGTAAAGCTCTGGCAGTGCCTCTCAGGAGACAGCCATATCAGGGCTCCTTTCAGCATGCACTTCTTGGCATTCACAATAATAGTATTTGGGTTTGGTGACTGTATATGGGATGAATTCCCAGGTGGGACAGTCTCTAGGTGGCCTTTCCTTCAGTCTCTGCTCTACACTTTATCTCCATATTTGCTCCTGTGAGTATTTTGTTTTCCTTCGAAAAAGTACCAAAGCACCCATACTTTGGTCTTCCTTCTTACTGAGCTTCATGTGGTCTGTAAATTGTATCCTGGTTATTTGGAGATATTGGGTTAATATCCACTTATCAGTGAATGCATACCATGTGTGTTCTTTTGTGACTGGATTACTTTCACTCAGGATAATATTTTCTAGTTCTATCCATTTGCCTAAGAATTTCATGAATTCATCATTTTTAATAGCAGTATAGTACTCCATTGTGTAAATGTACCACATTTTCTGCATCCATTCTTCTGTTGAGGGACATCTGGCTTGTTTCCAGCTTCTGGCTATTATATAAAAGGCTGCTATGAACATAGTGGATCATGTGTCCTTGTTATATGTTGGAGCATCTTTTGGGTATATGCCCAGGAGTGGTATAGCTGGGTCCTTAGGTAGTACTAGGTCCAATTTGCAAAGAAACCACCAATCTGATTTCCAGAGTGGATGAACCAGCTTGCAATCCCACCAGCAATGGAGAAGTGTTCCTCTTCCTCTACATACTTGCCAGCATTTCCTCTTACCTGAGTTTTTTTTTTATCTTAGACTGGTGTGAGGTGGAATCTCAGAGTTGTTTTGATTTCCATTTCCCTGATGCCTAAGGATGTTGAACATTTCTTTAGGTGCTTCCCAGCCATTTGATATTGCTCAGTTGAAAACTCCTTGTTTAGCTCTGTACCCCATTTTTAATATGGTTATTTAATTCTCCAGAGTCTAACTTCTTGAGTTCTTTACAGAGACAGGCAGAACAGATCAATGGAATAAAACTGAAGACCCAGAAATGAACCCACACACATATGGTCACTTGATCTTTGACAAAGGAGCTAAAACCATCCAGTGGGGGAAAAAAAGACAGCATTTTTAACAAATGATACTGGTTCGACTGGAGGCCAGCATGTAGAAAAATGTCAATCGACGCATTCTTATCTCCTTGTAAAAAGCTCAAGTCCAAGTGGATCAGGGACCTCCACATAAAACCAGATACACTGAAACTTATAGAGGAGAAAGTGGGGAAGAGCCTTGAATACATAGGCCCAAGGGAAAAATTACCGAACAGAACACCAATGGCATATGCTCTAAGATCAAAAATCAACAAATGGGACCTCATAAAATTGCAATGCTTCTGTAAGGTAACCAGCAGATTGGGAAAAGATCTTTACCGTTCCTACATCTCATAATGGGCTAATATGCAACTTTTTTTTAAAGCTCTGATTCTGAAAGTATGGCTTCCTTCCTCTTATGCACACCCCTCCCCCACTTGGCAGCTACTAAGTTTGGCAGCTAGACTGCTCTGGGTTTTGTTTTGGTTTGTTGGGTTTCTTTTTCTGTAAAACTCACATAAATCTTCCTCAGACCATATTTAGCTACAAGAACTTACTCAAGGGACCCAAGAACGAAACTAAGCCTCAGCGAACAGGAAGGAAAAGGGAGGTGTCTGATTCTGAGGGTGATCTCAGATCCTGACCTCATAGAGCCCTATCTGAGCCTCAGCAGATGGTCAGCAGCCTGGCAGGCTTGAGGAAGTTGCATGGCCACCTCCAACTACTCTCTGAAGCAACAATCTGAAGACAGGAACTGGGCTTCAAGGACACAAGTAAGTGAAAGGAGTGAAATGGGTAGACAGATAAGTACAATAGACTTAAAAACTAGAGTAGAAAGAGAAACTATGAAAAGTAGAGACATTCATGGATTGTGGCATGCTAAAGCCACAGATAAGAATTTAACATTTCCATGTTGCTAGAACCTAAGGCTCACAGAGAAACCAGACTTTTGTCCATGCCACTTCCAAGAACTGACAACAAAACAGGAATTGAATCTTTAGCCTGTGGTGTATTCAGAAAGCTAAATGCTAAAATCTGTCTCCTCAGAGCCTTCTTTTGTTGGCTGTTTTAATTTCTCCTTTTTTGGTATGGGTCAGGGGCTTGTGAAACATGGCTTTCTTTGAAAGCGTTGAAAACATTCCCTTCTGTGATGGTCCCAGTCATGAAGATGGCATACTGGTTATAGTCAAATATTTGAGTTCATGCTCCTTGGACTCTCAGATTAGGAAAGTAGTTGACTTACTGAAGCTATAAGACTCTTAGAGCAGGGCGGTGGTGGTGCACGCCTTTAATCCCAGCACTTAGGAGGCAGAGGCAAGTGGATTTCTGAGTTCAAGGCCAGCATTGTCTACAGAATGAGTTCCAGGACAGTCAGAGCTACACCGAGAAACCCTATCTCAAAAAACCAAAAAAAAAAAAAAAAAAAAATTAAATTAAATTAAAAAAGACTCTTAGAGATATCCTATTTTTCTCTGCTCCCTTGGTAATCTGTTGACCTGAGAGCAATGGTCAAAATACTGATATTCCTTTTAGCCTCTATATCCTCATTGATTTGGGCCTCTAACTATGATTATTGAACAACCAGAGCTTCAGTTACAGCACTATTGACAAATGAATAAAATTTGGTTCTATAACATTAAGATAAAGCTTGACAAATATTTTTAAACAAGCCTTTATTCCTTTAAGACAAAGTTTCCTAATTAGAAACCATACACAGTTATTTTAATGCATAAAATCCTGCTCTTTAAGCAAGGTTTTATAAATTATAATACTTTCATATTTACTTGTATGTGAGTGTGTGTGTGTGTGTGTGTGTGTGTGTGTGTGTGTGTGTGTGTGTGTGTGTTAGGAATGTGGATGCCATATATATGTGGGGTCAGTTTATTCTAGCATTTAAGTTTTGAGAATCAGTCTTCCAGAGCCTTTACCCACTAAGTTATCTCACTGACTCAATGAACTATTTTTAAGTTTTAACTTTTATAAACCATTTTTGTGATACACATAAACTTTCAATTTTATCCGATGTCTTTATTTTTACTAAAAGAATATTTTACCTTAAAATCTACAAATTAGCTTTGTGCGGTGGCAGTATTGTAGCCAATGAGGTTTATCCGAGGCACAATTATTGCTAATTGAAAACTAAAATCTACAAACCAAATACCCTCTCATCTAAAATTATTAACTATTCTTACTAAAATATATTTTGTATTCATAACATTTTAAATCTTTTCTTTTACTTGATACTACTTAGTGGGTTGTATATTTTTGAGCCAAAAGAATTTAGAAAGCTCTTGCTTCCAAACAAGATAGCTATATTTCAAATAAATACACATGGAGCTGCGTCTGAAACTCAGGTAAAACAAGTTAGCGGTCCTGGAGTCTGCTTTCTCTCTTCACCCTGTTGTTGTCTTTCCGGTCTTAAATTAGTAAGATAAGAAACTTAGAAAGCTGTTTTGTTTTGTTTCTTTTAATGGGGGAAAACACAATCAGGTACCAAATAGTTTTTACACATAAATGACTCAACTGTTAGTTAAAATTTATCTCCGAGATATACTACATTGTGTTAGCAATACTAAATGATTCTAATACATTCTAAAGAACTGTATGAAGTAAGCTTCCCTACATTATGAATGCTACTGTTTGTGGGGTAGGATCTTCTCTAATTCCCATTATGAAAAGGAAAAATAACATTAAGATATTTTGCAAGTGTGCATGTATGTATAGTTATTTTTATGTATTACAACCTTGATGAAAATCTTACATTTATCAGTTGCATATAAGGATTATTTTTAAAACAAATGCACTATACTTAATCTAGTCAAAGGATTTATACGTATATCAGTATATATGACTACCATAAAACATGGTTTTATGTTTTTTATTAACCTTGACTGTTTTAAAAAGTAAAATTTAATTTATATAATTCTTATGAACATGTTTACAGATATTAAGATTTAAGTAGTCAATGTTTAAATTCATAGCTTAATGAAAAGTATTTAACAAATTAAAGAGTGCTAAATAAACTAAGCCTTATGTAAAATAGTTTAGATGCTACTTTGTCTTTAAAATATTTGTTTGACGGGATCAGATATTTTTAGAAATTTATGAAATAGACTTTAAAATACCACTTCCCTGGACTTATAGACATCAACAATACCTAAGTAGTAAATTTACCACATTTAGCAGTAGATGTATAGAGTCATCTGTGATTTTCCTGTTCTCATATTATTCTTTGAGTTCATTTTTTTAAAAGAAGTACATATATACAAAGATTTTTAAAATATATGTGGATGTGAATATGGACAGTTTCAGTGCCATATGCTGGCAAGGTCAAAGATTAATTCTATTTACATGGTATGTTTTGGGCCCTGTTATTTTTCATTGATTTTTAAAAGTTTTCATCAATGCTATGTGTCATTGATTGATGTACCATTTTTCTGGTTTTTCTTTTTCATTTTTTATTAGATATTTTGTTTATGTACATTTCAAATGATATCTCCTCTCCTGGATACCCCTCTAAAAAAAACAAAAACAAAAACAAAAACAAAAAACAATCCCTGTTTCCTTCCCGGCTCACCAACCCACCCTCTACTTCCTCCTGGACTTGGCATTCCCCTACACTGGGGCATACACAAAATTTAAAGGACCAAGGGCCTCTCCCCTACTGATGACCAACTAGGCCATCCTCTGCTATGCATATGCTGCTGGAGCCATTAGTCCCAACATGTGTACTCTTTGGTTGATGGTTTAGTCCCTGGAAGCTCTGAGGTTACTAGTTAGTTTATATTATTGTTTGTCCTAAGGGGCTACAAACCCTTCAGCTCCTTGGGCCAATACTCTAGCTTCTTCACTGAGGACCCTGTACTCAGTCCAATGGATGGTTGTGAGTCTCTACTTCTATATTGGCCAAGCACTGTCAGAGCCTCTCAGGTGGCAGCTATATCAGACTCCTGTCAGCCAGAACTTGCTGACATCCACAATAGTGTCTGGGTTTGACGATTGAATATGGAAAGGAATCCCAGGTGGAACAGTCTTTGGATTGTCCTTCTTTCAGTCTCTACTTCATAGTCTCTGCAACTCCTTCCATGGGTATTTTGTTACCACTTCTAAGAAGAAACGAAGCATCCACACTTTGGTCTTCCTTCTTCCTTCTCTTGTGGTTTGTGGGTTATATTTTAGATATTTGGAGCTTCTGGGCTAATATCCAGTTATCAGAGAGTACATGCCATGTGTGTTCTTTTGTGATTGGGTTACTTCACTCAGAATGATATTCTCCAGATCCATCCATTTGACTAAGAATTTCATAAATTCGTTGTTTTTAATAGCTGAGTAGTACTCCATTATATAAATGCACCACATTTTCTGTATCCATTCCTCTGTTGAGGGACGTCAGGGTTGTTTCCAGCTTCTGGCTATTATAAATAAGACTGCTATGAACATAGTGGAACAGGTGTCCTTATTACATGTTGGAGCATCTTCTGGGAATATGCACAGGAGTGGTACAGCTGGGTCCTCTGGTAGTACTATGTCCAATTTCCTGAAGAACCACCAAATTGATTTCCAGAGTGGTTGTACCAGCTTGCAATTCGACCAGCAATGTAGGAGTGTTCCTCTTTCTCCACAACCTTGCCAGCATCTACTGTGACCTGAGTTTTTTATCTTAGTCATTCTGACTGGTGTGAGGGAGAATCTCAGGGCTCTTTTAATTTGCATTTCCCTGATAGCTAAGGATGTTGAACATTTCTTTAGGTGCTTCTCAGCCATTCCAATGTTCCTCAGTTGAGAATTCTTTGTTTAGCTCTGTACGGCATTTTTTTAATAGGGTTGTTTGATTCTCTGGAGTATAACTTCTTGAGTTCTTCGTATATATTGGATATTAGCCCCTCATCAGATATAGGATTGGTAAAGAACTTTTCCCAATCTGTTGGTTACAATTTTGTCCTATTAACAGTGTCCTTTGCTTTACAGAAGCTTTATAATTTTATGAGGTCCCATTTGTCAATTCTTGACCTTAGAGCATGAGCTACAGGTGTTCTGATAAGGAAATATTCCCTTGTGACCATGTGCTCAAGGCTCTTCCCCACTTTCTTTTCTATTAGTTTCCGTGTACCTGGTTTTATGTAGAGGTCCTTGGTCCACTTGGACTTAAGCTTTGTACAAGAAGATAGGAGTGGATCTATTTGCATTCTTCTACATGCTAATTATCAGTTGAGCCAGCACCATTTGTTGAAAATGCTGTCTTTTTTCCACTGGATGGTTTTAGCTCCTTTGTCAAAGATCAAGTGACCATATGTGTGTGGGTTCATTTCTGGGTCTTCAATTCTATTCTATTGATCCACCTGCCTGTCACTGTACCAATACCATGCAGTTTTTAATCACAATTGCTTTGTAGTACAGCTTGAGGTCAGGGATGGTGATTCCACCAGAAGTTCTTTTATTGCTGAGAATAGTTTTGGCTATCCTAGGTTTTTTTGTTATTCCAGATGAATTTGCAAATTGCTCTTTCCAAGTCTGTGAAGAATTGAGTTGGAATTTTGGTGGGGATTGCATTAAATCTGTAGATTGCCTTTGACAAGATGGCCATTTTTACTATCTTAATCCTGCCAATACATGAACATGGGAGATCTTTCCATCTTCTGAGATCTTCAATTTCCTTCTTCAGAGACTTGAAATTCTTGTCAAACAGATCTTTCACTTGCTTAGTTAGAGTTACACTGAGATATTTTATATTATTTGTAACCATTGTGAAGGATGTTGTTTCTCTAATTTCTTTCTCATCCTCTTTATCCTTTGAATAGAGGAAGGCCACTGATTTGTTTGTGTTAATTTTATATCCAGCTACTTTGCTGAAGTTGTTTATCAGGTTTATAAGCTCTTTGGTTGAATTTTTGGGGTCACTTAAGTATACTATCATATCAGCAGCAAATAGTGATAATTTGACTTTTTCCTTTCAAATTTGTACCTCTTTGATTTCCTTTTCTTGTCTAATTGCTCTGGCTAGAACTTCAAGTACTATATTGAGCAGGTAGGAAGAACATGGAAAGCCTTGTCTAGTCCCTGATTTTAGTGGGATTGCTTCATGTTTCTCTCCATTTAGTCTGATGTGGCTACTGGTTTGCTTTATATTGCTTTTACTATGTTTAGTTATAGGCCTTGAATTCCTGATCTTTCTAAGACTGTTATCATGAAGGGGTGTTTGATTTTGTCAAATGCTTTCTCAGCATCTAATGAGATGAGTATATGGTTTTACTCTTTGAGTTCATTAATATAGAGGATTACATTGATGAATTTCCATATATTGAACCATCCCTGCATCCCTGGGAAGAAGCCTACTTGATTATGATGTATTATTGTTTTGATGTATTCTTGGATTCATCAAGAATTTTATTAAGTATTTTTGCATCGATATTCATAAGGGAAATTGGTCTGAAGTTTTCTTTCTTTATTAGGTCTTTTTGTGGTTTAGGTATCAGAGTAATTGTAGCTTCACAGAATGAATTGGGTAGAATACCTTCTGTTTCTATTTTGTGAAATAGTTTGAGGAGTATTGAGCCAGGCGGTGGTGGCACACGCCTTTAACGCAGCACTTGGGAGGCAGAGGCGGGTGGATTTCTGAGTTTGAGGACAGCCTGGTCTACAGAGTGAGTTCCAGGACAGACAGGGCTACACAGAGAAACCCTGCCTCGAAAAACAAAACAAACAAACAAACAAACAAAAATCAATTTTAAAAAATGTATATTTAGCCAGGTGGTGGTGGCACATGCCTTTAATCCCAGCACTTGGGAGGCAGAGGACCTCTAGTTAGTCTGGCTAAGGGTTTATCTATTTTGTTGATTTTCTCAAAGAACCAGCTCCTGGTTTGTTTGATTCTTTGTATAGTTCTATTTATTTCCATTTGATTGATTTCAGCCCTGAGTTTGATTACCTCTTGCCTTCAACTCTTCTTTGGTGAAGTTGCTTCTTTTTGTTCTAGAGCTTTCAGATGTGCTGTCAAATTGCTTATGTAATGCTCTCTCCAGTTTCTTTTTTGAGGCACTTTTATGAGTTTTCCTCCTAGGACTGCTTTCATTGTGTCCCATAAGTTTGAGTATGTTGAGGCTTCATTTTCTTTTTTTTTTTTTTTTTTTT
>NW_022196904.1:95295381-95307809 GCF_008632895.1 Mastomys coucha | reverse complement strand
GTAGTTAGAGCTGGCATTCCATTCATGTGACTATCTTCTTTTAGTTTTGTTGGAAGATTACATTTTTGGTTTTCCAGGTGGAAAATTTATATGTGCGTACATTCTGTTGACTTTTCATCTAGAGACCCATAAGGCAATTGGAATTTTAACAGCATGAAGTGTGGATTATGTCTTCATTGTTTACATACTCTTCAATCTGTTCCATCTGATTTTTAGTTTTCTTCATATAAGACTTGTACATGTTTTGTTAGGTTTACATTTAACTGCTTTAAATAGTAATGTGCTTTTAACTTGAAACACCATTCAATTATTCTTTGTTGGTATCCAAAGAGCATTTTTTCTTTTAACTTTATATCTGGAAATTTCTTATATTCATGTTAGTTTAAGGCAGCTTTTACTGTTCACCCTTTAACATTTTCTGCATAGTAAGTCATATTATCTGTGAATGAAAGTTGTATTATTTTTAGTTACTACTTTCATATATAGAGATTTTATTTGCTTTTATTTGCTTATTATTACTTAAGAAAAAGTAATAATTCCTGTTATTTTTGTTGTAAGAGGTGGAATTAGGTTTCTGTAGATTTGTTGAAAGATTACTTTCTTGCTTCCTCTAAAGTATAGTTTTGCTCCTTATGTTGGTGTTATCCTTTGTAAGGCTGGATTTGTGGAAAGATGTTGTGTAATTTTCATTTTGTCAAGGAATATCTTCTTTTCTCCATCTATGGTAATTGAGACTGTGGCTAGGTATAGTAGCATGGCTGGCATTGTTGTTATTGTAGGGTCTGTATGACATCTGCCCAGGATCTTCTAGCTTTCATAGTCTCTGGTGAGAAGTCTGGTGTAATTCTGATAGGCCTGCCTTTATATGTTACTTGCCTTTTTTCCCTTACTGCTTTTAAAACTCTTTCTTTGTTTAATGCATTTGGTGTTTTGATTATTATGTGACAGGAGGAATTTCTTTTCTGGTCCAGTCTATTTGGAGTTCTGTAGGCTTCTTGTATGTTCTCTTTCTTTAGGTTAGGGAAGTTTTCGTCTATAATTTTGTTGAAGATATTTATTGGCCCTTTAAGTTGGGAGTCTTCACTCTCTTCTGTACCTATTATCCTTAGATTTGCTCTTCTCATAGTGACCTGGATTTCCTGGGTATTTTGGGCTTGGAGACTTTTGCATTTTTTTGACTGTTGTATCAATGTTTTCTATGGTGTCTTCTGCCCCTGAGATTCTCTCTTCTATCTCTTGTACTCTGTTAGTAAAGCTTGCATCTATGGCTCCTAGGTTTTCTAATTCCTGTGTTGTCTCCTTTTGTGATTTCTTTATTGTTTCTATTTCCATTTTTAGATCCTGGATGGTTTTGTTAAATTCCTTCACCTGTTAGATTGCATTTTCCTGTAGTTCTTTAATGGATTTTTGTGTTTCCTCTTTAAGGGCTTCTACTGATTACCTGTGTTCTCCTGTATTTCTTTGAGGGAGTTATTTATGTCTTTCTTAAAGTCCTGTATCATCATCATAAGAAGTGATAGGACCATACCCTAGTCCCAGGTGGTATCACTGGCTACTCACATCAGGCTATTCCTCAATACCCTCAAATCTCCAGTTCTGCCTCTCTTCACTGTGCCCATACCCACTCCAATGAAGTCTTGTGACAAGCCCAAAAGTTTGGCCACAGACCAGAGGCAAACAGTTTCAAAGGAAGCCAGCCTCCAGGATGGCATCTCCTAACTCAGATGTGTTTCTATATTTGTCCTTGCGATGGTCGATGGAAGGTTCTGTGTGCTAGGTGCCCACAAAGATATGATTTACTAATAGCTAGACAAAATTGGACATTGATCTCTGACCTTTACCAATGTTCCAACATCTTAGCCAAACCCTGGCTTGGAACTTCGTAAAGAATTTTACCCATCCAGACTAATTGTCTCCGGCATTGTTAGAAAAATAATAAAAGAAGTAGGGTATTGAAACTTACAGAATGGGAGACTTATCCCAGGGCAAAGTCAAGTAGAATCCTCATTTTCAGTCATTATGGCAGCTGAGCCACTCCTAGGAATTAGCAAGAATGGGACGCCCTGGAAGATACCTTTACTAGCTCAGAAGATTAGCATAGTGGGCATTTTACTAAGTATGGGCAGGACCTTGAGCCGAGAGTGCATGTGTGTGTGTGTGTGTGTGTGTGTGTGTGTGTGTGAGAGAGAGAGAGAGAGAGAGAGAGAGAGAGAGAGAGAGAGACAGACAGACAGACAGACAGACAGACAGAATCATCAGCAGAGCATTCGAGATTCGAGATTCGAGCCTTGAGCCTCTACCCTCCTGACTGGCTCACCCGCAGCCCCCCAGGACTCTAGCCAGGCCCATGTGGGCCCTAGCATGCTCAGAGGCCGGGGGTGCTGTACCAGTCCAGAGAAGATGGCTGCTGTTTTAGACCCAGTGTGTTTCAGATGGTCTCAGATGTACCTCGACTGCTGAGCTGCCAGATTTTTCATCTCTCTTTTGTAATGACTGTCAAAGTCTGATGCCATTTTTGAGAAATACACTCAGATTCAGCACTTCCTTGTGTTGACTCCGTTTGTCATCTGGCAAATTTTTTGCCCACCTGACCAGAACTCTACTCATCCCGTGGAACAGAAGTTCCCACAACAAACCCACTCCATGGCACATATCCTTCTGGTTATTTTTTCTCTTCCACTTCTCCACCACTTACTTGTTCCTCTTAGTGGTATCTGGGATCCCAGTGTCTGGGGTCATCTCAGGAGTACTATGCCCTGCTCATGCATTATGGCACCTGGCAAGGGTCATCTTGGGCATGGTCTGCCTGCCTCCAAGCAGGCATAATGCCAGACTAGTGATGATCTCAAGCGCTTCCTGTCAGGCCCCATGGTGCCAGTCTGGTAGTTGTCTAGGGCTATCTCCTCACCCAGACCACCCAAGTGGCCCCATGTGAGTCATCTGTCTCAGGCTCGTTCCTGCGTGGAGCCCACAATTCCAGGCAGGGTTCCTCTAGTCTCCAGCTTGCTCTCTCTCCTTGGAGTCTGGGCCTGTGCAGAGCTGGACTGGTTGGCATCTCAGGCTATTTTCATTAAATGTTAGGCTCCAGGTGATTCAGATGTTCAAAGATCAAAACACTGAGCAGAACATAGACATAGCCTCTCTCCTTTCTGCCACCTACTGACACACATGTGACACAGCAATCATACCTGTAATGCCTCTAGGGGCAGAGTCTAGTATGTATTGTTGAATTTCATATAATAATTGTTTCTGAGAGATAAGAGATATTTGTTTGCAGATTTCCTTTTATGTAATATCTCAGTCATGATTTGGAAGTAAAGCTATGATTGCCTCAGAAAAGCAATTTAAAAGTATGAAATGTTTTTATTGTTTTTTAAAAAAATATTTTAAACTTAGTGTCATATCTTCTTATATATGTCATGTAATATACTGGTGTAAACTAGGCCAAGTGTTTCTGAGTTTGAAATTTTACTCATCATTGATTAATATAAAATATTATATAGGTGATTTCAGATTATAATTTCATATTTTTAAAAGATTTTTATTCATTATTATAAATGAGTACACAGAAGAGGGTATCAGATTTCATTATGGGTGGTTGTGAGCCACCATGTGTTTTCTGGGATTTGAACTCACGAACCTTTGGGAGAGCAGTCAGTGTTCTTACCCACTGAGCCATCTCACCAGCCCCATAATTTCATATTTTTTATCTTTGTTTATTCTGGATATTAAACCTGGACCCTTGTGCATGCTAAGCACATGCCCCAAATCTGTGCTCATTGCCAACTATATACAATCCTTCTAAGATCTTCCTCCTTTTATCCTATACTGACATAATTTAGGGAAGTTATTTGCCTCTTCATAAGACCAGCCTAACCTCTACAACAACTTGTTCCTCATATCTACTTGAGATTTCACATGGCTGCATACAGCATGTATATGTCTACCAATATTTGAATCATAACAACTCAATTCAGCTCCCAAAAGTTATAGATATTCTCATAGTTCTCTTAGTCAGGGCTCTCAACAAAACTGCCGATAGCTCTCAATCTGTGATCATGTAGGCTTGATCCCCCCATGTCTTTCCAATACTTCTTTGCCATCCTGCTTCCATTATAAATTGTTACAACTCTTCAGCTCCCTGGACTGTTCTTCTTTCTGTTCTATAACAAACTTGCAGAGTCCAAAAGCTTACAATGAACAGACTTTGGGCCTTAAAATTCCAGACACTGGGAAATATAAGATTAATATACAGGTACCTAGAGTAAGTATTCTTGTTTCTTCATCACACACAAGCAAAAGGAAAAAGAGACAAAGGACAATTGAACTTATCATTCAATAATGACATTAATCTCACTTTTTGAGGCAAGGATTTAATGGGGTACAGAGAGAAGGAAGAAGGAAGACCATAAAAAATACCAAGGCAGATAGTGGGGAAAACAGAAAATTTTCATACAATATCTAGGCATGAGATCAGTAATCACAAAACTGTGGTTTATGGTATAAGGAATTCAAACCAAAGACGTGTCTAACATTCTAATCTACATTTTGATATGAAAAAGAAATGAAAATTTTTGTTAAGTCATCCTAATAAAAATAATCTACAATCAAATATGTAGCCTTAATCAGTATCCTCTGAAACTGATAATCATGCAATTAAAAAGCCTGTGCAGATCTACTCCTATTTAAGAAGCTCCCAGTCACTCTTTGCTATGTAACTTCATATGCAAATCTTAAATCTTAAGATTTAAGTGTTCATTCCATATGTCTAAATTATTTTCTCATGGTGATGAAAACTTGGGACCACTAACTAGAAATCTCTTTATCTGGATTTTCTATCCTAAATACTTACAAAGTCTTTACCACTGGTGGTACATATAGATGCAATATGTGGGTAAAGCAGCTTTACAAAGTTTGACATACACACCATGATAATGTTGAATGCCAACTGATTTCAAAGTAAATAGAAAAAAGAATAGAAAAAAACAAACATCAGATATAATACCTATTATAGACATTACAATAAATGCATATGAAGGCAAAATGATAGAGATGAAAAGGTAATAAAATTAAACAGAGATTTGAGAAATCATTTGAAAGCCATTGGGTACCAAATTTACATTGAGTGGAAAAACAGATAAATATTATAATCATTGGCCAATATGAGGGTACCTTTGAATACGACAGGAACTGTAGGAGAATTACAAACATAATAGGTAAAACTGATGCATGTACTACCTCATTTTATTTATGGGTAAATAGCCTGAGGAGTATGTGTGTGTGTGTGTGTGAGTGTGTGTGTGTGTGTGTGTGTGTGTGTGCGTGTGTAAAGATGTGGGAATAACACTGAGGAAATGTTATAGACTAGTGGGTTACAATATACATATACAAATATGTCTGGCTCCAGTGCATTGGAAGCTATTTAATTAATAGAAATATAATATATCAAAGAGCAAGATGAGAAACCACAAATAAACAAGTCTTAGCCAAGGTAAATGTGCTTTTAGAAGCACGAAAGACAAAATCAATATTGAATAATTTAAGATGAAGTGACAAAAATTAAGAATAGAGTAGATATAAGTTTCATGGAAAGTAATATAGAATAGCTAAAGAAATGATGGAACAAGTCTTGTTTGAGATATGACAAAAGAAACTAACATATTTTAACATTTCAACCATTCCTTTGCTGATGAACATGCTATGGAGTTTATGGAGGATGAAGTGTTAAAAACCCAGTCTATAGCACTGCACCTCACAATGACAGCTAGATACACTGGCTACACTTATACAAATGTAGACCTAATGTGACGAAGATACTAATGAAAATACAAACTTCAAAATTAAAGGTAGGGATGAGAAGTTCTTTCAGACTTATAGACTTGAGACACTCATTCTATTGGCCAAAAAAATTAATGATTACAAAGGGTAGAATTTTGACTAACTAAGTGCCTATTCTTCACACAGTCATGGACACAGCAGAAAATTTTCATGACAAGCCTCAGTCCAGAAGTAGAAGGAGGCATGATCTCCAGGAGATGCTGACAGAAGTGGGACTGTCTCCTGACTACTGGCTGCCTAAGCTTCAGGAAGACCTGGGTGTGACTACTGCCCAGGCCTTACAATATTTAGACAAAAGGGACCTCCAGAAGCTGAAGTCCCAGACACAACACGCATGGGAGAAAAAGGCCCTGGAAAAGCTGCTTGATCTCTCACAGCCAAACAGTGTTGCAGAGCTGCAGGAGACTACAGGGGAGATGATAAAAAACAGGCAGAGGAAGGCAAGACAGGCACTGCAGGCTCTGAAAGCCTTGCAGTCAGAAGGGAAGCACAGAGAAGAAGAGGCAGTGAGGAGAAAAGAAGCAGAGCTGAGGCAAGCAATGGAGATCCCTGAGGAGTGCTGGCCAATGCCTGAAGTGCCCCTAAAAGACATCACTGAAATAATGGAGAGACATCTCAGTCACATGGAACAGACCCTGGCTCACAGTCAAAACCTCTCAGATAGAGACCTGGTAAGATGGGCTTCTGGAGGGTTGGCTCTGCAGGGAATTTATAAGACCAGCCACCAAAAGGACCTAGTGGCAAGGAGAGAAGAGCTTCTAAGAGTCCCCAAGGAATTCTTCCTTTTTGGACCTGAACAAGGAAAAAGGATGGAAGCTAAAGAATTCACATCTTCTCAAGCAGAATCCATGTTCAGTGAAGTTGTGGAGAAGCTGGGATTTGGAGCAATGGTATCAAGCAAGGGTGGACTCTGGGGACTTAGTTCAGAATTTGGTATCAACCAAAGCAAACATTCAGAATGGAAGGATACCCACCAGTCGTATTCAGAACATTCTTATTTCTGTTCAGCAAAATATAGCTATGTACCCCTGGCCTCCTTCCACTTTCGAACTGATCAGCTCCAGCTCTCCACAGCTGCTCTCAAGGAATTGAAAATCATTGAAGAGCAACTGGAACACACTGAAGGACCAAATAGATTCCTCTCGCTGAGAAACAAGTCTGAGAACTTCTTCAAAAGGTTTGGCTCTCATGCTAATCAAGGCCCTTTGCACCTTGGAGGAATCTACTGCTGGAAAGCCATTTCAGAGGGTTTCAAAGGTGACCAGCTGGATCATGTGAAGCAACAGGCAGCAGAGGCCTTAGATAGTTACATAAGGGGAAGCTACAGTGGCTTTGGAGTTGAAGTTGGAGCAAGGATGAAATCATCAGATTCATATTCAGTAAGATCCTGCCAAAATACAACTAATCAACAGCTCCAAATCAATGTCCAAGTCTCTGTGGCCCAGACAGGTGGACCAGCAGAAGCAAATGGAATTGTCCAGTGGACAGCTGGCCTTCTCACAAGCAACAAAACCTGGTATGTCATTGACAAGTCACTTCACTTGGTGCCCATTTGGGACATTATCCTCAACAGCCACAGAAGTGATTTTAAGGACCCCGCTCAAGTGGCTAAATGTTTGAAAGACAACTACACTGCACTGACTGGCCTTTCTGCTCAGATACAGGATGTGTACAGTACTGGGCAAGAGACTAGATTATTTCAAAAGAATATGAAATCCCAAGAGGTTTCTGATCATGAGGGGAAACTTAAGACACTGATAAATTCCCTGCAAATACTACATCAAAAAATTAAAAATTATGCCATTTGGATTTATATGTTTTTCACAGATTGGCAAATGCAGAATTTTCTACTAGACACAGTCAACATTCTGAAAAAAGCTGCCACTTATATAACTCAACTTATTAATGCCCGGATGTGTAGACTCAATGATGGAGACCATAAAGCCACCACTGCTTCTTTGCAGATGAAAAAAGAGTTGCCATGGCTGTACCCTAAAAAGAAACAGACTTGTAACCAACAAAATCATGAAAACAGCACAAAGGAAATGAGAGGAGTGGGACCTTTCCTAGACTTACTCCAACGTCTAGGCCTAGCATATTTCTACCCAAAAAAGATGAGCAGAGCTGACTTCCATCTGATCTACAAGACCTCTGTGTACAATTCACAGCCAAGATCTGAACAGGAACTTCCTTACTATTTCCTACAAAAACTACTGATGTTGGATTGCAGGTTGAGAAAATTGACCTTCAAAGAAGAAGAAAACCATTTCTCTGAAAGCTTCTTCTGTCAGAAAACTGAGGCTTTTGATCCATATACAGAGTCCTTTGAAGACAGTGATGACATCATGAAGTCATTAGCCAAAAAGTCACAGCACCACATTCACCCAATGGATATCCAGATGGCCATTTTTCACTGTGCAGATGATCTTACCAGGCAATATATTTTGTCCAAACTTTCCATTTGTCAATTTGCACTCCCCCTTGTGGTACCAAACCCCAATGCATCTCAAATGGAATTCATTCTCTGGTCTCTCAGACAAATTAGGAAGAGTTGGCAAGAATCAAGTGAGTCACCACAGGACAAGAGCTACAGTCACAAGGATCAGCAGATGTGTTGTGTCTCTTCCCCTATTGTATCCTTCATTAGAGTTGGAAATGGCCTCTCTGCTTCCAAGTCTCAGATCATGAACTCTCTTCTAAGTAAACATAAACATGATGTGTTTTTTCACAGACACTGCAAAGGAAGCAACAAACACTGTCTCCTGATGGAGGGAGTGGTGGAATTCTGCTGGTTCTGTCCTGGAGGCCTCGATGATGACTTATTTGACAAGTGTCTGACCTTCACCAATCTTCATGGAGATGCCAAGGAACAAAGCCAACAGCTCAGCTTCCTGCAAGATGTCTCTTCTCTCATTGTGATCCTCATGTCAGCTTCTGATAACAATAAAGAAAACCAGAAGCTTGTCAGACACCTCTGTCAGTCATCAACACCTTTGATCTGCTTGATTGATGACAAAGAAAAGGCCATAGCAAATAATTCTGGTAAAAGAATGAGAATTGGCATTAAGAATAGAAATGAGGCAGAATTAACAGAGGAGCTCACAAATGCCATCAAACATTTACTAGAATTCTCTGAAATTTCTCTCAGCATAGAAGACTGTTCACAGCTGGCTAGAAAACATGGATTCCTAGTTGATGAAGACCAGAGAGTCTGCAAAGAAGCCAAAGAAAAGGCTGAGATTATAATGGCTCTACTAGCAGAATGGAAAATATCAAAGATAAAGGAAAATTTGCTTCCCCTTCAGGGAAAACTCTGGCATATTTGGTGTAAAAAAGACAGAGAACTCTATCATCTGACAGAAAAAGGAAATCGGAGTATTGAACAACATAAAAGTGAGATTCATTTTCAGAAACAGAAAATACGATATCAACAATTAGAAAAAGTCTTGCATCTCAATGATGTAATGCGTTCTTTCCTGGATATCCTTCAAAAATATGGACAAGCTTCATTCAAACACTACTTCTTGCACTGGCTGAGTTTGTTTATGCACAACATAACCATAGGACATTTGGTGAAATTACAGCAAGAACAAAGATCATTGTGGTCAACGGTACAAACAGAAAAACATAAGAAATGTAACAGCCACTCCTTACAACTCAAGCAAAATCAAATAGAAGCTATCTCCACAGAGATTCTTGCCTGTACATTTGGAATTGAACACCTTCTTCGAGAAGTTGGGCAAGTCTATGAAGCTCTGGAAGAAACTTCTTCCAATAAAGATGAAAGATTTCTCTCTCTCCCTGAGATTGCTGCAGACCTGATGATAGCTGGTGTTCCCATTGAGCTGATGGACGGAGATGCTTCATATGTGCCTCTAAAGTGGGTAGCAGCTATTTTTGACAAGATCTCAGAGAAAGTTGGAGACAAAAAGCTGTTTGTTCTCTCTGTCCTTGGACTGCAGAGCTCAGGGAAGTCCACATTGTTGAATGCCTTGTTTGGGCTGCAGTTCACAGTCAGTGCAGGCAGGTGTACCAAGGGGGCCTACATGCAACTTCTGAAGGGGGAAGAGACATTTAAAGAAGAACTTGGCTTTGATTATGTGCTTGTTGTAGACACAGAAGGACTTCGGGCTCCAGAACTCAACAATAAAACCCAGAAATGGGACAATGAGTTGGCAACATTTGTGATTGGCCTTGGAAACTTGACTCTGATCAATATTTTTGGGGAGAATCCTTCAGAGATTCAGGATATCCTACAAATAGCTGTTCAAGCATTTCTGAGAATGAAACAAGTGAAAATCTCCCCCAGTTGCCTCTTTGTCCATCAAAATGTGGGAGAAGTTACAGCAAAAGACCAAACTATGGAGGGACGAAGGAGACTGGAGCAGAAACTGGATGAAATGACAGCATTGGCTGCTGAGTTGGAAGAGTGCTCAAATATAACCCGCTTCAGTGATGTTATTAAGTTCGATGCCAATAGTCAGGTCTACTACTTTGCTCACCTCTGGGATGGCAATCCCCCAATGGCCCCTCCCAATCCTCGATATAGCTACAATGTCCAGGAACTAAGGAATGCAATTCTTTTGACTGCCCAGAGGGAATCTAGAGGAAGGATCTTGAAAATCTCAGATGTCAAATTCCGCGTTCAAGATTTGTGGAAAGCCCTTCTCAGTGAAGACTTTATTTTCAGTTTCAAAAACACCAAAGAGGTCATAGCCATGAGCAAACTGGAAACCATGTATAACCACTGGACCTGGGAGCTGAGGAGTCATGTACTGGACTTACAGAATCAGCTGAACAATCATATTCAAAATGGGAAAATCCTAATACTCACACCAAACTTACTGGAGGATCCACTTTGCAAGAAATATAAAACCATCAAACAAGAATTTGACAAATATTTTGAAGATCCAGATAGTGAAATATTGATTCAGTGGAAAGCAAATTTTGAACATAAGCTACTACTCCTTAAAGACACACTCATTTCAGACACGAAAAGGAAATGCAATGAACATATCAGTCTTAAAAAAAGTCAAGAAATACTAGATAACCAAAAGTCACAATATGAAAATCAATTGTTAGAGAAGAGCCAAAAGTTAGCTTTAAATTTGAAGGGTAAGGAATTAAGTGATGAAGAGTTGCAAGAGAAATTCAGTCAACTTTGGACAAACTGGATCTACAATGTGTCTTTGAATGTCCCTCATGTCACAGAGCCTAACATTGATTTGGATTCTGAAAATATCCTTCTTGAATATTTCAAGAAGGACAAAAATATTGTGGAAAGACTAAAAATAAAGTCTGGAGAAACATTTAAAATCATGTATGACAAACATATCCAAATGAAAAAAAAATATGGTATAATTCCAAAGAGTTTAGAAACCTGTCATAAAGAATCCATCAACAAGACTACTAACAACATTCTTTATAAATTTAATGAAACACTTGAAAACATTTGGAAACAAAAGCGTGATTACAGTCAGAATTACTTTCATGAAATCTTGAGGATCATAGAAAATGAGCTGAAATCTGAAAACTGTGAGGGAGACTACACGTTTACCAGAGACTACAACATTGACTTGTCCTTGTCGTTATTCCAAAGAGCATCCAAGCATTTCAAGAACATGCATGAGGCATTCAAGAGTGCGAATGACCCTGTGAACTATCTGGAGAGAAAGAAAGATGATTTCTTTATGAGTTTTAAGATCTCCTGCCAAGGTGCCATCTCAGTCACATCCTTTGTTGACTTCCTATGGCTCAAGCTCACTCCTGCTATCTCTGCCACCATATGGAAAACAATGGTTCATAAAGTAGCTGGAGACATGCGAGCCACCTGCCCTGAATTCAATGGAAACAGAGCTAACCTGGAGAAACATATTCTCTACTCTCTAGCAGAAGAAGAAAACTTTGATAAATACTGGCAATACCTTCATCATCCAGAATCATTTTTCAGGGATTACATTAGAGACCATATTAGAAGATACTGTTCAGAAAATGAAAGTGAAAAAATAAAAACTATTTTAAACCTAAGTTTAGATGGCATCAAGAATACCATCTGGTCTGCCATTCGTAAGTCCACAAAGTTAGCTAAAGATAAAGGCAGCACTGCATCTGGCTGGCTGGATTTTTTCTGTTACCACCTACGGTGCAATCTGATCTTCCCGAGAAGAGACCTGGTAAGCATTGAGCACCAGGAGATAACAGATACTGAGTTTCTTAAAGAAGCCATGAGCAAAGCTTTGGATCCTGCAATGAGGAAAGTAAAAGAGGACTGTTTAAGAAAGCCCATGGATGAAATGATTCCTGACATTGAGAAAATTCTCTCTGAGCATCTGTGTGGCTGCTGGAAACAGTGTCCTTTTTGTAATGCAATTTGTACAAACACCATTCCTCAACATGAAGGAGACCACAGTGTGCCATTCCACCGTCCTCAGGCTGTCCGTGGTTACCATTATCATAAAACAGAATACTTTGCCACTGATTTTTGTACTAGTGATGTAGCAAGTGATAATTTCTTTATTTTACGTGACCTCCAAAAATTCCCATACAAGAAATATCGAGAAGCAGGAGGTGATTTTGCCACATGGAGCATC
>NW_022196904.1:95278748-95294935 GCF_008632895.1 Mastomys coucha | reverse complement strand
CAGGGCATGCAAATCGGAACAAGCATGAGATTCCACCACACACCAGTCACAATGGCTAAGATCAAAAACTCAAGTGATAACAGATGCTGGCAAAGATGTAGAGAAAGAGGAACACTCCTCCATTGCTGGTGGGATTGCAAGCTGGTACAACCACTCTGGAAATCAGTTTGGCAGTTCCTCAGAAAATTGGACATAGTACTACCTGAGGACTCAGCTATGCCACTCCTGGGCATATACCCAGGAGATGCTACAATATATAACAAGGACACACACTCCACTATGTTGATAGCAGCCTTATTTGTAATAGCCAGAAGCTAGAAACAACCCAGATGTCCTTCAACAGAAGAATGAATACAGAAAATGTGGCATAGTTACACAATGGAGTACTACTCATAATGGAGAACACCATGCAAGAGGAGCTGCAGTAGGCATGTGAGCTTCCTTGAGATGGCCCACTCTATTGGGCAACTTTTCTGCAGATCAATATAAAGATAAACTTTCATAAAATAAGTTTGTTTAAATGAATTAATGATTTTATAGATTTCCTGATTTGATTTAAATAGTTTTAGGGAGTTATGGTAAATGATAGAACGTTTAAGGAGATGGCTTAAATTGTTTTGCCAGATAGATATGATAAAGTTAAAATTAAGAGTAGAACGTTGCCCCTCCCTTGTGGAATAGTGAGGGCTACATAGCTTAGAAAAGGAGTACGGTGAGCTTTCATGCATGGCAAGTGCTTGGAAGAGGAAACTAGGCTTGGGACAAGGTAATGCTCAAAACATACCTTCTAAGTAGAGTCTGAGTTCCTTGATTTTGTGATCTAGAGATGTAGTCACAGGTTTTGGTGTACACTATAAAAAGGCAAAGTAGTGAATGAAGAGTAAATAATGCTGTTATAAGTATAGAATAGAGAATAGATGGTTACCCAGTCTAGCTGAACAAGACTTCAAAAATAAGATGTAAGATAATTGTTTCTTGGTAAATACAGATTGGTCATCATCTAAGCATAGGAAAAACTTGCTAATGTAGATTTGGCTTGCTTAAACTTTGTTAATCAAAAGATAAAAGAATTATGGCTTTAAGGTTACTATGGAGAAAAAGATAGATGAGACAAAGATAGATGAGAAATGTGTACTTAGGTATGAGTCTCAAAAGAGGAATACACAATCAATAATCCTGTTGTAATTTCCTCTTGTGTAATGATTTTATTCTATTCTTGAAGAATATGGGTTTTGGTGATTGTTTTTAGAAAATTTGTAACTCGTGGCTATGAGGTAATCATTTTACTACATAAAGAACTTTGTCTTAGATGGTTTTAAAAGGCTAAGAGAAAAATAAAGTTGTTGGAGCTTACTTGTTGGAGCTTGCTTCATCCACCAAGTGTGTGAGCATGTGTCTGCTTTACATCATCACCAACCCCACATCTCCTCCTTGGATCATTGTCATAGCTAGACTTAAACATCCTAATATCAATTAGGTTGCATTATAAATGAAATAAGTAAAAATAAATTAGTTGCTATTGCAAGGTGTGAAAGTTTTTAATAAAATGATTATTTCTCTCTGATTTGATATCTCCTGCTTTTTCCATATGTACTAAATATGTTAATGTTTTATTGTTTTGACTTTATTTGCCTCTTTAGTTTGATTTTGGTTGTTTTCTGTTTTTGTTCTTTTGGGGGGTATTGTTTTCATGTGTCTCTTATTTTTTGTCTTTTTTTTATTGTATGTTTGTATATTTGCTTGAATGAAAGAAAAATAATAATAATAAAATTGTGTTAGTAGGGAAGTGGAGAGGACCTGAAAGGAATTGGGAGAGAGGGAAAACATGATCAAAATATAGCATATGAACCCCTCAGAGCTCACAGAGACTGAGCCACCAACCATGCATGGGCTAGTCTGTAGCCTGCTGGCACAGCAGGCTACATGTAGCATGTAGCAGAGGATTGCCATGTCTGGCCTAAGTGGGAGAGAATGCACCTAATCCTGCAGAGACTTGACACATGAGGGTGGGGGGATGCTGATTGGGTGGTGAGTTGGGGATGGGTGGGTGAGTGGGGGACCACTCTCTCAAGGGCAAAGGGGAGGGTTATTGGGGTGAAGTTCACAGGGAAGGGGGAAAAGAAAAAGGGGGACAACATTTGGAATATAAATAAATAAAATAATTTAATAATGATTTTAACAAATGAAAGAGAAAAAAGAAAAAGGTTTTCAATAAAGTAAAATGAACATAAAAATTAAAGCCTGGCATCATATATAGGTCTGAGGAGGAATCTTTCCTGAAATTATATTATAGTGATCGGGTAAAAAAATAGGGGGGAGGGCTATGATGTTTGTGATGGTTTGCATATGCTCAGCCCAGGGAGTGGCACTATTAGAAGGTATGGCCCTGTTGGAGTATGTGTGTCACTGTGGGTGTGGGCTTTCAGACCTGCTTCCTAGCTGCCTGGAAGTCAGTCTTCTCTTAGAGGCCAGCAGATGAAGATGTAGACCTCTCAGCTCCTCCTGCACCATGTCTGCCTGATTGCTGCCATGTTCCTGACTTAATGATACTAGACTGAACCTCTGAACCTGTAATCCAGCCCCAATTAAAAGTTGTCCTCATAAGTATTGCCTTGGTCATGGTGTCTGTTCACATAAATTAGACCCTAACTAAGACAATGTTTAAGAATGATTTTTAATTTGATGTGATCTACAATCACCTAGAAGACAGGCCTCCAAGTGAAAGATATTTTTAGATGGTTTACTCTATGTCCATGAGAGATGACAATAACTAGATTGATGGAGGTAGAAGGACTGTCCCTAGCTGGAAAGCATCATTTCCTGGGTTGAAGTCCTAGACTGCATAAAAGGAGAATGTTCCCTGAGCACAGAGCATTCGCTGCTCTCCCTTTGTTGGAGATACAGAGCTCAAGTTCCTGCCTCTACAACTTCTCCCCACCCTGAACTCAAACCATGAACTGAAATGATTCTTCCTCCAGTTGACTTTGTCCAGTAGTTTGTCCCAGCAATAAGTAATGTTACCTAATTAGAGTAGGCACTTTTCTGCTCTTAGGATAAAATAACCAAAAGCCACTTACAGAAGAGAAAGATGGTTTTGGCCAAGGTTCCTGAAGTCTAAGAGTCCATCACAGTGGGGAAGCACAGCAACAAGAAGCAGAAGCAAGAAGCTGAGAGGTCACATCTCAACTGCACAAAGGAAACAGAGAGGTCACATCTCAACTGCACACAGGAAACAGAGAGGTCACAGCTCAACTGCACACAGGAAACAGAGAGACCAAACTGTAAGCAAACTGTAAGGGGCAATAAACTCCTAAGCCATGCTATACTCACAACAAAGCTTATAGGTCTGAGAAGAAATGAGATACATTCTAAATGTTTATACATCCACAAACAGTATAACCAGTTGGAGACAAACCACTGACATATATAAGCCTACAGGCCATTTCTCATCAAAATCACAATATTCAACTCCTGACCCCCATAGGCTAATGGCCATATCAAAATGCAAAATGCATTTAGTCCAACATTTTAAATAAATCCCACAATATTTAATAGTCTTAACATTGATCAAAACTCCAAAGTTCAAAGTCAATTCTGAGACTTGAGGAAAACTCCTAACTGACACCATTGACAATCATAAAAGATAAACAAAAGTTTTTTAAAAGAATTACATATTTTCAACAATAGCAGAATATATATTCCCATTTCAAAATGGGAAGGATGATTGTATATTAAAGAAAGAGTAAAGCAAAGCAAGCAGAAATCCAGTAGGGAAAATATCAAGTCCTGGAGCTTTATGTCTAGTATAGGTACATTTAGTCTCAAAGGACTTCGATGTATCCAACCCTCTAGCTCTGCTGCCTACAACATACAGTCCTCACTTATTCTACTCCCATTCTCTGTGTGGGGCTCCCCTTGGCTGATAGCTCATGCCTCAGATATCTTCAACACATTGGGAACATGTAGTATACATTTTTAAGGAAGATTCACATAGATTCTTACAGTGAATCCAATAGTTTGCACTCCCACCAACAATAAAAGTGTTCCCCTCTCCCTGAATCCTAACCAGAATTTATTGTGATTTGTATTTTGACTTTGGCCATTCTGACTGCCTTACAATGAAATCAAAAGTAGATTTACTTTACATTTCCCTGTTACAGTTAAGGATATTTATATTTTTTAAACGATACCTTGGTCATTTGTATTTATTCTTCTAAGAATTTTGTTTAGCTCCATACTCCATTCTGCAATGGAGTTGTTTTCTTAGTGTTTAGTTTCTTAATGCTTTATATATTCTAGGCAGTAATGCTCTGTCAGATGAAAAACTGATGAAACCTTTCCCCCTTCTTTCTTTTTACTATCAACATGGTTTTCTTTGCTATCCAGAAGCGTTTTAGTCTCAAAAGGTCCTGGTTGTCAATTTTGATTTAAATGTCTATGACACCACACTTTTTGTTCAGAATGTCCTTTCTTGTGCCTATTCGTTCAAGTGCATTTTCTACTTTTTCCTCTGTTAAAATCAGATTATCAGGCTGCACTGATTAAATATTTTTCACTTAACCAAAGTGGGGTCACATGGGAAACTCAGGAAAGAATTTCAATTTGAGAATTGCCTCTTACACATTTTCCTGTGAGTATCTGTTACAAATCTTAAATAATGATTGATATAGGAGGGCCAACATACTATTATCATTGTCAGTCCAGGACTAGTGATCCTAGATTATATAAGAAAGCAACTGAGCAAGCCATGAAGAACAAGATAATAAGCTACACTCCTCCATGGTTTTGCTTCAGTTCTCCCCTCTAAGTTACTATTTAATTTGCTCAGTAATGGACTGTAATGAGAAATTGTAAGCCAAATAAACTGGTGTCTTTCCAAGTTGATTTCATTTAGTGTTTTATCACAGCAAGAGAGACACAAACAAGAACACAGCATTTTTTTAAATTTTAATTGGATATTTTATTTATTTACATTTCAAATGTAATCCTCTTTCCCAGTTTCCCCTCTGCAAAAACCCTATGGCATCTCTCCTTATCCTGTTTCTATGAGGGTGCTCCCCCACCCACTCACACATTCTGGTCTTATTGCCCTTGTATTCCTCTATACTGGGGCATTAGGCCTTCACAGGACCAAAGGCCTCCCTCTCATTGATGCCAGATAAGGACCCTTCAGCTCTTTCAGTCCTTCCCCTAACTCCTCCACTAGGGTCCCCATGCTCAGTCCAATAGTTGGCTATGAGCATCCAGCTATATCTGGCTCCTGTCAGCAAGTACTTCTTGGCATCAGCAACAGTGTCTGGGTTTGGTGTCTGCATGTGCAATGGATCCTCAGGTGGGGCAGTCTCTGGATGGTCTTTCCTTCAGTTTCTGTTCCACTCTTTGTCCCTATATTTTCTTTAAACAGGAGAAATTTTGGGTTAAAATTTTGGAAATGGGTGGATGGCTCATCCCTCAACTAGGGAGCCATGCTTAACCTCTGGGTATGGTCTCAACAGGTTCTCCCTACCCTTTGAGGGGTATTTCAGGTAATGTCATCCCCATGGGGTCCTGAGAGGCTTTTGATTTCCTGGTATCTGGGACTTTCTGGTTGCCATCCCCAGATCCCAATCCCCCATTGGCACACAACTCTGTTCAATTTCCTGACACACTTTACATCTCCTTCATCTCCTCCATCTCCTTGAATACCTGATTCTTCCCCATTTTCCCTACCCCTCTTCTCTTCCTCCAAAGTTTCTCCCACCCTCTACTTCTCTTGATTATTTTGTCCCCCTTCTAAGTAGGACTGAAGTATCCACTCATTGGTCTTCCTTCCTCTTGAGCTTCATGTGGTTCATGAGTTGTATCATAAGTATTCCATATTCTTTGCCTAATATCCACTTATTTGTCAGTACATACCATGTGTGTTCTATTGTGACTGAGCTATCTCACTCAGGATGATATTTTCTAGTTCCATCAATTTGCCTGCTAATTTCATGAAGTCATTGTTTTTAAATAGCTGAGTAGTACTCCATTGTGTAACTATGCCACATTTTCTGTATTCATTCTTCTGTTGAAGGACATCTGGGTTGTTTCTAGCTTCTGGCTATTACAAATAAGGCTGCTATCAACATAGTGGAGTGTGTGTCTTTGTTATATATTGTAGCATCTCCTGGGTATATGCCCAGGAGTGGTGTAGCTGGGTCCTCAGGTAGTACTATGTCCAAGTTTCTGAGGAACTGCCAGACTTATTTCCAGAGTGGTTGTACCAGCTTGCAATCCCACCAGCAATGGAGGAGTGTTCCTCTTTCTCTACATCCTCACCATCATCTGCTCTCAGCTGAATTTTTGATCTCAGCCATTCTAACTGGTATGAAGTAGAATCTCATGGTTGTTTTAATTTGCATTTTCCTGATGCCTAAGGATGTTGAACATTTCTTTAAGTGCTTCTCAGCCATTCAAGTTTCCTCAATTGAGAATTTTTTTGTTTAGCTCTGTTCCCCCATTTTTAATAGGGTTATTTTGTTCTCTGGAGTCTACCTTCTTGAGTATGTATACATATATACATACATACATGTATGTGTGTGTATATATATTGGATATTAGCCCTCTAATGAATGTAGGATTACTAAAGATCTTTTCCCAATCTGTTGGTTGCTGTTTTGTAGGACACAACTTTTATGCTGAGGTTCTTGATCCATGAGTGATTAAGTTTTGTGTGAGGGTAAAATAATGACATACATTTGTTCTTCTACCTGAAACTATGAAAATGACTGGTACCATTTGTTGAAGATGCTGTCTTGTCTCCAATATTTATTTTTGGCCTCTTTGTCAAGAATCAGGTGGCTAAAGTAGTGTGGACATATATTTATGTTGTCAGTTCTATTGTGTTAATGAATATGTCTATTTTATGGTTGTGCCATGCTTTTTTATATTTTTATTTTTAAAGCTCTGTAGCACGACAAATGCTTCATGGTCTTTCTCCTCTGTTGATACTACTTTTGAATCTTCAAACAGGTATGTTTATATTGAAGTACCCACAGAAGTTGAAAAAAATACCTAAGAAGGAGCTGGATGGGTAAGCTTTGAAGGGAGGTGAGGAAAAACACAGATAGTATGAAGTAATTAAGTGATATGAAGGAATGAGAGAGTAAGGCAAAGAAGAGAATATAAGAAGGAATAAATAATCTTAAAGCCCATTGAAAATTCCATGTAGAAACTGAATACTGCAAAAGCATTCTAAAATACATAAATATACACATATAAAATCAGGTGAAATTGAATTACACTATAAAGGGGAGAGAGCTACAACAAACACCATAAGTTATCAAATGGAAAGCCCAATGCCGGGTATGAGCTGCCTATTTTTCAAGTTGTTTGTCATTGATTCCTGAGCACCCCTAAACATTAAATGCTATGCATTGCTCCTGTTTATCATCCAGAACTTGATGGTAAGATGTCATTGGTGGAGACATTACATATTTGGGTCATCATTGCATGGAGAAATCAAGCTGGTACTGACCTAGAAACATCAGTCTTTTTGGTTAACTTTCACAGTATTAGAAGGTGTTGTGCATGATATAAAGGGAAAAAAATAAAACAGTCTAATCCAGTAATGAACACAATGATCTATAATAAAAACTAGCTTGCCCTTCTGGTTTGCAAATGTACACAGCAGCAAATCCTGTGCTACAACCCTCTGCACCCAATCACACAAATAGACAGCTTGATTCTCAGAAGTTCTGACAACACCCAGGTTTACAGGCTCACAGGAGGCACAAGCTCCAATCAGAGAAAGCAAGGCCAGCTAACACCACAGATAACCAGATGACTAGAGGCAAGCACCAGAACATATGCACAAGAATATATGCTGCTTGGCATCTCAGAATGCAGTTCTCCCACCACAGCAAGCCCTATAAACACCAACACACCTGAAAAGCAAACTCTGATTTAAAATTCCATTTCAAGATGATAATAGAGGACTTTAAAAAGGACATGAATAGCTTCCTTAAAGAAATGCAGGAGAGCTTCTAAGGAGACAGCTATATCAGGCTCTTGTCAGCCACCATTTGTTGGCATCCACAATAGAGGTTCACAGCCATCCATTGGACTTAGCACAAGGTCCCCAATGAAAGAGCTACAGAAGGGACCCAAGGAGATGAAAGTGTTTGCAGCTCCATAGGAGGAACAACAATATGAACTAGCTAGTACCCTCAGAGCTCCCAGAGACTAAACCACCAACCAAAGAGTACACATGGTGGGACTCATGCCTTCAGCTGCATATGTAGCATAGGATTGCCTAGTTAGTAGTCAATGGAAGGAGAGGGCCTTGGTCCTAGACTACTGTATGCCCCAGTGTAGGGAAATGCCAAGGCCAGGAAGCAGGAGAAGGTGGGTTGATGAGCAGGAGGAAGGGGGGGAATAGGGGATTGTTTTTGTCAGAGGGGAAACAATGTAGATAAAGAAAATATCTAAGAAAGAAAGGAAAAAAGAAAGGAAGAAAGAAAGAAAGAAAGAAAGAAAGAAAGAAAGAAAGAAAGAAAGGAAGGAAGGAAGGAAGGAGGGAAGGAAGGAAGGAGGGAAGGAAGGAAGGAAGGAGGGAAGGAAGGAAGGAGGGAAGGAAGAGCCAGAAGATCTTGGACAGATGTCATAGAGACCCTAAAAGAACAAAAATGTTAGCCCAGGCTACTATTCCCAGCAAAAGTCTCAATTACTGTAGATGGAGAAACCAAGATATTCCATAACAAAACAAAACTTAAACAAAATATTTCCACCAATTCAGCCCTACAGAGGGTAAAAAAAAAAAAAGGAAAACTCCAACACAAGGAGGGAAACTACACCCAAGTAAGAGCAAGAAATTAATCTTCTCACAAGAAACCCAAAAGAAGAGAACCACACAAATATAATCCTAACTCTAACAACATAATAACAGGAAGCAACAGTCATTGGTCTTTAATATCTCTTCATATCAATGGATTCAATTCTCTAATAAAAAGATATAGACTAAGAGACTGGATGCATAAACAGGACCCAGCATTTTGCTGCATAAAGGAAACATACCTCAAGGACAAAGACAGGCACTACCTAAAATTAAAAGGCTGGAAATTTTTTTTCAAGCAAATTGTCCCAAGAAACAAGCAAGTTACCATTCTAATATCCAATACAATAGATTTGCAAACAAAAGTTATCAAAAAATGAGGAACAACACTTCTCATCAAAGGAAAAATCTACCAAGAAGAACTCTTAATTCTGAACATCTATGCTCCAAATACAAGGGTACTCACATTCATAAAAGAAACCTCACTGAAGTTCAAAGCACACATTGCACCTCACACAATAATAGTGGAAGACTTCAACAGCTCACTCTCATCAATGTACAGATCATAGAAACACAAAATAAATACAGACACAGCAAAATTAACAGAAGTTATGAATCAAATGGATTTTCAAAACATCTGTAGAACATTTCATCCTAAAAAAAATATATATATATATATATACTTTCTCAGCACCTCATGGTACCTTGTCTAAAACTCACCATAAAAACAGTCACAAAACAAGCCTCAACAGATTGAAATATCCCATGCATCCTATCAGATCACCACAGACTAAGACTAGTCTTCAATAGCAAGAAAAACAAAAGAAAACCCACATACAAATTGAAACTGAACAACCCTCTACTCAATGATAACTTGGTCAAAGAAAAATAAAGAAAAAATTAAAGACATTTTAGACTTTAATGAAAATGAAGGCACAACATACCAAAAATTATGGGACACAATGAAAGTAGTGCTAAAAGGAAATCTCTTAGCTCTGAGTGGCTCCATAAAGAAACTGGAGAGAGCATACACTAGCAGTTTAACAGCTCATCTAGAAAAAAAAGAAGCAAATACACCCAAGCGGAGTAGATGGCAGGAAATAATCAAACTCAGAGCTAAAATAAACTAAGTAGAAACAAAGACCTATACAAAGAATCAACAAAACCAGGAGCTTGTTCTTTGAGAAAATCAACAAGATAGATAAACCCTTAGCCAGACTAATCAGAGGGCACAGAGACAGTGTCTAAATTAACAAAATCAGAAATGAAAAGGGAGACATAACTACAGAAATTGAAGAAATTCAAAAAATTATCAAGTCTTACTACAAAAGCCTATACTCTACAAAAATAAAAAAAAATCTAGATAAAATGGATGATTTTCTAGACAGATATAAAGTGCCAAAGTTAAATCAGGATCAGATAAACCATCTAGCCCGTCCCACACTCCCTAAAGAAATAAAGGCAGTCATTAAAAAATCTCCCTACCAAAAAAAGCACAGGACCAGATGGTTTTAGTGCAGAATTCTATCAGACCTTCAGAGAAGACCGAATAGCAATATTTCTCAAACTATAACATTAAAAAAAAAAACTAGAAGGAACACTACCCAAATACATTCTATGAAGCCACAGTTACAGATACCTAAACCACACAAAGACCCAACAAAGAAAGAGAACTTTAGACCAATTTCCCTCATGAATATTGATGCAAAAACACTCAATAAAATCCTCTCAAACCAAATCCAAGAACACATCAGAACAATCATTCACCATGATCAAGTAGGCTTCATCCCAGGAATGCAAGGATGGTTCAATATACAGAAATGCATCAACATAATCCATTATATAAACAAACTCAAAGGAAAAAAAATGATCATTTCATTAGACACTAAAAAAAAGCCTATGGAAAAAATACAACACCCCTTCATGTTAAAAGTATTGGAGAAATCAGGAATTCAGGGTCCATTCCTAAACATAAGAAAAGCAATATACAGCAAATCAATAGCCAACATCAAACTAAATGGGGAGAAACTTGAAGCAATCCCACTAAAATCAGGAACAAAACACTGCTGTCCATTCTCCCCCTATCTTTTCAATATAGTACTAGCCAGAGCAATTAGGGAACAAAAGACCAGAGCAAAGGGATACAAATTGGAAAGGCAGAAGTCAAGATATCACCATTGGCAGATGATATGATAGTATGCTTAAGAGTCACAAAAAAACCTAGGAGAGAACTCTTACAGCTGATAAACAACTTCTGCAAAGTGGCTGGATATAAAATTAACTCAAACAAATCAGTAGCTTTCCTCTATTCACAGGATAAACAGGATGAGAAAGAATTTAGGCAAACAACAACCTTCCCAATAGTCATAAATAATATAAGATTTTTTGGTGTAACTCTAACCAAGCAAGTCAAAGATCTATCTGTATGAAAAGAATTTCAAATCTCTGAAGAAAGAAATCAAAGATCTCAGAAGATGGAAAGATCTCCAATGCCATGGTCTGG
Source organism: Mastomys coucha (assembly GCF_008632895.1). Taxonomy (NCBI): domain Eukaryota; kingdom Metazoa; phylum Chordata; class Mammalia; order Rodentia; family Muridae; genus Mastomys; species Mastomys coucha. The sequence goes on along the minus strand of NW_022196904.1, from coordinate 95,283,638 downwards.
CAGGATTAATATAGTAAAAATGAAGAGGTTTGCAGCCCCTTAGGAAGAACAACAATATGAACTAACTAGTACCCTCAGAGCTCCCAGGGACTAAACCACCAACCAAGGAGTACACATGTTGGGACTCATAGCTCCAGCTGCATATGTAGCAGAGGATGGCCTACTTAGTCATCAATGGGAGGAGAGGCCCTTGGTCTTGTGAAGGGTCTATGCCCCAGTGTAGGGGAATGCCAGGGCCAGGAAGTAGGAGAGAGTGGGTTGGTGAGCAGGGGGAGGGGGAAGGCAATAAGGGTTTTTTTTTGGGGGGGGGAACCTGGAAAGAGGATATCATTTGAAGTATAAGTAAAGAAAATATATAAGAAAAAAAGAAAAAGAAAAAAATCAAAGGCCTCAGAAGATGGAAAGATCTATCATACTTATGGATTGACAGGATTAACATAGTAAAAATGGCCATCTTACTAAAAGCAATCTTACAGATTTAATGCAATCCACATCAAAATCCCAACTCAATTTTTCAGAGAGATAGAAAGAGCAATTCTCAAATTTATCTGGAATAACAAAAAAATCCAGGATGGCAAATACTACTCTCAACAAAAAAGATCTTTTGGGGGAAATCACCATCCCTGACCTCAAGCTGTACTACAGAGCAATAGTAATAAAAACTGAATGGTATTGGTACAGAGACAGATAGGTAGATCAATGGAATGGAATTGAAGACCCAGAAATGAACTCACAAATCTGTGGTCACTTGATCTTTGACAAAGAAGCTAAAACCATCCAATGGGGAAAAAAGACAGAATTTTTAACAAATGGTGCTTGTTCAACTGGTAGTCTGCATGTTGAAGAATATAAACTGGTCCATTTTTATCTCCTTGTACAAAACTCAAGCCCAAGTAGATCAAGGACCTACACATAAACCCAGACACATCGAATCTAATAGAAGAGAAATTGGAAAAGAATCTTAAACGCATTGGCACAGGGGAAATTTTCCTGAACAGAACACCAAAGGCTCATGCTCTAAGATGAACAACTGACAAATGGGACCTCATAAAATTACAAAGTTTCTATAAGGCAAAGGACACTGTCAATAGGACAAAATGGCAACCCCCATATTGGGAAAAGATCTTTACCACCCTACATCCAATAGAAGGCTAATACTCAATATATACAAAGAACTCCACAAGGTAGACTCCAGAGAATCACATACCCTATTTAAAATGGGGTACAAAGTTAAACAGAGAATTCTCAACTGAGGACTATCAAATGGCTGAAAAGTACTTAAAAGAAATGTTCAACATCCTTAGTCATCAGGGAAATACAAATCAAAACGACCCTGAGATTCTACCTCACACCAGTCAGAATGGCTAAGATCAAAAACACAGGTGGCAGCAAATGCTGGCAAGGATATGGAGAAAGGATTACTGGTAGGATTGCAAGCTGGTACAACCACTCTGGAGATCAATCTGGCAGTTCCTCAGAAAATTGGACGTAGTACTGCCAGCTATACCACTCTTGGGCATATACTCAAAAGATGCTCCAACATACAACAAGGACACATGCTCCACTGTTTTGATAGCAGCCTTATTTATAATAACCAGAAGCTAGAAACAACCCAGAAGTCTCTCAACAGAGGAATGGGTACAGAAAATGTGGTATATTTACACAGTGGAGTACTACTCAGTCACTGAAAGCAATGACTTCATGAAGTTTGAAGGCAAATGGATGGCTCTAGAAAATAATCATCCTGAGTGAGGTAACACAATCACAAAAGAACACATATGGCATGTATGCAATGATAAGTTGACAAGTTGATATTAGGCAAAAAGCTCAAAATATACATCATACAACTCACAGACCATATGAAACCCAAGAAGGAAGAGCAAAGTGTGGATGCTTCAGTCCTACTCGGAGGAAGAAAATAATCTTGGGAGGTGTGGGGCAGTGGGCTGTTCAGGCAACCTAGTCCTGGTCAAGTAACAGGTCTGGAACCCCAGAGATCTAGTCGGCTATAATTTCTGCCTGCATGGGAAGGAAAGTGTACAGCCATGCCTCCTAGGTCCCTGGTTCCTGTTTCAGCCACAACCCCCCACAGCCCTCCACAGGAGAGATGCGCTATCACATAGACAATGCCCCAAGCTCCCAGCATTCTAGCTGGGCCCTACCCCCAGTTATCTGACCACAGCCAGATATGCCTCGTCCCATAGACAGGTAGCCTAGTCCCACAGACAGCTCAACCACCCTATAAAAGGAGCGGTTTGCCTCCTCTCTCTTCTTCCTCTCTTCCCTTCTTCTCTTCTCTTCTCCTCTCCTCTCCTGATTCTCCTTTGCTCTCTCTCCATGTGGCACGTGGCCTTGGCCAGCCTCCGTTTCCCTATCATCTCTCTCTTATTCCTACAATAAAACATCTTATGATTATGCATTGCCTCCTTTTAACTAGACACGCCCAGCATTTGCACAGGACAGCCATGTTGCCACTTGTTTCTCCACTCTCTTCTCTCGCTCTCAGCCTCTCCACAACATCCAGCATCACCTGCGATATCCAGAGGATGGAACCTATGTCACTGGCTTTCGGGAGGCCAAGGGACCCCTTGCAGCTGTCTCATTATCTCTGCCCTGCCCCAGTGCAGACTGGGACCCAGATGCCCCCCAGTGGAGCAGAGTGTGCAGGCAGACACCTATACTTGTGCTGCCCAGAGCACAGAAACTCTAGCCAGGTATAGGTCAGTCTACCCTTCCCCCTTTTTTCCCCTGGCCACCCGGTACATGGTACTCACTGACCAGCACGACCCAAGAGGTTCCTAGGACTCAACATGGATGACATTATCCTAAACACCCAACAAAGGGAAGCTTGAACCTGCAGAGACCACATCCACTTGACAGGCATGGCCCCTGGTTGAGGGATGGGGCCACCCACCCAAAAATATTAATCCAGAATTGCTCCTGTCAAAAGGAAATGCAGGGACAAAAAGTGGAGTAGAGACTGAAGGAAAGCCCATGCAAAGACTGCCCAACATAGGGATCCATCCCATCTGCAGACACCAAACCTGGACACTATTGCTGATGCCAAGAAGTGCTTGCTGACAGGAGCCTGGTATAGCTGTCCCCTTAGAGGTTCTGGCAGAACCTCTTTAATATAGATGTAAATGCATGCAGCCAACCATTGAACTAAGTATGAGGACCCCAATGGAGGAGTTAGGGGAAAGACTGAAGGAGCTGAAGGGGTTTGCAACCCCATAGGAAGAACAATATAAACCAACTAGACCCTCCAAAGCTTCCAATGATTAAACTACCAACCAAAGATTACACATGAAGGGACCTATGCCTCTAGTTACGTATGTATCAAAGGATTGCCGTATCTGGCATCAATGCCTGCACACTCTGCCTGCACATCATGGAGCCCCTTGGTCCCGTGGAGGCTCCATGACCCAAGCTAGGGTTCTGAGGCATGAGTGGGTGGGCACGTTGGGGAGCACCCTCATAGAGGCAGGGACATGGGGAGGGGATGGGGGCTTGTGGAGAGGAACCTGGGAAGGGGGGATAAACTTTGAAATGTAAATAAATAAAATAACCAATAAAAAATAAGAAAAAAGAATTGATAAATGGGACCTCGTAAAACTGAAAAGCTTCTGTAAGGCAAAGGATATAGTAAATAGGACAAATCAGCAACCTACATATTGGCAAAACATCTTCATTAACCCCACATCCAATAAAGGGCTAATATCCAAAATATAGAAAGCACACCAAGGATCTGAGTAGACAAATATACTTTGATCATTTTTACCATTACATTGGGCTAACAATATTAAATATAGAATTACAATTTTTCTCAAAGATGCTAGTTTTATATATGCCTTACTATATGGTAGAGATCAACAGATCTGTTATGGTTAGAGGATTTTTGATGCACTTTGTGTTTGTTTTTGTTTTGTTTTGTTTGTTTTGTTTTTTAAGACAGTCTCTCTCTGTAGCTCTCACTGTCTTGGAATTCACCAAGTTGGCCTCTAACTCACAGAGATCTACCTGCCTCCACCTCCCAAATGCTGTGATTAAAGTCATGTACCATCATTGCCCAAAATAGCACTTTTGTGATTATTCTTCACAACAAGTTCAGTTTTCTGTATGATATAATGATGGAGGAATAATAAAATTATCAATATCCTCTGAGGGATCCCTGCAGGTGTTTGAGAGGGAAGCAAAGTGCATAAAAAATGAGAATGAAAACTTATTGACTTTGTCAACCTAGAGGACACTTTGGAGTATCTACTGTACCCTCTAAAATCTTCATCATTCTGAGCTTGTGTGACCCCATTTGAGATTGTGCTTTGTTCCTGTTCTGAATGGGACTCACTGGTGCCCCTGAAACACCTCCTGTGGAGCTGCCAATACTTCTAATTTTAACAAAGGTAATATCACTCCTCTCCAGAAAGCAAAAGAACCTGGATTAATACCTGTCAGCTTCCTATAATTCAGTGATAAGAAATGGGATAAGAATACAAATGGAGCAGTCACTACAGAAAGAATAAAAATTGAATTAGCTTTGGGCCACATAAGGGAGCTGACAACAGGAAGACAAATTCTGGATTTTCTCTCAGGTGAGTTTCTAAGACAGGATCCTCTCAGCTTCCAAGTGACAGAGGTGGATCAGCATCCTTCTCTGCCCCTTCCCTGCAAGTGAAGGGCCTACCTCCAGGGAGCGCCTTAAGCCAGAGACTCGGGTGAGAGCCACCATTTTCTTTCCAGTGAGTTTCTAAGACCAGAGCAGCCAGCCGGGAGGCACAAGCCCCACGAGTCGCAGGGGACTTGCATGGCGGCAGCAACAGAGCAAGCTCTAGTCAGAGACACTATGAACATCTAACACCAAAAATCAAGAGATGGCGAAAGGCAAACGCA
>NW_022196904.1:95276534-95277297 GCF_008632895.1 Mastomys coucha | reverse complement strand
AGACTATCAGGTTGGGTACGTAAACAGGACCCAACATTTTGCTGCATACAGGAAACCCACCTCAGTGAGAGAGACAGACACTACCTCAGAATAAAAAGTTGGGAAACAATTCTCAAAGCCAATGGCCCCAAGAAAAAAGCTCAAGTAGCCATTCTAATATCGAATAAAATTGACTTTCACCATAAAGTGATCAAAAAAGATAAGGAGGGACACTTCGTATTCATCAAAGGTATAATCTACTGAGATGAACTTTCAATTCTGAACCTCTATGCTCCAAATGCAAGGGCACCTACATTCATAAAAGAAACTTTACTAAAGCTCAAAGCACACATTACACAGCATACAACAGTAGTGGGAGATTTCAATACCCCACTCTCTGCAATGGACAGATCATGGAAACAGAAATTAAACCAAGGACATAGTGAGACTAACAGAAGTTATGAAACAGAAGGATTTAACAGATATCTACAGAACTTTTTATCCTAAAACAAAAGGATATACCTTCTTCTCAGCACCTCATGATACCTTCTCCAAAATTGACTATATAATTGGTCATAAATTGGGCCTCAACAGATACAAGAAGATTGACATAATTCCTTGTATCCTATCAGATCACCATGGACTAAGGTTGCTCCTCAATAACAACATAAACAATAGAACGCCAACATACACCTGGAAGCTTAACAACACTCTATTCAATGATAATTTGTTCAAGGAAGGAATAAAGAAAGAAATTAAAGACTTTCTAGAGTTTAATGAAAAT
>NW_022196904.1:94724722-94727276 GCF_008632895.1 Mastomys coucha | reverse complement strand
GGCATTTGTGCTAAGCAACAGATACAAAGGAGAGCTTGTCCTGGAGCTATTCCAAGAGGCAGCAAACAATTTTTAAAGGATGTGCAAATTACTCAAAAGGGCAAATAACCCTGTCCTGTATCAAGAGAGCCAAAAAGAGGAACTCTTTAATGATTTTAAATTATCCTGCCCAAACTGCTCATACTTTCATTGATTTCCCCAATGTACCATTTCTCTTGCATTAGTATAGCGAATTAGTATAAATATTCAAAATCCTTGACAGCTCCTTGTCAATTTTCTTCTCATCTGTTACATTCTCTTCTGTGATGAGCAATTTTGTAATTCAGACAATTAAATCCAACCAATTAAACACAGAGATTGGATTTATCCTAGGAGTTTAGAACCATCCTATAAGTGTTCTCCAAACTACTATTTTGGGACCTCCCAAGCCTGAACAAGCTAAACAGACCTTGAACGTTTGCCACAATAGGCTTTATTGCCTTGGCTGCAGCTCTGAGTTTTGACTTACTGGAAAGAGCGAGCCGGCAAGAAATGGAAATGTATTGGATTGGCTGATGTGCTGTTGCTATCCTGCACTACTATTCTGGGGATGATTTTGGCAGTTTTTCCTTTATAAATGCTGTGCTGATTATTAAACTTCGAGCCTTGACCAGAACACAATCTTAGCTCTATGTTCCTCTTGCCTTGCCGTTTTCATTTCCAGCCTTCCTTTCAGATGATCCCTGTTCGACCGTAAACCACTAGACGACTACAGGTGGTGCCTAAAGAGGAACCCTAAAAAGTAGGATCTGCTGAGAAACGCAGCTTTGTTTGGAGCGCTCCACAGAACCAAGCGAAAGCAAAACACAATTCTGAGTACAGGTAACAACTATATGACTTATTACCTCTTCCTTATCATCTGGCTAATAGCAAATCTTATTTTCTGGGTCACCATATTTTCCTGCTGTTGTAGGGACTGTAGTCTGGGAAATAATTAGGCTGAGAGTATGCTTACCCAAAGCCACCTCACCTAGGGCAGTCACAGCAAAACAGGACAGGGAAATACAAAAAATGCTTTTGCTCACAGCCTAAAAGGGCTGATTCAGGCAAGAGGAGCAGGTTGTTTGTTGTTTTTATTTAAAAAAAAACATATATTGGAAAAATTCTTAACTCAAGTAGATTCATGTTGCCTTGCTTTGTGGAGCAAGGAACGGTAAATATACTTACTAACTTGGGGAGGGGGGAATAGAATACCATTAATAGATCATTACAGTGTTCACGGGCCTGAAGAGGTTCTGGTAGACACTTTTTCTTTGTGGGCTTTAATCGGGGACTTTTTAGAACCTCACCATGAGTCTCAAGAAATGAAAGAATTAGGCAAGCTGAGAAGGAATCGAGGAAGTCAGAAAAGCAGGGCACTTGAGAGCAACTATCAGTAGCTTCCACTGTGCCTCCTCTCTCTTCTCTGGCAGAATTCCCAAAAGAAGAGAATGAAGAGTTAGACCTTGGACATGAGAGAGAGAATATGTTTCAGAAAAGTAGTTGCCCCCCTGTCCAGGACACTTTATCAAAAGAGAAGGAAAATGAACATAAGCTATATCAGAGCTCTCCTGGGGACAGGAGGAAATTGGGAGGCAACCTGCTTCCTCTCTGTCTCCTACTGGAGAAATCCTTAGTTCTGGTTCTAGGTCTCTTGGGTCCCTTTGGGACATGAAGTCCTCTTCCTCTCTCTCTGTCTGTTTGTCCTTGGTGTGCCAATCTGTCCATGTCTGTCAGATTGTGTCTTGTGGTTTCATTTCATTGCTTGATTGTTGTTCTGTGTTTCATGTTGAAAAGAAAAAAATGGTTAAAACTTTATCTGTTGTCTGTCCACCCCTTGATTTAGTTTTAACTTGTTCAGAAAAGAAAAAAAGAAAAGTAGTCTCATTTTGCACAACAAAAACTCATAAGATACCCTGAACCTGTAGCTGGGAGTCAAGCACAGTTAGAGAATTCCTGCTAGGGGCTGATTGTCTGCACAAGCCATTCTAAAGGGGCCAGCAGCTTCTTGGCGTCTATGGTAAGGGAACTGATGGCTCTTTTTCCTAGAAAAATCTGTTACTGTGTTTATTGGGTTCAACAGGTAACAAGGTGATCTTCTCTTGAAATTATAGATAGAAAAAGTAAAAGAAGTTTGTGTGTAGCCACTTCATTTTTGTTTCTGACTTTTTTTCATAGTCATATTAGATTTTAATTCAGTTAATTACAATAGAGTGTTTTCAAGATTACTCAAGAGTCCCACAACACCCAGAGGAAGCTCCAGTCCCAGGCGCTCTGACACACCCAGGATCGAGGTGAGCAGGAACCAACATCTGTCCCAACACTGGGAGTAACTGGGACCAGCTTGACCAGGTACACAGGAACTCCGCCAGCCCAGTGGTTTGGAGACTCCTTCTGGTCTGTCTGGGTTAGTGTTCTGAGCAGACCTTGGGCACAAGCTTTGCAGCCAGTCCCATAACACACAGAGGAAGCCACACTTCCAGGTGATCTAACAAGCCCAGGATCCCAGGATCCCAGGATCCCAGAATCACAGAAT
>NW_022196904.1:94718718-94722584 GCF_008632895.1 Mastomys coucha | reverse complement strand
ATAAATAAATATTTTAATCTAAAAAAAAAAAGATTACTCAAATAGTAAATAGCTAAGAATAATCAATGCTTGACAATTTAATTGTGCTATATATAGGTATATTTTTTTTCTTTTTTTCTCTTTTCATTTCTTTTATTTTTTTCTTTTATTTTTTGTTAGATGTTTTCTTTATTTACATTGCAAATTTTATCCCCTCTGAAGGCCCTCCTACCCCAACCTCCCTCTCTCTGCTCACTAACCCACCCACTCCTGCTTCCCTGTGCTGGCATTACCCTACACTAGGGCATCAAGCCTTCACAAGACCAAGGGCCTCTCCTCTCATTGATGCCCCATAAGGCCATCCTCTCCTACATATGTGGCTGGAGTCACAGGTCCCTCCATATGTACTCTTTGGTTGGTGGTTTAGTCTGTGGGAGCTCTGGGGGTACTGGTTGGTCCATATTGTTTTTCCTCCTATGGGGCTGCAAACCCCTTAGCTCCTTGAGTCCTTTCTCTAGCTCCTCCATGGGAGACTTTGTGCTCAGTCCACTGGTTGGCTGTGAGCATCCACTTCTGTATGAGTCAGACACTGGCAGAGCCTCTCAGGTGACAGCTATATCAGGCTCCTGTCAGTAAGCACTTGTTAGCATTCACAATGGTGTCGGGGTTTGGTGACTGTATATGGGATGGATTGCTAGGTGCAACAATCACTGGATGGCCTTTCCTTCAGTCTCTGCCACAAACTTGTCTCTGTATTTTCTACCATGGGTATTTTGGTCCCCCCTCTAAGAAGGACCAAAGTATTCATTCACACAGTGATCTTCCTTCTTCGTGAGCTTCATATGGTCTGTGAATTGTATCTTGGGCATTCTGAACTTCTGGCTAATACCCACTTATCAGTGAGTGCATGCTATGTGTGTTCTTTTCTAATTGGGTTACCTCACTAAAGGGTGATAATTTCTAGTTCCATCCATTTGCCTAAGAACTTCATGAATTCGTCATTTTTAATAGCTGAGTAGACTCCATTGTGTAAATGTACCACATTTTCTGTATCCATTCCTCTGTTGAGGGACATCTAGGTTGTTTCCAGTTTCTGGCTATTATAAATAAGGCTGCTATAAACATAGTGGAGCATGTGTCCTTATTACATGTTGCAGCATCTTCTGGGTATATGCCCAGAAGTGATATAGCCTCAGTTAGTACTATGTCCAATTTCCTGAAGAACTGCCAAACTGATTTCCAGAGTGGTTGTACCAGCTTGCAGTCCCACCAGCAATGGAGGAGTATTCCTCTTTCTCCACATCCTCACCAGCATCTATTGTCACCTGAGTTTTGGTCTTAGCCATTCTGACTGGTATGAGGCAGAATCTCAGGGTTGTTTTGATTTGCATTTCCCTAATGACTAAGGATGTTGAACATTTCTTTAGGTGCTTCTCAGTCATTCAATATTCCTCAACTGAGAATTCTCTGTTTATCTCTGTTCCCCATTTTTAAATAGGGCTATTCAGTTCTCTGGAGTCTAACTTCTTGATTTTTTTGTATATATTGGATATTAGGGCTCTATCAGATGTAGGATTGGTAAAGATCTTTTCTCAATTTGTTGGTTGCCATTTTGTCCTATTGACAGTGTCCTTTGCCTTTTGCAATTTTATAAAGTCCCATTTGTCAATTCTTGATCTACAGCACAAGCTATTGGAGTTCTGTTCAGGAAATTTTCCCTGTGCCCATGTGTACTGGCTGGTTTTGTGTGTCAACTTGACACAGGCTGGAGTTATCACAGAGAAGGGAGCTTCAGTTGGTGAAGTGCCTCCATGAGACCCAGCTGTGGGGCATTTTCTCAATTAGTGATCAAGGGGGTAGAGCCCCTTGTGAGTGGTGCTATCCCTGGGCTGGAAGTTTTGGGTTCTATAAGAGAGCAGGCTGAGCAAGCCAAGAGAAGCAAGCTAGTAGGGAACAGCTCTCCATGGCCTCTGCATCAGCTCCTACTTCCTGACCTGCTTGAGTTCCAGTCCTGACTTCCTCTGGTGAACAACAGCAATGTGGAAGTAAGCTAAATAAACCCTTTCCTCCCCAACTTGCTTCTTGGTCATGATGTTTGTGCAGGAATAGAAACCCTGACTAAGACACCATGTTCTAGAAGTTCTTCCCCACTTACTTTTCTATTAGTTTCAGTGTATCTGGTTTGAAGTGGAGATCCTTGATCCACTTGGACTTGAGCTTTGTACAAAGAGACAAGAATGGATTGATTTGCATTCTTCTACAAGCTGACTACCCATTGAACCAGCACTATTTGTTGAAAATGCGGCATTTTTTCCACTGGATGATTTTAGCTCCTTTGTCAACGATCAAGTGGCTATAGGTTTGTGGGTCCATTTTTGGGTCTTCAATTCTATTCCATTGATTTACCTGCCTGTCACTGTACCAGTAACATGCAGTTTTTATCATGATTGCTCTGTAATACAGCTTGAGGTCAGGGATGGTGATTCCCCCGGAAGTTCTTTTATTGTTGAGAATAGTTTTTGCTATCCTGGGTTTCTGATTATTCCAAATTGCTCTTTCTAACTCTTTGAAGAATTGAGTTGGAATTTTGATGGGCATTGCATTGAATCTGTAGATTGCTCTAGGCTCTGACTTGTTTTAAAAGTATAAGTATGTTCTGCATGTCTTGGTTATAGAGTATTGGCTTTTAAATTATTGGGTATGATTAAAAGTTTGTAGCATTGGAAAGAGAAAGCTAGCTTAAAACTGGTAACTCAGAGTTGGAGTCATTCTAAACAACAACATGTGGCATGAGCCAACCCAGAAAAACAGGTCTTTAAAGATACTTCTACATTGGGATAATATTTTATGTAATTCTTATCTAAGAAACTAGACTTATAAAAGATAGGTTTAAAACAGTGCCACTTTAATGAGGTATTAAAAACTGCACTGTCGGGAACTCCATCAGCCCAGGGGCTCAGGATGCTTTCAGTCTGTCTGGGCCAGCAGGTTCCCTGAGCAGACCTTGGGCTCAAGCTCCCCAGCCAGTCCCAAAACACCCAGAGGAAGCTCCACTCCCAGGTGCTCTAACAAGCCCAGGGTCACAGGATCCCAGAATCACAGGATCACAGAGACAGCTTGACTCTGAGGAGTTCTGACACAACCAGGATCACAGGAAGGACTGACTCCAGTCAGATTAAGAAAGGGCAGGCAGCACTAGAGATAATCAAATGGTGCGGGGCAAGTGTAAGAATATAAGCAACAAAAACCAAGGTTCCTTGGCATCATCAGAACCCAATACTCCCACCATAGCAAGTCCTGGGCACACCATCACAGCAGAAAAGCAAGATTCAGATATAAAATCAATCCTCATGGTGATGATACAGGACTTTAAGAAAGACATAAATAGCACCCTCAAAGAAATATAGGAGAACACAAGTAAACAGCTAGAAGCCCCTCAAGTGGAAAAACAAAAATCCCTTAAAGAACTACAGAAAAACACAATCAAACAGGTGAAGGAAATGAGCAAAACCATCCAGAATCCAAAATTGGAAATAGAAACAATAAAGAAATCAGAAAGAGAGACAACCCTGGAGATAGAAAACCTAGGAAAGAAATCAGGAGTCATAGATGCAAGCATCACCAACAGAATACAAGAGATAGGAGAGAGAATCTCAGGGGCAGAACACACCATAGAAAACATTGACACAACAGTCAAAGAAAATGCAAAACACAAAACGCTCCTAACCCAAAACATCCAGGAAATCCAGGACGCAATGAGAAGAAAAAATCTAAGGATAATAGGAATAGAAGAGAGTGAAGACTCCCAAGGTAATGGATCAGTAAATATCTTCAACAAAAATTATAGAAGAAAACTTCCCTAACCTAAAGAAAGAGATGCCCATGAA
>NW_022196904.1:94712393-94718373 GCF_008632895.1 Mastomys coucha | reverse complement strand
GAAAGCTAGAAGATCCTGGGCAGATGTCATACAGACCCTACAAGAACACAAATGCCAGCCTAGGCTACCATAACCAGCAAAACTCTCAATTACCATAGATGGAGAAAACAAGATATTCCATGACAAAACCAAATTTACACAATATCTTTCCACAAATCCAGTCCTACAAAGGATAACAGATGGAAAACATCAACATAAGGAGCAAAACTACACCCTAGAAGAAGCAAGAAGGTAATCTTTCAACAAATCCACACAAACCTAATTCCACCTCTTACAACAAAAACAACAGGAAGTGACAATTACTTTTTCTTAATATATTAATTTGAAAATTAATATGACCAACATATCCTAATCGATAGAAATCCAAAATCATGAGGAATTAGAAATTTGTTGATTGTCATCCAATGGTCTCTCTAATTAGGTAACTGGAGAAATAGGTCCAATACTATACAATCCATATACACTTTCAGCTTGTTTGTTCATGACAGTGTCTTGCTGTGTACAACATAATGATCTTGAGATCTTGCTTTACCTATCTCAGCTTCTCTATTAGTAGTATTGTTTATTTCATGTTTTTATACTATATTGTTTTTAGAACAGCTTACATATTTTAAAAGTATTTATATACCCAAAAGAAATGTAGACAATTAAATTGGGAGGGGGCTTGTAAGAAACAACAAAGAGCAAGACTGAATGCTTTGTTTGACATTTGATAACTCTTGTATCAAGTTAACCACAGTAAGATTTTAAGCTCTACTGAATACAAAACAAACAAACAAAAACACTTTAGATATTTATGTTCATTTAAGAAAATATTAGTAGTGATGTATTATTTTGAAATATACAGTTAATAGGTTTGGAATTATTTAAAATTTATAATCAGAAAAATGTTTGTATTTTCAGTATTGCCATAGACAAGCATCTACATAACACTGTTAAATTGATTGTTGTTTTATACCAAACAACTTTTATAATACTCATTTTTATTTTTATAATATTTTATAAATTTTAAAGAATATGACACAAAAAGATATTATAGGTATTGAAGGGAGTCACTGGGATGAGTTGGGGTACAAAAGGAAAACAAGAACGTAATTTAATTCTATTTACTTAAAATGTGTTTTCAAATGTTAACAAATTCAGATAAATTGGAATCATGTAACTTTTCTCATCATATTGCAATAAAACTTAAAAATAAAAAATAAAAAAATAAATAAAAGCTGCACTGTCATGCATTCATAAATAAGAACTGGCAGCCAAACTTTGTAATGTTAAAGTAATGCACTTGGTATTCATTTTAGGGAGAATAGGTTGTTTACACTGTTAAAAACTGGGTTTGGCTTTCCAAAATTATGATTATGCTCTAATATTGCAGAAGAAACTTAAAAATTATACTTAAACTGCCCATGTTCCATTAGCTGCAGTTTACAATTTGATCACAAGCTCAAGATTTTTAACTCACCCATATTTATAATTAAGAAAAAATTAGGCAAATGGAGATTCATGAAAAGTTAAAAAACTAGGAACTTATGAAGGCATTACAACTGGCTTACCTACTCCAGCTGCTACTTCAAGATATAGAAAAATATAAAACTATTATAGATTTAAAAATTGTTTTTAAACTATTCCTTTGCATCTTCATGATTATAAAAGGCTTGCATTTAGTGTATCTGCTTGTGGTTTTAAATAACCCACGAAGTGATATCATTGGAAAGTTTTGCTTCAAGGAATGGCTAATACCCTGTTACATTATGTCAAAAATATTGTTTCTGCTTCAATACAAGAGGTTAGGACTTTGAATCCTTCAGTGTATATTATTCATTATATGGATATTTTAAGAGCTGATCCCTCTGAAGGAGTTTTACTACAAGCCTTTGGTCTTATACAACAAGCTTTAAAATTTTGAGATGTAGTTGTTGCTCCAGAAAAAATTCAAAGACAATATACTTCTCAATATTTGGCATATCAGTTATATCCTAAACCAACTGTGGCACAGAAAATTCAAATAAGAAAAGATTGTTTACTTACTTTAAATTATTTACAAAACCTGTTAGGAGGTGTTAATTGACTAAGACCTCACCTTAAGCTTGCCACATGAGAACTTAAAACTGTTTGATATTTCTCAAGAAGAATGCAAATACTAATTTCCCTGGATAATTAACTGATGAGAGATGGATAGCTTAACTAACAACAGACATATTGTATAGACTATGACCAATTGTTGACTATTTCACAGCAGTTCTTTGGCAAAAATGACCATCAATGTGGATTCATCTTTCTTCATCTCCAGGTTAAGTTTGAACAGTCTTTTATGAAGCTGTTGCTATGTTAATACAGAATTGTAGGATACAATCACAAAAGTATTCAGGGGATGAACCTGGTGAAATATTTATTCCTTATTCTAAACAGCAATTAAATTGGTTATTGTAGAATACTGATATTTAGTCTATTTAATGTGCAAACTTTTTAGGCAAATTTGATAATCATTATCCAAAATACAAGTTGTTAGAATTTGCTTCTATGCACATTTTTGTATTTCCTGTAAATTTATGCATGCAGCCGATAGATAATGCATTTACTGTATTTATAGATAGCTCATCTAATGGGAAGGAAGCATATGTAATTGGATCACATGTTTATTCTCTCGAGCCACCCCCACTCAGCTTCACAAATAATTTAATTACATGCTGTAGCCACTGTTTTTGAAACGTTGAAAAATCAAGCTTTTAATTTGAATACTGATAGCCAATAGATAGCTCATGGTTTACAACTGCTTGAAATTGTTCCTTTTCAGATACTGCTAATTCTCAAATTTTGCAATTATTTATGCAAATACAACTTAATTTAAGAGAATATACTGTTCCTTACTTTATAGGACATTTAAGAGCTCATACTGAATTGCCTGGACCCCATAGTGAGGGCATTACCACAGCTGATTTGTATACCAGGCAGATTATAGGACTTACACAGAAACAATTAGCCAAACAATGTCATTCTTTACATCATCAAAATAGTGATAGCTTAAGACAACAATTTGGTATTTCTAGAGAATGTGCGTGTCAAATTGTAAAGACTTGTCCTCAGTGTCCTCAGTTTCTTCATGTACCACATAATGGTGTTAATCCTTGAGATTCCTACCTAATCAATTATGGCAAATGGATGTTACTCATATTTCTGATTTTGAAAAATTAAAAAATATACACATTACTATTGATACATTCTCAGGCTTTCTGGTTGCAACTGTTTTAACAGGAGAAGCAACTAAAAATGAAATTAGTCATTGCCTAGGTTGTTTTTCTATACTGGGTATTCCAGATCAGATTAAAACAGATAATGGAACTGGCTATTGCAGTAAGGCATTTGAGATATTTTGTTAACAATTTAATATTAGTCATATTACTGGGATTCCTGATAACCCTCAAGGACAAGGTATTGTAGAATAGGGCCATGGAACTTTAAAACAATATCTTTACAAAATAAAAAGGGGGAATTATATGCCCGTACACCACAAAATTATTTAAATCAATCATGCTCTTTTTATTTTAAAATTTGGATGCCAAGGAATTCTCTAAGTATCTATGGCACCCTACAACTAGACATACTTTTGGCTAGGTAAAATGGAAGGACCTACTCATTGGCATGTGGCATGATCCCGCTCAGGTATTAATATGGGGAAGAGGGCATATTTGTGTTTTTTCTGTAAGATGCTGAGGGAGCATGCTAGCTGCCAGGGTGATTGGTGAGATATTCTGATGCTGGGACAAAGAATGATGTTGATCATAAGGTTACAGAGTGTTTTGGTTATTACCATTATTATGATAGGGAAGCTACATTAAGCCTATGTCCCTGAACCACCCCTTTTATATCCAACAGTATGGGAAGGCCTAGAAGTTGTGGTAATGGTAAATAACACTAAGTTGCTGGATATGTCTGCTGGAGGAAATTTTTACTCTCAGGAGAGAAAAGAATTACCAAGGATTGGGATATCTCCATATGCTTTTCAAAGTGGAATACTACTGGATGTCTGAGAGTGTCTCCTATTACATTGCAGGGAAAAGACCTTGACTCATGCAAAGATGGTTTAAATGGCATTCATAACTTTATTCAAATAACTTTATTTATTCAAATAACTTTACCCACTGGTCTAGAGGCTAAGGGATACCAGGCACCACAGCATTTTCTCCTGTAATAATCAAAACACCAAATGCACTAAACAAAGAAAGAATATTAAAAGCAGTAAGGGAAAAATGTCAACTAACATATAAAGGCAGACCTACCAGAATTACACCAGACTCCTCATGAGAGACTATGAAAGCTAGAAGATCCTGGGCAGATGTCCTATGGACCTAAGAGAACACAAAATGCCTGCCCAAACTACTATGCCCAGTAAAACTCTAAACTACCATAGATGGAGAAACCAAGATATTCAATGACAAAACTAAATTAACACAATATCCTTCCACAAATCCAGCACTACAAAGGATAATAGATGGAAAATGCCAACACAAGGAGGGAAACTATACCCTAGAAACATCGAGAAAGTAATTGCTTTTCAACAAACCCAAAAGAAGATAGACACACAAACATAAAAATAACATCAAAAATAACAGGAAACAACAATCACTATTCATTAATATCTCTTAACATCAGTGGACTCAATTCCCCAATAAAAAGACATAGACTAACAGACTGAATATGTAAACAGGACCCAGCATTTAGCTGCATACAAGAAAGCCACCTCAGTGTCAAAGACAGACACTGTCTCAAAGCAAAGGGCTGGAAAACAATTTTTCAAGCAAATGGTCACAAGAAACAAGCTGGAGTAGACATTCTAATATAGGATAAAATCAACTTTCAACCAAAAGTTATCAAAAAGGATAAGGAAGGTCACTTCACATTCATCAAAGTAAAAATTCACCAAGAACTCTCCATTCTGAACATCTATGCTCCAAATGCAAGGAGGGCACCCACACTTATAAAAGAAACTTTACTAAAGCTCAAAGCACACATTGCACCACACATAATAATAGTGGGAGACTTCAACACTGAAGGAAACCGGCCCGCAGTTTCACTTCATACCGTGGGTTATTCACGAACTGGGGAAGTCGAGATTCTGTGGAAATAAGCGGGTTAAGAGAGAGAAGAAGCGACACCAAGAAAGGATGCTTATCAAGGTGTAATCTTTACTTAGTGAAACGGGATATTTATACATGAGGCGAAACAGTCATGTCTTTTAGCACATAAGTGAGAACAGGAATCGAGCATATCAAAGCGAGGACTCCAGGCAGGAGGGCAGATCAAAGTTTTAGTCCATTTTGAATACTGGGCTCCCAGTTCTGGCTTAATCCCTAGCTGGCTCCAGACCCCTGGTGAGCCGAGCCGAGCTGCTGTCTCGAGCGTTCATTGAGACCCCTCAATGTGGTCAGCAGGACCATTACACAACACCCCACTCTCTGCAATGGACAGATCATAGAAACACAAAATAAACACAGACACAGTGAAGCTAACAAAAGTTATGGACCAAATGGGTTTAAAAGATATCTATAGAACATTTCATCCTAAAACAAAAGAATATACCTTCTTCTCAGCAACTCATGGTACCTTCTCCAAAACTGGCCATATAACTGGTCACAAAACAGGCCTCAACAGATACAAGAAGATTAAAATAACCCCATACATCATATCAGATCAACACAGGCTAAGGCTGGTCTTCAATAGCAACAAAAACAACAGAAAGCCCACATATACATGGAAACTGAACAATGCTCTACTCAATCATAACTTGGTCAAGGAAGAAATAAAGGAAGAAATTAAAGACTTTTTAGAATTTAATGAAAATGAAGGCACAACATATCCAAACTTATGGGACACAATGAAAGCAGTGCTAAGAAGGAATCTCATAGCTCTAAGTGCCTCCAAAAAGAAACTGGAAATGGCATACACTAGCAGCTTAACAGCATCTGAAAGCTCTAGAACAAAA
>NW_022196904.1:94700765-94712323 GCF_008632895.1 Mastomys coucha | reverse complement strand
AAACAAAAAAAAAAAAAAACTATACAAAGAATCAACAAAACCAAGAGCTGATTCTTTGAGAATATAAATAAGATAGACAAACCCTTAGCCAGACTAACCAGAGGGCACAGAGACATTATCCAAATAAACAAAATCAGTAATGAAAAGGGAGATATAAGAACACAAGCTGAGGAAATTCAAAAAATCATCAGATCATACTACAAAAACCTATACTCAACAAAAATGAAAAATCTGGATGAAATGGACAATTTTCTAGACAGATACCAAATACCAAAGTTCAATCAGGATCAGATAAACCATTTAACAGTCCCATAACCCCCAAAGAAATAGAATCAGTCATTAAAAGTCTCAAACCAAAAAAAGCCCAGGACCAGATGGGTTTAATGCAGAATTCTATCAGACCTTGAAAGAAGACCTAATACCAATACTCTTCAAACTATACCACAAAATAGAAACAGAAGAAACATTACCCAATTCGTTCTTTGAAGCCACAGTTACACTGATACCAAAACCACATAAACACCCAGCAAAGAAAAAGAACTTCAGACCAATTTCTCTTATGATTATTGATGCAAAAATACTCAATAAAATTCTCGAAAACTGAATCAAAACAATCATTCACCACGATCAAGTAGACTCCATCCCAGGGATGCAGGGATGGTTCAATATATGGAAATCCATCAATGTAATCCACTCAAGGAACAACTCATGTAAACAAACTCAAGGAAAAAAAAACACATGATCATTTCATTAGATGCCAAAAAGCATCTGACAAAATTCAACATCCCTTCATGTTAAAAGTCTTGGAAATATCAGGAACTCAAGGCCCATACCTAAACATAGTAAAAGTAATATACAGCAAACCAGTAGCCAAAACTTGAAGCAATCTCACTAAAATCAGGGAGTAAACAAGGCTGCCCACTCTCGCCCTATCTATTCAGTATAGTACTTGAATTTCTAGCTGGAGCAATTAGACAAAAAAAGATCAAAGGGTTACAAATTGGAAAGGAAGAAGTCAAAATATTGCAGATAATACAATAGTATACTTGAGTGACCCCAAAAATTCCACTAGAGGACTCTTAAAGCTGATAAACAACTTTAGCAAAGTGGACAGATATAAAATTAACTCAAACAAATCAGTAGCCTTCTTCTACTCAGAAGATAAATTGGCTGAGAAAGAAATTAGGGAAACACACCCTTCATAGTAGTTACAAATAATATAAAATTTCTTGGTGTGACTCTAACCAAACAAGTGAAAGATGTGTTCAACAAGAACTTCAAGTCTCTGAAGAAAGAAATAGAAGAAGACCTCAAAAGATGGGAAGATCTCCCCTGCTTATGGATTGGCAGGATGAATATAGTAAAAATGGCCATCTTGCCGAAAGCAATCTACAGATTCAATGCAATCCCCATCAAAATTCTAATTCAATTCTTCATAGAGTTAGAAAGAGCAATTCTCAAATTCATTTGGAATATCAAAAACAAAAAACAAAAAAACAATTGTGAAAACTATTCTCAACAATAAAAGGACTTTTGGTGGAATCACCATCCCTGACCTCAAACTGTAATATAGAGCAATAGTGATTAAAAACTACATGGTATTGGCACAGTGACAGGCTGGTAGATCAATTGAATAGAACTGAAGATCCAGAAATGAACCCACACATACATATGGTCACTGGATCTTTAGCAAAAGAGCTAAAATCATCCAGTGGAGAAAAGACAGCATTTTCAACAATGGTGCTGGTTCAACTGGTGATCAACATGCAGAAAAATACAAATTGATCCATTCTTACCTCCCTGTACTCAAGTCCAAGTGGTTCAAGGAACTTCACATAAAACAGATACACTGAATCTAACAGAAGAGAAAGTGGGTAAAAGTCTCCAACACATGGGCACAGGGGAAATTTTCCTGAACAAAAAACCAATGGCTTATGCTCTAAGATCAAAAATTGACAAATGGGATCTCATAAAGTTGAAAAACGTCTATAAAGCAGAAGATACTGCCAATAGGACAAAACAGCAACCTACAAATTAGGAAAAGATCCTTACCAATCCTACATTTGATAGAGCACTAATATCCAATGTATACAAAGAATTCAAGAAGTTAAACTCCAGAGAACAAAATTACCCTATTTAAAAAAAACAGAGAACAAAGATAAACAGAGAATTCTCAACTGAGGAAACTTTAATGTCTGAGAAGCACCCAAAGAAATGTTTAACATCCTTAGTTGTCAGGGAAATGCAAACTAAAACAACCAGGAGATTCCACCTCACTCCAGTCAGAATGGCTAAGATCAAAACCTCAGGTGAGAGCAGATGCTAGAGAGGATGTGGAGAAAGAGGAACACTCCTCCATTGCTGGTGGGACTGCAAGCTGGTACAACCACTCTGGAAATCAGTTTGGTGGTTCCTCAGGAAATTGGACATAGTACTACCTGAGGACCCAGCTATACCACTCCTGAGCATATACCCAGAAGATGCTCCAGTATGTTTTAAGGACATGTGCTCCACCATGGTCATAGCAGCCTTATTTATAATGGCCAGAAGCTGGAAAGAACCCAGATATCTAACAGAGGAATGGATACAGAAAATGTACATTTACACAATGGGATACTACTCAGCCATTAAAAACAATGACTTCATGAAATTCGCAGGTAATTGGATGGAACTTGAAAATATCATCCTGAGTGAGGAAACTCAGTCACAAAAGAACACACACAGTATATACTCACTGATAAGTGGATATTAGCCCAAAAGTTCAGAATACCCAAGATTCAATTCCCAAACTATATGAAGCCCAAGAAGAAGAAAGACCAAATTGTGGGTGCTTCACTGCTTCTTAGGATGAACAAAATACTCACAGGAGGAAGTATGGAGACAAAGTGTGGAGCAAAGACTGAAGGAAAGGCCATCCAGAGACTGTCACACCTGTGGATCCATCCCATATACAGCCACCAAACCCAGACATTATTGTGGGTGCCTGGAAGTGCTTGCTGATGGAAGCCTGATATGGCTGTCTCCTGAGAGGCTCTACCACATCCTGGCAAACACATAGGCAGATGCTTGCAGTCAATCATTGGAATGATCATGTGGTCCCTGATGGAGGAGTTGGAAAAGGGACTAAAGGAGCTGAGGGGGTTTGCCGCCCCATGGATGGAGCAACAGTGTCACAGACCATATCTCCAGAGCTCCCAGGAACTGGAACACCAGGCAAAGAGTGCACATGGATGGACCCATGGTTCGGCCACATGTGTGGCAGAGGATGGCCTTCTTAGACATAGGTGGGAGGAGAGGCCCTTGGATCTGAGGGTTTTCGATGCTGCATTGTAGGGGAATTCCAGGGAGAGAAGTGGGTGGGGGGAGGAGCACTCTCATGGAGGCAGTGAGAGAGGGAAGATAGGGTGTTTCCAAGGGGGAGACCGGGAAGGGGGACACTTGAAATGTAGATAAAGAAAATATCCAATAAAAATTTTAAAATAAATAAGTAAATAAATAAATGTAAATTTAGTTTAATTTAATATATGTTTTTCAATTGGAGAGGATGCACCTAGCCCTGTAGATATAGGTATACCAAGGTAGGTGGATGCTCAGGGGGGAGGGGGCCTTCTCCTCTTCTCAGAGGAGAACAGAGAGGTGAATAGAGGGAGGGACTATGTGAGGGAGACCAAGAGGAGGGGGTCAGCAATAAGAATGTAAAGTAATAAATAAATTAATGGAAAAATAAAAATTAAAAAATATTTTTAAAAAACTAGAAGTTTATAGCTATTCATGTATAGAACTACTTAACTTATTTTTTTCTCTCTTTTTTACTTAAGCTTCAGTAAAATCCCTACTATGAGGCAGGGATTTAGATAGGACTGGAGTTAAAGAACAATATAGGACATAGTTTCTGGGGGTTATCCTGAGCAAAGGACAGCTTCATTAATAAAACTCATGTGTGCTACTTTACTGCCATCTGGTGCTCACTTCTTTTCCTCACGCTCCTCTACCATACAATCCACATATTTTAAGCATTTGTTTGGAAGGAAAAAATACAAATTGTTCTAGTAACTAACAACAACATATAAAATCTGATTATCGAGAAGATTAACAGAGAGAGAGAACATAAGAAGAAAGGTTCAGCGCGGTCTTCATTGAGAGAAGCATCGTAGAATGCCTCTCAGTAAAAGGAGAGGATTGAGTCAAATCTAGAAGAATGAGAATTTCCAAGCAGAAAATAATTTTCAGGTAGATGTTGCAATACAAGATAAAATAGAACTATTGTACTTGGGAGGTTCTTGTTTTCAAGAAAAGAAAAGAAATTGAATGTCCTAATAACTTAATTAATCCGAAGGTGGTTGTCCTTTGTAGTCAGGAGATATTGATTAAATCTGTAGAGATGTTAATATAAGGTCTTGATTAGGAAAACTGGAGAGGAGGAGTTTCTCATTGAATTAGCATATACTTGGGAGAAATGCAATTTTGAGTGACTTAACTTCTAAAGTCTAAGGAAAGAAACAAAGTGGGGAGAAGGGAGAGAGGGATAGAGAAGAAAAGTAGAAAAGAGAGAGGACAGGAGACCAAGGAAGGAAAGGGGAATGAAGGGAAAGAGAGAAAGAAAGAGCAAAGGAACACAGGAAAGAGGAGCAGAGGAGAGAAGGGAGATAAACATCATGGGCTTTAAGTTTGGGGAAAAGACATTACTACTAATAATAAGTCAGGTGCAGTGGCTCACGCCTTTAATCCCAGCACTCAAGAGGCAGAAGCAGGTTTATCTCTTCGAGTTCGAAGCCAGGACATAGTGAGTTCCAGGACACTCAGACCTATATAGTAGTATTCAATTAAAAAAAAAAAAAACAAAAAGAATAGGGCTTGAGAGGTGTTTTTTGTTGTTGTTGTTGTTTTGGTTTTGGTTTTTTTGTTTATTTGGTTTTTGGTTTTGGTTTTGGTTTTGGTTTTGGTTTTGGTTTTTGGTTTTTCGAGGCAGGGTTTCTCTGTGTGGCCCTAGCTGTCCTGGAACTCACTCTGTAGACCAGGCCGGCCTCAAACTCAGAAATCCACCTGCATCTGCTTCCCAAGTGGGCCACCACTGCCCAGTCACATAGGATTTAACAGTTAAGTTTATTCAGTTAAGAGAAAAATTGCCAATGAAATACAGATTTATAATTTCCCTGTCTTTAATGGTCACAGTTAATTAACAATGGTCACAGTTTTTTTTTTAAATAAAATGCAACTTTGTGTTTTGAAAATATCAATAAATGTACTGACCCTTGTATGATTTATAGAAATAGAAGAATTATGGGAATAGAATACAATTGAAGATACTAGGAAAGAGAGAGACACATGTAGGCAAAGAGCTAGGAATATGAAAATGTTGTGGATATTGTTAACCATGGCACACCATCTTATAAAGTACCTCTATTTTGGTTACACAGCTTTGCCCTGAGATAACAAATGGCTTTACACAGCTTTCCTTCCTAGTGAAATTCTCTACTCTAGTCAAGCCTAACTTCGCCAGGTGACACTAAAGTCTTCTTTCCTTGGAGGAACCCTGATTTCCCACTCCTATAACCCTGGTCTAGGGTAAAGGGCAGACCTTCTGGCCATTCTTCACCTCCACACAGTCAGGCACCTGAAGGGTTCCAAGCCTTCACCAGTCACTGCTTCTCCCATGGGAAAACCCACTGTGCCTCCATGTGCATTTCCTGCAGGCCAAACTTCTAGTTCAGAAAAAAATGCCAAATTCTCAGCCTACCAAAATGGTTAAGTCTATGTTTATCCACAGTCAGTTCATTACTGACTTGTAACTATTCCTTAGAGCCACCCTACATGCTAGCCCCTTGAGTTGCTTTTTTCTTTTTCAAAGCTAACTATGCTCAATCCCAGGACTTCAACACAGCTTCACTAGTCATCAAGAATCCCTTCAACTATACTGTTTTCCACTCTTCTCCTCACCACCAAGAGAGAAAAGTCCCTCTCTACCCACATCCCTGCCTTGTTCTTCAGCTCTCAGCCACAAGTGGAGAACATGAAAGTGTGCCATGAGGAGCAAGCCAGTTAGCAGCACTCCTCACAGCCCCTGCATTGGCTCCTACCTCCAAGTCCTTGCCTTCTTTTGAGTTCCTGCCTTGATGCTGAATAGTGATGTGGAAGAATAAGCAACATAAACCCTTTCCTACCCGAACTGCTTTCGCTCATAGTGTTTCATCTCAGCAATAGAAACCCTGACAAAGACAACCTATAAGAAAGAACACCCACTCTTCCACAGGAACCTGATCCTGCTCAGATTTGCTATGACATTAATCTCTTCTAATAAATCTCTTCAAAAGAAAGGAAGAAATGGAGGGAGGGAGGGATGGAAGACTGACAGAAAGAAAGAAAGAAAGAAAGAAAGAAAGAAAGAAAGAAAGAAAGAAAGAAAGGAAGAAAGGAAGGAAGGAAGGGAAAGAGAGAAAGATAGCGAGCAAGCAAGCTGGGCATGGTAATGCGTGCCTTTAATCCCAGCACACAGGGGGGCAGGACTCTGTGACTTCAAGACAGACAGTACTATGTAGAGAAACCTTGCCTCAAGATAAATTTTAAAATTTTGAATAATACAGTCCATCACAGTGTCCCCTTGAAGTCCAAACCTGAAACTTTTCAGATATAAGTTGACATCATTTATGGCTAACTTTAAAAAATTAAGAAAAATTTTTGCACAGAGGTCTCATTAAGATATTAATGTTCTACAATACCCAGAGGAAGCTCCACTCCCAGGCGCTCTAAAATGCCCAGGATTGTAGGATCAGAGGTGAGGAGGACACAACAACTGTCCCAACACTGGAAGTAACTGGGACCAGTGGGAGCCAGGCATGCAGGAACTCCTCGAGACCAGTGGCGTGGATTTTTTCTGGTCTGTTTGGGCCAGTGCTCTGAGCAGACCTTGGGTACAAACTCCACAATGAGTCCCACAGTACCCAGAGAAAGTTCTACTCCCAGGTGCTCTGCCATACCCAGGATCCCAGGATCCAAAGAGCATGGTCACACCAAGATCTCAGTATGTTAAAATTATTTATACAGAAGCCTACAGAACTCCAAATAGACTGGACCAGAAAAGAAATTCCTCCCGTCACATAATAATCAAAACACCAAATGAACTAGACAAAGAAAGAATTTTAAAAGAGGTGAGGGAAAAAGGTCAAGTACATATAAAGGCAGACCTATCCGAATTATGAACTAGACAAAGAAAGAATTTTAAAAGCAGTGAGGTAAAAAGGTCAAGTAACATAAAAAGGCAGACCTATCAGAATTACGGCAGATTTCTCACCAGAGACTATGAAAGCTAGAAGATCCTGGGCAGATATCATACAGACCCTAAGAGAACACAAATGCTAGTACAGTTACTATACCCAGCAAAACTCTCAATTACCATAGATGGAGAAAACAAGATATTCTATGACAAAACCAAACTTACACAGTATCTTTCCACAAATCCAACCCTACAAAGGATAAAAGATGGAAAACACCAACATAAGGAGCAAAACTACACCCTAGAAAAAGCAAGAAAATAATATTTCAACAAACCTACACAATCATAATTCCACTTCTTACAACAAAAACAACAGGAAGTAACAATCACTTTTCCTTAATATCTCTGAATATGAAAATTAATATTACCAACATATCTTAATTGATTGAAATTCAAAAATATGAGGAATGAGAAATTTGTTGTCTGTCTGTCATCCAGTAGTCTTTCTAACTTGGTAGTTAGAGAAATAGTTCCAATATTGTACAATCTATATGCACTTTCTGCTTGTTCATATGTGATGGTGTCTTGCTGTGTACCACATAATGGTCTTGAAAACATGCTTCTCCTATCTCAGCCTCCCTATTAGTAGGATTGTTTATTTAATGTTTTTATACTATACTATGGTTTTCCAAACAGCTTACATATTTAAAATTATTTATACAGTCAAAAGAAACATAGACAATTAACTTGGGCAGTGGCTTGTAAGAGAACAACAAAGAGTGAGACTGAATGCTTTGCTTGAAATTTTTAACTATTGTATCAAGTTTGAAGAAGAGGACTTTATAAGTTACTCTTTCTCTGAGATGAATGCTTTTCAAAATTATCGCAGTCTCACCTAATGTCTGTGCCACCCACCAAGCAGAACCATTGTTCATTGAAACATTTGATGAATGACTTTATGGATAGACCATCTTAATACACACAGCATTTCATAAATGAATGTAACCTGTTCTCTGTGGCCTGAGAATAAAGTCACTCACTCAAGTTAATTAGCTTTGACCATAGCAGGAAGTCTGTATTCAAAAATCATGCCTACAATTCATTCCTTGGCACAGCAGAACTGTCAACTCTTAGCTTAGTTACTATGGAGGTAAAATCTTTTGGTAATGTGATAATCATTGAAGTACAGCCTTATTGCAATGAAACCAATGTCTAAAAATTGCTCTTACTTTGGGCTTGTACCACAGTAAAAGCCAAGATTTTAGGCTCTATTAAATACAAGACAAACAAACAAATAAGCAAACAAAAATACCTTATATATTTATGTTCATTTAAAAAATACTAATAGTGATGTATTATTTTAAAATATACAGTTAATATGTTTGGAGTTATTTGAAATTTATATTGAGAAAAACGTATGTATTTTCAGTATTGCTGTAGACAAGCATCTACATAAGACTGTTAAATTGATTGTTGTTTTATATCAAACAACTTTTATAATACTCATTTTTATTGTTATAATATTTTATAAATTTTAAGAATATGACAAAAAAGGTATTGTAAGTATTGAAGGGCAGTCTCTGGGAGGAGTTGGGGTACTAAAGGGAAACAAGAATGTGATTTAATTCTATTTACTTAAAATATGTTTTTAAATGTTAACAAATTCAGATAAATTGAAATCATGTAACTTTTCTCATCATAATGCAATAAAATTTAAATCAAAAAAGAAAGGAAGAAAGAAAGCAAA
The DNA here is from genome assembly GCF_008632895.1 of Mastomys coucha. Classification (NCBI taxonomy): domain Eukaryota; kingdom Metazoa; phylum Chordata; class Mammalia; order Rodentia; family Muridae; genus Mastomys; species Mastomys coucha. Next base: position 94,703,366 of record NW_022196904.1, on the reverse strand, counting down.
TGAAGCTAAACTTGCTCCTCTATAAAAACATTAATCTCACCTTCAAAAGTATGAAATCTTGCCAGTCATGATAACACATGCCTTTAATCTCACTACTCAGGAGGTAGAATCTCAGAATTAAAGCAAGGTTGATCTACATAACCAGTTCTACATGACCAGCCAGAACTACATGTTTAAAAAAATAAACAAAGTTCACATCTTAATATTGTAAAATGGCAAAATGAATTTAAATGTGAGTTTGAGGGAGGACAAACACTAAAATCATGGCAAATGGGTTAACTATGATTGCAATCCAGCAAAAATGAAAAGAAAGAAAATTCTAAAGGAGGCATTATAGGGGAGTACAAAATGAAATGGGATGAAAGGCAGATTTAAGAAAGCAGATTAAGTATTAGTAATATACTAAATGCATGTTCAGAGGAAAAAAGAAATAAATAGAACACTTTCTGACAAAAATGATACGAGGAAAGAAAACCTGAATAAGTATGAAATGGAACTGTGAAATCTTGTCTCACTGAACACTTTAGAGGCAATGAAGGAGATATTTTCATAAAATTAACAAAATATTGGGCACAGGAAAGTATTTATATATATATATATATATATATACATATATATATATAGGTGTGGATGCAATTAGTAAATAATCTTCATATAATTCAAAGATATTTAAAAAGGAGAATAATGAATAAGAGTTACTAAAACAAAACAAATTAGTAGTGTGTCTAAATTTAATATTATGAAATGACCTACAAAAACATGACAAAGCCAGACATGGTGATGCACATGGGTAATCCCAGCAGTCAGGAGATTAAAAGAAAAAAATCATGAGATAGAGTCCAGCCTAGATTTAAAAACAAGCTCCAGGCCTTCATGAGCTTCATAGTAAAACCCTGTCTGAAGAGGAAGGAAAAAGTGAAAGATAAATAGGAATGGAACCAGTCAACAAAGGTTTCACAAAAAATAATAATGAAAAAATAATCAACTGATGATATCATATGTTTTTAAAAACACAAACCAAGCAAACACAAGTATGTTTTCAATTATTATCCTTCATATTAATTCCCTCAAAGTAATCGATTCTATGTAGGACAAAATTTAAAAATCAAGCAAAATGTCAGGCAAGTAGTGAAGCCCTTTAGTCCCTGCATTCAGGAGACAGATGCAAGCAAATCTCCAAGTTTAGGAACAGCCTGGTGTACAGAGTGAATTACAGAACAGCCATGGCTACACAAAGAAACTCTGTCTTAAATAAAAATGAAATCAGGCAAACTGGCAACTCACCAGAATCCAACAAAACAGGTCATGCTGAAAATACCCACAACGAAAGTCTTCACAAATACAAACACTCATACACACACACACACACACACACACACAAAGTTGTTTTAAAATACACTTGAACAAGTACAGGAGATAAAAAAAAGACTAACAGACTTGGAATATTAGTAAATCATTTTTTCTGGCCACATACATGACACTTCCTAAGGTCTTACACAGACAAAACTAACTACAATCTGTTCCTCACAGAGTCATGGCAACAGAAAAGTGCATTCCTGAGGAGCCTCAGCTAAGAAGCAGAAGGAGGCACGATCTCCAGGAGATGCTGACAGAAGTGGGACTGTCTCCTGACTACTGGCTGCCTAAGCTTCAGGAAGACCTAGGTGTGACTTCTGCCCAGGCCTTACAATATTTAGACAAAAGGGACTTGCAGAAGCTGAAGTCCCAGACAAAACACACATGGGAGAAAACGGCCCTGGAGAAGCTGCTTGACCTCTCACAGCCAAATAGAGTTGCAAACCTGCAGGACATTCCTGGGTACATGATAAAGAACAGACAGAGGCAGGCAGGACAGGCACTGCAGGCTCTGAGAGCCTTGCAGTTAGAAGGGAAGCACAGAGAAGAAGAGGTAGTGAGGAGAAAAGAAGCAGAGCTGAGGCAAGCAATGGAGATCCCTGAGGAGTGCTGGCCAATGCCTGAAGTGCCCCTAAAAGACATCACTGAAATAATGGAGAAACATCTCAGTCACATGGAACAGACCCTGGCTCACAGTCAAAACCTCTCAGATAGAGACCTAGTAAGATGGGCTTCTGGAGGGTTGGCTCTGCAGGGAATTTATAAGACCAGCCACCAAAGAAGCCTGATTCAAAAGAGAGAAGAGCTACTAAGTGTCCCTAAGGACTTCTCACTTGTTGGCCCAGAACATGGCACATGGATAGAAACAAAGGAATTTTCAACTTTTCAAGAACAAGCCATGTTTACACAGACTATAGAGATGCTGGGTTTCAGTCCAACCTCCTTGGTTATAGGTGAAGGTAGGGGACTTACTCTAGAAGCTGTTATGGGTCAAAACAAACCAACAGAATCTGCGGATATCCACCAATCTCATTCAGAGCAATCTTATTTCTGCTCAGCCAAGTTCAGCTACATCCCATTGGCCACCTGCCATTTTCACATCAATTATCTCCAGCTCTCCAAGGCTGCTCTCCAGGAGCTAAAAAGTATTGAAGAACTCCTGGAGCAGACGACACATCCAGATGGATTCCCCTTACTGAGGCACAGGGCTGAAAACTTTTTCCACAGGTTTGGCTCTCATGCTAA
>NW_022196904.1:94699821-94700454 GCF_008632895.1 Mastomys coucha | reverse complement strand
GGGGAGTGCAGTTGGTACCTATTTGGGACATCATCCTGTCTAGTCACAGAACTGATTTTAAGGATGCCATTCACATGGCTAACTGCCTAAAGGACAACTACACTGTTCTGACTGGACTCTCTGCCCATATTCAAGAAGGAGAAGAATTTCTCACTGCTAGAAAAGAAGCTAAGCTTTTCCTAGAGGATGTGAAATGCTGGGAGGTTTCAGATCCCGAAGAACAGCTTAGTAAGCTAATAGATTTTATGCAAACATTGAGTCAAAAAATAAAAAGTTATAACATTTGGATTAATACATGCCTCACAGATTGTGACCTGCAGAATTTTCTAATAAACATTGTCAACTTCTGCAAAAATACACCCACTTATAAAACTCAGTTTATTAAATCTCAGTTGTGCAGCCTTCTAGAACCTCATGTCTACAAAGTGACAGATTTTCCTCAGGCACAATCCATCATACAGTGGATCAATCAGTCAGAGTCAGAGGAAGAGGAAGTCAAAATCACCTCGTTTTCTGAATTCATCAATACCTTAAAGAAAACACATGAACACCTGATGGAAGTGAATTTCAAAAGTGAGTCCCCAGAAACTGTGGAAGAAGCACAAAGAACGGCTACATATGAGGTCACCACAG
>NW_022196904.1:94698767-94699811 GCF_008632895.1 Mastomys coucha | reverse complement strand
GATGGAGGGAGTGGTGGAAATCTGCTGGTTCTGTCCTGCCGATCAAGGTGAAGACTTATTTGACAAGTGTCTGACCTTCACCAATCTTCATGGAGATGCCAAGGAACAAAGCCAACAGCTCAGCTTCCTGCAAGGTGTCTCTTCTCTCATTGTGATCCTCATGTCAGCTTCTGATACCAATAAAGAAAACCAGAAGCTTGTCAGACACCTCTGTCAGTCATCAACACCTTTGATCTGCTTGATTGATGACAAAGAAAAGGCCATAACAAATACTTCTGGTAAAAGAATGAGAATTGGCATCAAGAATAGAAATGAGGCAGAATTAACAGAAGAGCTCACCAATGCTATCAAACATTTTCTAGAGCTCTCTAATACTGCTCACAGTTTAGAGGATTGTTCACAGACAGCTCGAGAACAAGGATTCCTTATTGATGAAGACCAGAGAGGTTGCAAGGAAGCCAAAGAAAAGGCACAGACTATAATGGCCCTCCTGGAAGAATACCAGTTACCTCAGACAAAAGAAAATTTACTACCCCTTCAAGAAAAACTTTGGCACCTTTGGTGTAAGAAAGACAAAGAATTCTATCATCTGAGAGAAAAAGGGAATCGGAGCATTGAACAACACAAGAGTGAGATTGAAACAGATAAAAGAAAAATTCGACATCAGCAATTGGAAAAAGCCTGTCCTCTCAATGATTTAATGCGCTCCATTCTCGAACTCCTCCAAGACTATTCAGAAACCCATAACAAACTCTACTTTTTGCAGTGGATGACTCTGTTTTTTGACAACCTGACGATAGAACACCTGGAAAAGTTACATGAAAAACAGAGATCTTTGTGGTTAAAGGTACAAACAGAAAAGCAAAGAGCACAGAATAGCAACTCCCTGACACTCTATCAGAAGCAGATAGAAGCCATCTCCACAGAGATTTATGACTGTACTTTAGGAATTGAGCACATTCTCCGAGAAGTTGGCCAGATCTATGAAGCTCTGGAAGAAACTTCCTCCTCTAGAGATAGCCTTTTTCTCTGCCTCCCTCAAAT
>NW_022196904.1:94696037-94697366 GCF_008632895.1 Mastomys coucha | reverse complement strand
AAGGACAAAAATATTGTGGAAAGACTAAAGATAAAGTCTGGAGAAACATTTAAAATCATGTATGACAAACATATCCAAATGAAAAAGAAATATGGTATAATTCCAAAGAGTTTAGAAACCTGTCATAAAGAATCCATCAACAAGACTACTAACAACATTTGTTCAAAATTTACTGAAACACTTAAAAGCATTCAGAAACAAAAGCTTGATTACAGTCAGAATTACTTTCATGAAATCTTGAGGATCATAGAAAATGAGCTGAAATCTGAAAACTGTGAGGGAGACTACACATTTACCAGAGACTACAACATTGACTTGTCCTTGTCGTTATTCCAAAGAGCATCCAAGGATTTCAAGAATATGCATGAGGCATTCAAGAGTGCGAATGACCCTGTGAACTATCTAGAGAGAAAGAAAGATGATTTCTTTATGAGTTTTAAGATCTCCTGCCAAGGTGCTACCTCAATTACATCCTTTGTTGACTTCCTATGGCTCAAGCTCACTCCTGCTATTTCTGCCGCCATATGGGAAATGATGGGCCCTAAAATAGCTGGAGACATGCGAGCCACCTGCCCTGAATTCAATGGAAACAGAACTAACCTGGAGAAACATATTCTCTACTCTCTAGCAAAAGAAGAAAACTTTGATAAATACTGGCAATACCTTCATCATCCAGAATCATTTTTCAGGGATTACATTACAGACCATATTACAAGATACTGTTTGGAAAAAGAAAGTGAAAAAATAAAAACTTTTTTAAAGCTAAGTTTAGGTGACATCAAGAATGCCATCCTGTCTGCCATTCATGAGTCCACAGCAGTAGCTAAAGATAAAGGCAGCACTGCATCTGGCTGGCTGGATTTGTTCTGTGACCACCTAGGGAGCAACCTGATCTTTCCAAGAAGAGACCTGGTAAGCATTGAGCACCAGGAGATAACAGATACTGAGTTTCTGAAAGAAGCCATGAGCACAGCTTTGGATCCTGCAATGAGAAAAGTAGAAGAGGACTGTTCAAGTAAGCCCATGGATGAAATGATTCCTGAAATTGAGAAAATTCTCTCAGAGCATCTCTGTGGCTGCTGGAAACAGTGTCCTTTTTGTAATGCAATTTGTACAAACACCATTCCCCAACATGAAGGAGACCACAGTGTACCATTCCACCGTCCTCAGGCTGTCCGTGGTTGGCATTATTATGAAACAGAATACTTTGCCACTGATTTTTGTACTAGTGATGTAGCAAGTGATAATTTCTTTATTTTATGTGACCTCCAAAAATTCCCATACAAGAAATATCGAGAAGCAGGAGGTGATTTTGCCACATGGAGCATC
>NW_022196904.1:94681296-94695372 GCF_008632895.1 Mastomys coucha | reverse complement strand
GGAAATCAGTTTGGCAGTTCCTCAGAAAATTGGACATAGTACTACCTGAGGACTCAGCTATGCCACTCATGGGCATATACCCAGAAGATGTTCCAATATGTAATAAGGACACATGCTCTACTATGTTCATAGCAGCTTTATTTATAATAGCCAGAAGCTGGAAACAACCCAGATGTCCCTCAACAGAGGAATGGATACAGAAAATGTGGTATATTTACACAATGGAGTAGTACTCAGCTATTAAAAACAATGAGTCATAAAATTATTAGGCAATTGGATGGAACTACAAGATATTATCCTGACTGAGGTAACTCAATCACAAAAAAAGACACATGGTGTGCACTCATTGATAAGTGGATATTAACCCAGAAATTCAGAATACCCAAGATAGAATTCACAGACCACATGAAGCTCAAGAAGGAAGACCAAAGTGTAGATACTTCAGTCCTTCTTAGAAGGAGGAAAAATACCCATGGGAGGGAATATAGAGACAAAATGTGGAGCAGAAACTGAAGGAAAGGCCATCCACTCACTGTCCCACCCGTGGATTCATCCCATATACAGTTACCAACCCAGACACTACTGTGAAGGCCAACAGTGCTTGCTGACAGGAGCCTGATATAGCTGCCTCCTGAGAGACTCTGCCAGTGACTGACTAATACAGAAGTGGATGTTCACAGCCATCCATTGTACTGAGCACAGGGTCCCCAATGGAGGAGCTAGAGAAAGGACCCAAGGAGCTGAAGGGTTTGCAACCCCATAGGATGAACAACAATATAAACCAATGAGTACCCCCAGAGCTCCTAGGGACTAAACCACCAACCAAAGTATACATGGTGGAACTCATGGCTCCAGCCACATAAAAGTAACCGAGTGTTGCAGCATTTTCTCTGTCCAATCACATTAGGGTAGTGACAGATCTGTGACTGGACAGGAATAGAGAGGCGAAGCTAGAAGTTTAGGGGTGAGGAGGTCGGAGGTCAGAGAAGCAGGAGAATCAGCATGGAGGCAGATGAACAGGAAGATGATCCAGACCCCGTGTGGTTTTAAACAACCACAAGGAGCTGAGGTTTTTACAAGGTTAGAATAATTGGGTTAAAACATTATCTTTATCGTTTGGCTCAGAAATTATTGTATTGGCATCTTATAAATTGTGATCTTATTGATATATAAACCTGATTGGATAATTAAACCTTAAGAGTCATGTTTCTACCAGGTAACTAGGTCCATTGTGTAAATGCACATGTAAATAAAGAAAATGTCTAATAAAAAATGTAAAAATAAAGAATGTAAAGTGAATAAATAAAATAAAATTTTAAACTCCAAAAGAAAGCCATTTTACATGGTCTTATAGACTTGTGGATCATTGTACTTTTCAATGTGGACTCAAAGTCATGCACTTAATTGTAATTAAGGTTTTTGTTGATATTCTAAGTATAAATATGCATAAATATTATAATTGAATTTGCTTCCAATTTTGTTATTTAACAGTATTAAGACCCTTTAAATACTTATTGTCTTATTTAGATGGAGTCAATTTTTTTTAGATATTTTCTTTATTTGCATATCATATAATTTCTCCTTTCCCAGTTTCCCCTCCAAAAAACAAACAAACAAACAAACAAAAACAACAAGAACTGCCCCCTCCCCATGCTTGCCACCCCATCCTCTCCCACTTATTGGCCCTGGCATTCTCCTGCACTGGGGCACAGAATCTTCACTGGGCCAAGGGCCTCTCCTCCCATTGATGATTGACTATACACATGCTGCCAGAAAAATCAGTCCCACCATGTATAGTCCTTGGTTGGTGGTTGAGTCCCTGGGAACTCTGAGGGTACTAGTTAGTTCATATTGTTGTTCATCCTAAGGGGCTGCAAATCCTTCAGCTCCTTTGGTGATGGAGTCAATTTTTAAGCATGCTTTACCATATGAAATTTTCATCACTATCTTTGCTTCCAATTTTTGAAGATAAATTTTAAAATTATATCCATTTATTCTTTATTTGCATGTAGGATGAATAGTCTTTATAAATAGTTAAACAAATAAATTTGTATTTGACAAAACAAATAAATGCAAAAGAAATCAGGTTAACAAAAAGAAATAAATCATTCTAGGGAATTATTAAAAGCTACTTTCATTACATTAACTATGCTACAATACATTGTTATGATATGGGATATTTTTATAATGAATGCAACCTATATAGATGCTAAACTTATATGAGCATATAACCAATTTCTTTATTTTAATATTTAAAGTTGAGAACTCTACACTCTAGATAGAAATTATACTTAATTTTTACTTCTTGAAAGTATCTTTGTTTTAAGCTTATTCTCCAATATGCTCTAGGATCATTGATTTAGTTACTTTTCCTGTTTCTGTGTTCACTATCTTAGTGTGACTATTTACACCTGTATGGTATGCAATCATAAATAAATGAATGAACTATGCATTTGAGAAAAACAAAATAAATCCTTATACAAAAAGAGATAAATAAAAGTTTTTAAAAAGAATTACATATTTTCAACAAGAGCAGAATTTTTGTTCCCATTTCAAAATGGAGAAGATGAGGGTACACTGAGGAAAGAGTAAAGCAAAGCAAGCATAAAATAGGCAGGAAAAATAATCAAGTACTGTAGCTCTATGTCTAGTGTACAAAGTGTACGTATATTTACTCGCAAAAGACTTCAAAGTATCCAGCCCAGCAGCTTTGCTGCCTGCAATATACAGTTCTCACTTATTCTTTTCCCACTTTCTGTATGGGGCTCCCCTTGGCAGATAGCTCATGCCTCAGATACCTTCAACATATTGGGAACATGTAGTATATATTTTTTGAGGAAGATTCAAATCAATTCTTACAGTGAATCTAACAGTTTGCACTCCCACCAACCCTAAAAATGTTCCCTTTCACTGAATCCTCACCAGCATTTATTCTGATTTGTATTTTGACTTTGGCCACTCTGACTGTCTTACAATGAAATCTAAAGTAGATTTATTTTACATTTCCCTGACAGTTAAGGATATTGAATATTTTTTAAACTATACCTTGGTTGTTTATATTTCTTCTTCTAAGAACTCTGTTTAGCTCCATACCCCATTCTGCAAAGGGGTTGTTTTCTTGGTGTTTAGTGTTTTAATGCTTTATATATTCTAGACAGTAACCCTCTGTCAGATGCAAAATTGATGAAACTTTCTCCTTCTTTCTCTTTACCATTATCATGGTATTCTTTGTTATGCAGGAGCTTTTTAGTCTGAAGAGGTCCTGATTGTAAATTTTTATTTTTACTGATACCACAGTCATTGTTCAGAATGTCCTTTTTTGTGCCTAAAAGTTGAAGTGCATTTTCTACTTTCTCTTCTGTTAAAATCAGATTATAATGTTATGCTGATTAAATATTTATTTATTTATTTATTTATTTATTTATTTATTTATTTATTTTAAACTCCAGATTTTATTCCCCTCCCGGTCCATCCTCTGACTGTTCCATATCCCATACCTCCTCCCTGCCCTCCTGTCTCCACAGGGATGTTCCCACCCCCCACTCCACCTCACCAGACTTCTAAACTCCCTGGGGCCTCCAAAATCTTGACAGTTAGGTTCATCCTCTCTGAATAAACCTGACCTAAGAAACTAGGGTCATACAGGAAACTTAGGAAAGAATTTCAATTTGAAAATTGCCTGTTTCATATTGGCCTGTAGGTGTCTGTCTATAGGGCATTTTCTTAAATAATGATTGATATAGGAGGGCCCACCCACTATTATCATTGTCACTCCAAGACTAGTGATTCTAGATTACATAAGGAAACAACTGAGCAAGCCAAGAGGAAAAAGATAATAAGTAAAGTTCCTCCATGGTTTTGCTTCAGTTCTTCCCCCTGAGCTCCTGCTTAATTTGCTCAATAATGGTCTATAATGAGAAATCATAAGCCAAATAAACAAATTGGTTCCTCTCCAACTTGGTTTCATTCAGTGTTTTATCACAGCAGCAGAGAAGCAAACTAGGACACAGTTTTTATTCTGAGGTTCTTGATCCATGTGTGATTGAGTTTTGTGCGAGGGTGAGATAATGATCTACTTTCATTCTTCTACCTGGAACTACACAAATGAACACTACCATTTGTTGAAGATGTTGTCTTTATTCCAATGTTATTTTTGGCCTCTTTGTCAAGAATCAGGTGGCTGAAGGAGCATGGGCTTACATTTATGTCTCAGCTCTATTGCATTGATAGATATGTTTGTTTTATGATGGTTCCATGCTGTTTTTATTTCTACAGCTCTGTAGCATGACAAATGTTTCATGTTCCCTCTCCTATGCTGATGCTAGTTTTGAATCTTCAGACAGGTTTATATTGAAGTAACCATAGAAGTCAAAGTAATAATAACCTAAGAAGGGGCTGAATGGGTGAGCTTTCAACAGAGGTGAGAAAAAAAAAAAAACGGTAGTATGAAGGAGTTAAATGATATGAAGAGAGTAAGGCAAAAAAGAGAATTTTGGAAGTAATAAATAATCCTAAAGCCCTTTGAAAATTTCATGTAGAAACTGAATACTGAAGAAGCATCCTGAAATACATAAATATACATATATAAAATCAGATGAAATTTAATTACACTATACAGGGGAAAGAACTTCACAAATACCATAAGTTATCAAACAGAAAACCCAGTGCCAAATAGGAGCTGCCTATTTTTGAAGTTATTTGTCTTTGGTTCCCCAGAACACTTAATCATTAAAGGCTATTGCCATTGCTCCTGCTTATCATCCAGAACATGATGGTGAAGACACCACATAGTTGGGTCATCATTGCACGGAAAAGTCAAGCTGGAACTGACCTAGAATCATCATTCTTATTGGTTAGCTTTCACAGTGTTAGAGGGTGCTGTGCATGATATAAAGGGAGAAAAATAAAACAGCCTTTTCCAATTACGAATGCAATGATCTATAACAAAAACAAGCTTGGCCCTTCCAGTTTGCAAATGTACACAGCAGCGAACCCTGTGCTACAGCCCTTCACACCCCAATCACACAAATAGTCAGCTTGACCCTCAAGAGTCCTAACACACCCAGGTTCACAAGCTCATAGGAGGGACAGTCTCCAGTCAGAGACAGCAAGGTCAGCTAACACCAGAGATAACCAGATGACTAGAGGCAGGCACAAGAACATAAGTGCAAGAACATATGCTACTTGGCATCATCAGAATCCAATTGTCCCACCATAACAAGTCCTGGATGCCCCGACACACGAGAAAAGCAAGATTCTGAATTAAAACCCCATTTCATAATGATGATAGAGGACTTTAAGAAGGTCATAAGTAACTCCCTTAAAGAAATACAGAAGACTGGAGAAATGGCTCAGCAGTAAAGAGCATTGACTGATTTTCCACAGGTCCTGAATTCAATTCCCAGCAACCACAATGTAGCTCACAACCATCTGTGATGGGGATCCAATGCCCTCTTCTGGTGTGTCTGAGGACAATAACAGTGTACTCACATACGTAAAATAAGTAAACAAATAAATCTTTTTTCAAAAATGTAAAAGAAATACAGAAGAACACAGGTAAACAGGTAGAAGCCCTTAAAGAGGAAACACATATCCCTTCAAGAACTACAGAAAAACACAACCAAACAGGTGAAGGAATTGAACAAATCCATTGAGGATCTTAAAATGTAAATATAAACAATAAAAAAATCACAAAGGGAGACAACCTTGGAGATACAAAACCTAGGAAAAACATCAGGAGTCATAGATGCAAGCATCACCAACAGAATACAAGAGATAGAAGAGAGAATCTCAGGGGCAAAAGACACCATAGAAAACATTGACACATCAGTCAAAGAAAATGCAAAATACAAAAGGCTTCTAACCAAAAACATCCAGAAAATCCGGGACACAATGAAAAGACCAAACCTAAGAATAATAGGTGTAGAAGAGAGAAGATTCCCAACTTAAAGGGCCAATAAACATCTTCAACAAAATTATCAAAAAAAACTTCCCTAACCAAAGAAAGAGATGACCATAAATATATAAGAAGTCTACAGAATGCCTAAAAGACTGGACCAGAAAAGAAATTCCTCCTGTCACATAATAATCAAAACACCAAATGCAAAAAAAAAAACAGAGAAAGAATAATAAAATCAGTAAAGGAAAAAGGTCAAGTAACATATAAAGATAGACCAATCACACAAGGCTTCTTATCAGAGACTCTAAAAGCCAGAAGATCTGGGCAGATGTGATTACAAAAAAGAGGCAGTCCATGGTTTTAAGGCACTTATTGTCATGCCATAAAGTAGATGAGTAAAACCATACCCAACTTCTCACGATGAGCAGGAAAGAGTATGTGAGAAGGAAAGTTTATTGGCAAAGCCTCTAGGCCTTTAGGTACCTCATTAAAATGGAGATCTGTCTTAAGGCTATGTGACCACAGATCAAATCCTCTACCTGTGGGGGGGGCTTGGGGTATTGCCCTTTTGTGACTGAAAGCCACAAATCTAAGAAGGGCTGCAGCCAGTAACAGGAGCCTGGTTCCCAGGAATCAGGTGAAGCACCTACCATCCCTTTAGGGTCACGGGGGTTTCTAGCCTTAGCTCAAACAGGAACCAGGCTGCCTTTCACAGTTCTACAAATATCCAATAAAATAGACTTACAAACAAAAGATATCAAAAAAATGAGGAAGGACACTTCATACTCATCAAAGGAAAAATATGCCTCAAAGATTAAGGCACCCACATCATAAAAGAATCTCTACTAAAGCTCAAAGCACACATTGCACCTCACACAATAATAGTGGGAGAATTTAACACCACAATCACATCAATGGACAGATCATGGAAACACAAACAAAGCAGAGACACAATGAAAATAACAGAAGTTATGGACCAAATGAATTTGAAAGATAACTATAGAATGTTTCATCCTAAAACAAAAGAATATACCTTCTCAACACCTCATGATACCTTCTCCAAAACTGACCATATAATCAGTCACAAAACAGGCCTCTACCAGGCTCACAGCCATCCATTGAACTGAGTACAGGGTCCCCAATGAAGGAGTAAGAGAAAGGACCAATGGAGCTGAAGGGTTGCCGCTCCCTAGGACGGACAACAATATGAACTAACTAGTACCCTCAGAGCTTCCAGGGACTCAACCACCAACCGAGGACTATACATGATGGGTCTGATTGTTCTGGCAGCATGTGTATAATAGAGGATTGCAAAGCCAATCATCAATGGGAGGAGAGGCCCTTGAATCCTGTGAAGGTTCTGTGCCCCAGTGTAGGGGAATGCCAGGGCCGATAAGTGGGAGAGGGTGGGGTGGCAAGCATGGGGGGCAGGCAACAGGGGTTTGTTCTTGTTGTTTTTGTTTGTTTGTTTCTTGGAGGGGAAACTGAAAAAGGAGAAATCATATGGCATGTAAATAAAGAAAATATCTAATAAAAATGTCAAAAAAATTTAAATTATAAAAAAAAGGCCTCTACCGATGCAAGAAGATTGACATAATCCCAAGCATTCTAAGAGATCACCATGGACTAAGACTGAATTCAATAGCAACAAAAACAACAGAAAGCCCATATACACATGGAAACTGAACAACAACCTACTCAATGATAACTTGGACAGGGAAAAAAATGAAGAAAGAAATTAAAGACTTTAGAATTTAATGAATATGAAAAGTACAGCATATCCAAAATTATGGGACACAATGAAAGCAGTGCAAAGAGGAAAACTCATAGCACTGAGTGCCTCCAAAAGTAACTGGAGAGAGCGAACACCAGCAGTTTAACAGCACACCTGAAAGCTCTAGAACAAAAAGAAGCAAATACACCCAAGATGGCAGGAAATAATTGAACTCAGGGCTGAAATCAACCAAGTAGATACAAAAAGAACTATACAAAGATTCAACAAAAACAGGAGCTAGTTCTTTGACAAAATCAACAAATAGATTAAACCCTTAGCCAGACTAATCAGAAGGCACAAGACAGTATCCAAATAAACAAAATCAGAAATGAAAAGGGAGATATAACAACAGAAAATGAGGAAATTCAAAAAATCATCAGATCCTGTAGCAAAAGCCAATACTCAGCAAAACTGGAAAATCTGGATGAAATGGAGAATTTTCTAGACAGATACCAAATACCAAAGTTAAATTAGGACCAGATAAACCATCTAAACAGCCCAATAACCCCTAAAAAAGTAGAAGCAGTCATTAAAAGTCTTCCAACCAAAAAACACCCAGAACGAGATGGGTTTAGTGCAAAATTCTATCAGACCTTCAAAGAAGACCTAATACCAATACTCTTCGAACTACTCCACAAAATAGAAACAAGAGAAACACTACCCAATTCATTCTATGAAGCCAGAGTTAAACTAATACCAAAACCACACAAAACCCAACAAAGAAAGAGAACTTCAGACCAATTTCCCTCATGAATATTGATGCAAAAATACTCAATAAAATTCTCACAAACAGAATCCAAGAACACATAAAAAAGATCATTGACCATGATAGAGTAGGCTTCATCCAAAGGATGCAGGGATGGTATAATATATGGAAATCCATCAACAAAATCCACTACATAAACAAACTCAAAGAAAAAAAAAACACATGATCATCTCATTAGATGCTGAAAACACCTTTGACAAAATATAAAACAGCCCTTCATGTTAAAAGTATTGGAGAGATCAGGAATTCAAGGTCCATACCTAAACATAATAAAAGCAACATACAGCAAACCAGTAGCCAACATTAAACTAAATGGAGAGAAACTTGAAGCAATCTCACTAAAATCAGGAACTAGACAAGGCTGTCCCCTCTCCCCCTATTTCTTCAATATAATACTTGAAGTTCTAGCCAGAGCAATTTTGCAACAAACAGAGACCAAAGGGATACAACTTAGAAAGGAGGTAGTCAAAATAACACTATTTGCAGATTATATGATAGTACACATAAGCAACACACACACACAAAAAAAAAACCAATGAGACAATTATTACAGCTGATAAACAACTTCATAAATGTGGCTGGATATAAAATTAACTCAGACAAATCAATGGCCTTTCTATACTCAAAGGATAAATGGGCTGAGAAGGAAATTGGGGAAATGACACCCTTCATGATATGCACAAACTATATAAAATATCATGATGTGACTCTAACCAAACAAATGAAAGGTCTATATGACAAGAACTTCAAGTATCTGAAGAAAGAAATTGAAGAAGACCTCTGAAGATGGAAAGATCTTCCATGCCTGTAAACTGGCAGGATTAATACAGTAAAAATGGCCATCTTGCTGAAGGCAATCTACAGATTCAATGCAATCCCCATCAAAATTCCAACTCAATTCTTCATAAAGTTAGAAAGAGCAATTTGCAAGTTCATTTGGAATAACAAAAAACCCAGAATAGTGAAAACTATTCTCAACAATAAAAGAACTTCTGGGGGGAAAGAACATCTCTGACCTCAAGCTGTGCTACAGAGCAAGAGTGATAAAAAACTGCATGGTATTGGTACAGAAACAGGCAAGTAAATCAATGGAACAGAATTGAAGACCCAGAAATGAACCCACACACCTATGGTCACTTGATCTTCAACAAGGGAGCTAAAACCATCCAGTAGAAAAAAAAAGACAGCATTTTCAACAAATGATGCTGATTCAACTGGTGGACCACATGCAGAAGAACACAAATTGAATCATTCTTATCTTCCTGTACAAAACTCAAGTCCAAGTGGATCAAGGACCTCCACATAAGACCAGAAAGACTGAATCTAATAGAAGAAAAAGTGGGGGAAAGTCTCCAACACATGGGCACAAGGGAAATTTTCCTGAGCAGAACACCAGTGGCTTATGCTCTAAGATCAACGATCGACAAATGGGACCTCATACAATTGCAAAGCTTTTGTAAGGCAAAAGACACAATCAATAGGACAAAACAGCAACCAACAGATTGGAAAAAGATCTTTACCAATCTTACATCTGATAGAGGGCTAATATACAATATGTATAAAGAACTCAAGAAGTTAGGCTCCAGAGAACCAAACTAAATAATCCAACTAAAATATGGGGTACTGACCTTAACAAAGAATTCTCAACTGAGGAATACCCAATGGCTGAGAAACACATAAAGAATTCTTCAACATCCTTAGTCATCAGGGAAATGCAAATCAAAACAACCCTGAGATTCCACCTCACACCAGTCACAATGGCTAAGATCAAAAACTCAGGTGACAGCAGATACTGGCGAGGATGTTGAGAAAGAGGAACACTTCTCCATTGCTGGTGGGACTGCAAGCTGGTACAACTACTCTGGAAATCAGTCTGACAGATCCTCAGAAAACTGGACATAGTACTAC
The DNA here is from genome assembly GCF_008632895.1 of Mastomys coucha. NCBI lineage: Eukaryota > Metazoa > Chordata > Mammalia > Rodentia > Muridae > Mastomys > Mastomys coucha. The sequence continues at coordinate 94,685,025 of NW_022196904.1, read as the reverse complement.
CTGAGGATCCAGTTATACCACTCCCGGAAATATACCCAAAAAAATGCTCCAACATGTAATAAGAACACATGCTCCACTATGTTCATAGAAACCTTATTCATAATAGCCAGAAGCTGGAAAGAACCCAGATGTCCCTCAACAGAGAAATGGATGCAGAAAATGTGGCCATTAAAAACAATTAAAAACAATGACTTCATGAAATTTGCATGCAAATGGGTGAAACTAAAAATTATCATCCTGAGTGAGGTAATACAGTCACAAAAGAACACACATGATATGTCCTCACTGAAAATGGATATTAGAAAAAAGTCCAGAATACCCATGATACAACTTACAGACCATATGAAACTCAAGAAGAAAAAAGACCAAAGTATGGATCCTTCAGTCCTACTTAGAAGGGGGAAAAAAATAATCACTGCAGGTAGAGGGTGGGAGGGACTTGAGAGAAATAGAGGAGAGGGAAAGGAAAAAGGAGGGCAGGTTCAGGTGTGGGAGGAGACAGGGGAGTTGTATAGAGAGTCAGGAAATTGAACAAAGCTGTGAAGCAATGGGGCATGGGGAACTGGATGGCCACAGAAAGTCCCTGACACCAGGAAAGCAAGAGGCTCTCAGGACCCATTGGGGATTACATTAGCTGAAATAGCCAACAAAGAAGAGAGAAAACCTGTAGAGACCATATCCAGAGATTAGACATGGTTCCCGGTTGAGGGATGGGACCACCCACACATCTCCAAAATTTTAACCCAGAATTGTTCCTGTCTAAAGGAAATACAGGGACAAACTGTGGAGCAGAGACTGAAGGAAAGGCTAATCAAAGACAGCTCCAAATGAGGATCCACTCCATATGCAGACACCAAACCCAGTCACTATTGTTGATGCCAAGAAATTCTTGCTGACAGAAGCCTTATGTGAATGTCTCCTGAGAGGCTCTGCCAAAGCCTTACCAATACAGATGTGGATGCTTGCAGCCAACCATCAGACTGAGTACGGGGATCCCCAAAGGAGGAGCTAGAAAAAGGACTGAAGGAGTTGAAGGGGTCTGCAATACCATAGGAAGAACAACAGTATCTTCCAACCAGACACCACAGAGTTCCCAGGAACTAAACCACCAACCAAAAAATACACATGGAGGGACCAAGGGCTCCAGTTGCATATGTAGCAGAGGATGGCCTTGTCTGGCATCAATGGGAGGAGAGGCCCTTGATCCTATAAAGGCTTGATGCCCCAGCCTAGAGAAATGCTAGGGAGGTAAGGTGGGAGTAGGTGGGTGGGTGGAGAAGCACCCTCATAGAAGCAGGGGGATAAAGAGTTTTTGGAATGGAAACTGGGAAGGGGAATAACATTTGAAATGTAAATAAATAAAATAACCAGTAAAAAATTTGAAAAATTTAAAATAATAATTTTCATTGTTTTATTAAGAAAGATGAGACATATTAGGAAAGACAGTTGTGACATAATAGATAGTGGTGATATTAATTAATCAGTATTCATCTCAAATATTTATTCACCTAGAAAAGTTAATTTTCTATATAGGATAAAATAGAGGCTAATGAAAGTATGAGAGAATAGAAAAGTTAAGATTCCTATAGTTACAAGGAAATCAGAAATTGATTTGCCTTAATCCTAATCTTGGCCTCAATTACCATATGTAAATAGAGTCTCCTAAAATACCAGACATGCAAATAAAACACACAAATGGTTTCATTTTTGTGCTAATGTCATAGTTAACCTACCTGGAAACAATGTCTACTTTTCTTTCCTTTTAAGCATAACACAAACCTTTGTAAGACCCACCCAATTCCCTTACAGGCATTGTCTAATACTCTAAAGAATTCTAGTGGTAGAGCAAGTAAGTGTGAAGTAGGGAAGGAAAGCAAGTAGCTTTGAATCCTTGAGAAATATCTTTTTGTGTTTGTGTTGATAGAACAAATTGAGCTTTCACAGAGAGGAAGTTCATAATAATCAACAACTCTGACCAGGCATAGTGACACATGCCTTAGTATCTTAGACACATTACTTAGTGTAAGAAACGGGGACACATTTTCTGAGCATCTGCAAGACAGTCTGATCTCACATTGTGACAGTAAATATTGATTATCAACCTCACAACATCTAGAATACAAAGAGACAAGAGTCTGGTCATGTGCATGAGGGATTTTCTAGATTAGGATAATTAAAGTAGAAGGACCCACACTGAAGTGGGTGGCATTCTGCCATGGATGGCCTCCTGGGCTGAATAAAAAGGACAGAGCAAGCTGAGCACTAGCATTCTCTATCCTTTCCTGACCTGACCATAATGAAATGTGACCAACCATCTGAGACTCCTCCCAGCATGACTTGCTTGCCATGATGGGCTGTGCTCCCTTGAGCTGTAAGAACTAAAGCTTCCTCCCTGAGAAGCTTTCTGTCAGGTGTTTTGTCACAGCACAAGCAGACTAATAAGCATCTCTACTTCTCTTTTTCTGACCTATCTTCAAAATACGTCATAATTTCCATAATTTCTGTGGTTAACTACAATGATCTTTCCATTTCAGGTCAGTAACTGCTGGTCCATCATTTCCTCAGGATTCAGCTTCACAAAATGAATGCAATTGGGGAGCACTCCTTCCTAACATCCTTGAAGACCTTACAGAGGAAGAGATAGGAAAATTCAAATACCAACTGAAAAACATAGCTCTTGCTAAAGACTACAGCCACATTAAACGAGGTACTCTGCAGAAGGCAAACACGGCGGCACTACTTGCTGGAACACAGATCCAGCACTACGGGGAGGAATGCTCCAGGACTCTGACCCATGATGTTCTGATAGCCATAAACCAATGAAATACGGCAGAAACGATCATTTCAAAATGGGAAAATGTGAGTCTTGGATGAATCCATCCCTCTTTTTGCTAGACACTCCCTGAAATTTAAGACACTCCCTGAAATCATCCTATTGTGAATATTTCAAGAGAAATTGCCAGCATCACATATAAAGGGAGCTGCATTTCTTGATGCTTTCAAAGTAATACTCTAGGGCTACTGAGTCAGCCCAGTACTCAAACACTTGCCACACAAGACTGAAAACCTAAACTCAATCCCTGGAACCCCTGTAAAGGTAGAAAACTACATCAACAGCCAACTCCTTGAAATTGTCCTCTGATTTCCAAATGTACACATGGCATAGACAACACATCATCAATATCTCCACCATCATCTATTTAAAATAGTAATAATAAATAAGGTGAAATACATATAATATAAAACAATTTTAAAAGGAACAATTTAATCCCAATTAGGACATTCACAATATGGTTCATTACTCTAAAAAAAAAAAAAAATTCAGTAAGGAGTTTCTCCCAGCTCCTTATTCACTACTTCTTCTGGCCACTAGAAACCACCAATGTTATATGTCTATATATTTATACATTGTAGATATTTCATCCAAATGGTATGTGTGCATAATTCTTTGCTTTTATTAATTCATCACTTTTGAGCTTCATTCTTGCAGTGATACCCATATTTCATAAATGAATAATATTATTTATATATATTAATAACACTTGATTTTTCCACTCAACTGTTAATACATATTTAAGTTGCTTCTACCTTTTGTCTACCAGGAATAGTGCTATTATTAATATGCCCTTGCAAATACTTGCTAGAGTCCCTGTGTTCTAGTCTTTTGGGCACACATTTAGAAGTGGAAATTCTTTTTTTTTTTTTTCCAAATTAACTTTTATTTGAAAT
>NW_022196904.1:94674922-94680234 GCF_008632895.1 Mastomys coucha | reverse complement strand
GGTCATAGACTACATTAACACCACTCAGAGGTCCATATCGAGAAAACACTTCACGAAGATCTCTCTCTATTGTATACAAACTGAGGCCAAATACTCCCAGGCAAGTGTTAGGATCTGGATTTGCCCTGCTGCCAGTATGCCTTCTGCGATTAGACATTGGAGAGTGACTTCAGTTCCTCCGTCGCCTATACTCAGGTGTATAGAACCTACTCCGTGATCGTCTCCTATGAGAGTGTGACCTGGATCAAGTGTAGCGTATATGAGAATGCCTCCTTGACCTTGACCTGGATTTTGATCTTGATCGAGAATGGGATTCAGAATGTTTGGAAACCCTTGATGGACTACGAGATCCTGACCTGCTCTCTGATTTTACACGAGCAGGAGTTCCCGTTGGAGATTTTGACTGAGAGCGAGACTCTCTGCCCTCGAAGTTGTTCTCCTCTACATCACTCATGTCGGCCAGGAGCTCCCGAGAACTAAATAAGAGATATGTCTCGGCTCGAGGGCCGACGGCCTATTCACCACACTGTTTGGACTGTGGGGAGGAAGAAGGCGACGGCTACAACGGCCGGTGCGTTCCACTCCCACTTGCTTGCACGTTCAGGCAAAAATCAGAAGTGGAAATTCTAATATATATTGTTTGGCTAGTGCTATGGCTCAATGACTCATAGAGGTAGAAGGGAAAAACTGCTTCACAAAGCATGACTTCAATACATGCACAGTGGTACACACTTTGCCCTGCCAATTAAGAGTAAATAAAGTCTTTTATTTAAACAAAGTTGTGTGTGTGTGTGTGTGTGTGTGTGTGTGTGTTTAACGTTTTAAGGAAACATCAAACTTTTCTACAGAGGCTGAACCATTTTTGATTCCCTCTAGCTTTGAACAACTTTTCTCCTTTTTTTACCACTTCTCTAGCATCTATATTTTCCATTTTTTGATTGTAGGAATCCTATATGAAGTGTGAAGTGGTACCTCATTGTAATGTGATTTGCAAGAGCATTTTGTCTATTCGATGGTGACTTTTATAATCTTTTTTGTGGACAAATCTCTATTGAATTTTTTGCCTATTTTTTTTCTTCCACCTAAGTCGCCATTCAATTTTTATTAAAGATAGATAATGCCTTAGGTGGGTAAGGAAGGACAGAGACACAGTTTCACAAATGGATTGTTTCAAGATTTTGTTTGCTCTCAAGTTGTAAGATATTCTCAACTATTTTAAACATTAGCCCCTCACAAGATAATTTGAAAATATTGTCTCTCTTCCCATGTTCCCTTTTCACACTTGTGATTCTGTTTCGTTTACTGTGCAGAGGCTTTTAATTTGAAGTAGACTTATTTGATGATGATGGTTGTGATGTTGATTATCATTACTATTATTATTATTATTATTATTATTATTATTATTATTATTGTGTTTTTATGCATCACACCCCTAATCTCATGAGATTGTTACTCATATTTCCTAATCATTCTTATAAAAATAAGACATTCATGTATTTTCTGGGTCATAACAGAAATATTAATGATAATTTTAATAAATTAATTAAATAAATATTAATATTTATTTAGGTTAAGCTGTTTGTGTCAAAAACATTTACAGATAGGAAAAGGACCTTTTATACTTTATTAATTACAAAATTAATGAACATTATTTTACCCCTAAAGCTGAAACATCCATGGGAAAGTCTGAAAAAAAGTCAAACAAGAGAAAACAAGACAATGAAAAGAAGCCAGATGAAGCTAAATGGCCAAAGGTTTACAATCAACTATGGGCCAGGGCCAAGTATGTCTGCCTACTCCAGAAAGGAGTGAAATATCCAGATCATAAACATGTCCAAGATCTCAGAGGTTTGTGGAAAACTGTATCCTGCATTGTACCAGAGTCATTCTGTGTCGGTACCGATGTGCCTCCAAGGAGTCAGATCTGGAGGAGAACCAAGTCTTAAAGAAATCTAGCTCCCTGTTCATTTCCGAGAGCTTATGTGCTTGATTTTTCCTGAGCCATTCTTCTCTAGAAGTGGTTTATCCAAAGGGTGAAGCTCAATTCAGAACTCAGTTAAAGGTTACGGAATAAAATTCCATTCATTTTCCTTACTAATTCCAGGTTTTTAATCTGTACCTAAATTCAAGATTACTTTAATGTTACCTTAATGTATACAACTTTCACACAAGTTTGCCTTGGCTCTACTGTTTCTAGGAATCCTCACACTGTCTGAAAATAAGCCAGATCCTTTAAGGGTAATAATATGTAGAACATGTAATACATATCTATGTTATGGTGGGTTTCTCTTCACTTCTCTTCAGATTCCCTTTTATTCCCAAGAACTATTTTTTTTAATCTCACAAATCAGTTAAGTAGTCTTTCTTTCCCTTTGTGTCCCTAGAAAATCTAATCATTACTTTTTCTGTTACAAGTGCATTTTGAATTTGTTGTAATTATGACTTCACTTGCACAATAGTGCAGTCTAATTAGCCATATACACATACACGGTTATATATAACACATATATAAACATAGCCATATTTAAAACTCTTAATTTTAAGAGCTTCAATGCTGAGTCCTGAATTATGTTTCATCCCTTGGTCAAACAATTGCCTAACAGAAAATGAGCTAGACTTGTAAATTATTAATATAGTCATTCATGCATTAGCTTAAATAAGCCTTTTTATCATAGAGTGGTAACAAATATCACTATTTCTGTTTGTTTCTAGAAGATTCAAAAATTATTTATTTCAATGAAACCCAATGGATCTACTACTCATCCTGCAAAACCTCAAACAAAGATACAGAAAAAACAAACAAAAATTGACACTTTGATGATTTGATCCAGTGGCTTAATCTAGAATGTTATTATGCCAAGAAGATGACCAAAGTCAATTTGCTTTTGATAAATAAGATCTCCTCCCTTGGCATTCAATCTACAGCTGAAAGGGAGCTACCATATTGTTTTCTGGAGGAGCTATTGGCATTGGATTATGATTTAAGATTCCTTGTTTACAGAAAGACAATTCCTAATCTGTCCCAGGCAGAGACTATAGCCTCAGAAAGAAATTTGTCAAGATTTGAGGACTTTTTCATGATTAAGGAAGGACATGCAGCCCCAGTACCAACTTGCATTCACCCATTGGACATCCAAATGGTGATTTTCCACTATGCTGATGACTTCACAAGACAATTTATTTTAACCAAACTTTCCATTTGTCAATTTGCACTCCCAGATTTAGTGCCAAATCCCCATAATTCCCAAGTTGAACTCCCTCTTTGATCTCTTGGATAAATCAGAAAATGCTGGAAGGAGGTGGAAAAATTAGGTTGGAGACAAAAATTAAAAATTATGATAATCAACTGATTAGCTCACAGCCTACACACATTGTTTCATTCATAAGAATTGGGAATTTTGTCTCTACTTCTAAGTCACAGATTCTGAATTTACTCCTGAGTAAGGGCAAACATGACCATTTTTTTCACAATCATTTTGGAAAAGCAACAAAAACTTTCTGTTAATGGCGGGAATGGTGGAAATATGCTGGTTCTGTCTAGATAGGAGAGCTGAGGACAGATTTGAAAACTGCATTGCCTTCACAAGTGTCCATGAAAATGCTGAAATACATGAAAAGCAAGCTAAGTTCCTGCATGAGGTCTCCTCTGTCACTGTACTCCTCCTGTCAGCTTCAGAAAATGGTTCAGGAAGTGCTAAAATGAACACACTATTCTACATGGATTTTGGAATCTATACAAACCTCTCATTTGTCTGTTTGAAAATGTAGAAAATATTCTGAGTGAGAAGTATGCTCCAAACAAAGTAAGAATTGGCATCAAAAATCTAAACAAGGTAGAATTAGCTGATAAAAATCACAGCTACATTAGCACAGTTACTGAAAGAGTCTACATCCCCATGCAGTTTGAATAACTGTGCCAACATTGCTAGGAAGTATGGATTCATCATTGATGAAGACCAGAGACACTTCCAGGAAGCAGGAAGAAGAGCAGCCAGCATTGTAGATCTCTTAAGAAAAGTGATATTATCTCAGATAAAAGAAAACCTACTGCCTCTTCAGGGACATCTATGGCATGATTGGTACAAGAAGGACCAGGAATTCTACCAACTTAGAGAAAAGGGGAACAAGAACATTGAACAGTACAAGAATGAGATTTAAAAGGAAAAGTACAATATACGTTGGGAACAATATCACAAAGTAGTTAATCTTAATGTCCTGATGGAGTCATTCCTTCAAAGTCTCCAGTCACACCCAGAAACTCACAATGAGCTCTACTTTCTACAAAAACTGAGTCTGTTAATACAGCAACTAATCAAGACAGACTTTGAAAACCTCCACCAGAGGCCCCATGTTCGGCTAACTCAGGTACAAACAGAGAAACTGAAGCAATCAAAGGCAGACTCCATCAGACACTTGGAGGCTGATGCAGAAGCTATTTCCAAAGAACTCTGTGATTCTACCCTGGGACCTGAGCATCTTCTGAGAGAGCTAGGCCAGATCTATCAACTTCGTCCCAAACAAATCCATGGTCTCTGTCTGTTCCCCAAAGAGCTGCTGATCTCATGGTATCTGGGGTTCCTATTGAGCTGATGGATGAGGATGCTTCTTATGTGCCCTTAAAATGGGTAGCAGCTGTTTTTGACAAGGTCTCTGAGAAACTTGGAGACAAAAAGGTGTTTGTTCTCTCTGTCCTTGGCCTGCAGAGCTCAGGGAAGTCCACTCTGCTGCATGCCATGTTTGGGCTGCACTTCAGCCTCAGTGCTAGAAAGTGTAACCAAGGGGCCTGCATGCAGCTCCTGAAGGTGGAAGAGGTATTCAGAGAAGAGGTGGGCTTTGACTTTTTGCTTGTTGTAGACTCAGAAGGCCTAAAGACTCAATGGCCGATGAACAAAGCACAGAGTAAGGAAAATGAGCTGGCAACTTTTGTCACTGCGCTTGCAAACTTAACTCTAGTCAATATTTGGGGACCAAACCTATCAGAAATACAAGATGTCCTACAAATAGCTGTTCATGCCTTTCTCAGGATGAAACCACTGAATACCTCCCAGGGTTGCCTGTTCATTCATCAGAACACAGAAGAAACCATAAATACAAATCAAAGTTTGGCCAGGCGATGGCAGCTGCAAGAGAAACTGGATGGAATGGCACTTGCTGCAGCTCGATATGAACAGTGCTCAGATGTGCAGTTTGAGTGATGTCATTAAGTTTGACATCAGAACCCACTTCCGGCCTTAGGCCAGAGATCCCGGGCGGGATTCGCCATTTTCTCTCGGGTGAGTTTCTGAGACCTGAGCAGCCAGCCGGGAGCCACA
>NW_022196904.1:94664961-94668092 GCF_008632895.1 Mastomys coucha | reverse complement strand
GGCATTTGTGCTAAGCAACAGATACAAAGGAGAGCTTGTCCTGGAGCTATTCCAAGAGGCAGCAAACAGTTTTAAAGGATGTGCAAATAATTCAAAAGGGCAAATAACCCTGTCCTGTATCAAGAGGGCCAAAAAGAGGAACTCTTTAATGATTTTAAATTATCCTGCCCAAACTGCTCAAACATGCATTGTTTTCCCCAATGTACAGTTTCTCTTGCATTAGTATAGCGAATTAGTATAAATATTCAAAATCCTTGACAGTTCCTTGTCAATTTTATTGTCATCTGTTACATTCTTTTCTGTGATAGGCATTTTTGTAACTCAAGCAATTAAATCCAACCAATTAAACACAGAGATTGGATTTATCCTAGAATTTAGAATCATCCTATATGTATTCTCCAAACTACTATTTTACCAAAAGTTCAGGGTAAGTGTTTATTCAAAATGTATAGAATACGCTACTCACTTTTTAAATTAACCATCATATCAAGCAGTGCAAAACTATAGGACAAATATAAGTAATAATAACAACAAAGAGGTGGGAGAGATGGCTCTGAGGTTAAGAAGACCCAAGTTCAGTTCCTACCACTCTTATCAGGTAGCATAAAACCACCTGTACTTTCTACTCCAGGAGATCCAGTGCAGTCTTCTGGACTGCATAGGAACACGCGTGCTCGTGCACACACACACACACACACACACACATAGACATACACACTCAAAGTAAATAGTAAATCTAAACCAATTAAAATTCTAAAACTTGTGTGGTGGTCCACTCCTTTAAGACCAGCACTTAGGAGGCAGAGGCAGGGAGCTCTGTAAGTTCAATACCAGCCCATTCTTCATGGCGAATTCCAGGACAGCCAGAGCTACATAGAGAGACTCTCTCAATAAGTAAGCAACTAAATAAATAATAAATAAATGTAAATTTAGTTTAATTTCAAAATTATTTTTTCCAGTGGGAGAAGAAAGGCCTTGCCATGTTAGAGACTTGATGTACCAGGGCAGGTGAATTCTCAGGGAAGCCTTCACCCTCTCAGAGAACAACACACAGGTGAATAGAGGGAGGGGTTTTGTGGAGGAAGACCAAGAGGAGGGGATCAGTGATTGGAATATAAAATAAATAAATAAATAAATAAATAAATAAATAAATAAATAAATAAATGGAAAAAATAAAATTAAAAAATATTTCTTTTTTTAAAAAATAAAATAAAAATTTATAACTATGCATGTATAGAACTACCTAGCTTACTTTTTTCTCTTTTTTACTTAAGCCTCATTTAAATCCCTACTATGAGGCAGGGATTTGGGTAGGGCTGGAGTTAAAGAGCAATAAAGGACATGGTTTCTGGGGGTTATCCTGAGCAAAGGACAGCTTCATTAATAAAACTCATGTGTGCTACTTTACTGCCATCTAGTGCTCATTTCTTTCGCTCACACTCCTCTATCCTAAGATCCACGTTTTAAAGCATTGCTTGAAAGGAAAAAATAAAAATTGCTCTGGTAACTAATAACAACAAACATCTACATAATAATAATATAATATATTATATAATGTTATATAATAATAATAACATAACATCTGATTATTAAGATGGGTAACAGAGAGTTAGAGAACAGGAGAAGAAAGGCTTAGCTTGGTCTTTGTTGGGAGAAGCATCATAGAATGCCTTTCAGTAAAAGGAGAGGAGTGGATCAAATCTAGGAGAGAGAATTTCCAAACGGAAAATAATTTTCAGGTAGAAATGTTCACTAGAAGATGGAAGAGAACTATTGCACTTGGGGGGATCTTGTTATACAAAACAAACAAAAAAAAACAGAAAAGAAATTGAATGTCTAATAACTTACTTAGTCCAAAAGATGATAAAGTATTCAGGAGACGTTGATGAAGTCTATAGAGATGTTAATATAAGGTATTGATTAGGAAAACTGGAGAGGAGGAGTTTCTCATTGAATTAGCATATACTTGGGTGAAATGCAATTTTGAGTGACTTAACTTACTTCTGAAGCCTGAGGAAAGAGACAAAGCGAGGAGAGAGGGAGAGAGAAGAAAAGTAGAGAGAAGATAACAGGAGACTAAGGAAGGGAAGGAAACAAAGAGAAAGAGAGAAAGAAAGGGGAAAGGAACATAGGAAAGTGGAGCAGAGGAGAGCAGGGATGAACATCCTGGGCCTTAAGATCAGGAAGATGACATTACTACTAAGAATAAGCCAGGTGCAGTGGCTCACGCCTTTAATCCCAGCACTCAAGAGGCAGAAGCAGGTTTATCTCTGGGTTCGAAGCCAGCTTGGTCTCCATAGTGAGCTCCAGGACAGTCAAATCTATGTAGTAATATTCAATTTTTAAAAATGGGGCTGGAAAGTTTTGTTGTTTTTTTTTTAAATTATAAGCGAATGATGAAAAATTAACCAGGTCAAAAGGCAGAAAAAGTTCATTTTTGTTACATAAGATTTAACATTTACGTTTATTCAGTTAGAGGAAAATTGCCATTGGAATCTAGATATATAATTTCCCTGTCTTTGATGGGATTAATTAACAGTGGTCAAAGTTTTTTTTAATAAAATGCAACTTTGTACTTTGAAAATATTAATAAAATTATTGACCCTTGTATGATTTATAGAAATAAAGAATTTATGGGAATAGAATACAATTGAAGATACAAGGAAAGAGAGAGAGACACATGTAGACAAATAGCTAGGAATATGAAAATGTTGTGGATATTGTTAACCATGGCACACCATCTTATAAAGTACCTCTATTTTGGTTACACAGCTTCTCCCTGAGATAACAAATGGCTTTACACAGCGTTCCTTCCTAGTGAAATTCTCTACTCTGGTCAAGCCTAACTTCTCCAGTTGACACTAAAGTCTTCTTTCTTTGGAGGAACCCCGATTTCCCACTCCTATACCCCTGGTCTAGGGGTGAAGGGCACACCTTATGGCCATTCTTCACCTCCACACAGCCAGGCACCTGAAGGGCTCCAAGCCTTCACCAGTCACTGCTTCTCCCATGGGAAAACCCACTGTGCCTCCATGTGCATTTCCTCCAGGCCAAACTTCTAGATCAGAAAAAAATGCCAAATTCTCAGCCTACCAAAATGGTTAAGTCTATGTTTATCCACAGTCAGTTCA
>NW_022196904.1:94660412-94664088 GCF_008632895.1 Mastomys coucha | reverse complement strand
GGAGGGAGGGAGGGAAGGAGGGAGGGAGGGAGGAAGGGAGGGAGGTAGAATCCTTGAGCTAGGCATGGTGGTGCGTGCCTTTAATCCCAGCACACAAGCAGGCAGGTCTCTGTGACTTTGAAGCAGCCAGTTCTATGTAGAGAAACTTTGCCTCAACATAAATTTTAAACTTTTGAATAATACATTCCATCACAGTGTCCCCTTGAAGTCCAAACCTGAAACCTTTCAGATATAGGTTGACATCATTCACAGCTAATTTTTAAAAATTAAGAAAAATTTTTGCACAGACTTCATTTAGATATTAATGTTCAATTTTTGAATTGATGCTGTATGTCAACTAAATTATTTCCAAGAATTATTTATCACTTATTTATTACTTATCTAAATTATTTATTACTTATCTAAAAAGACAAAAGTGTTCATTATATTTTCTAAGATTTATATATTGAACTGATGTCTATAATTCACTTTATGTTGTTCATTTTCTTTTAGAAAAACTATCTTAAAAGAAAGCACTGGAAATGGCCCATATCAGTGAATTCCTAGAAAACAAAGTGTGAAAACACTCAATTTAGGATCAGTCACATAAAAGTCAACACTGGAAGTGAAAAGCTCACACTCAGAAGGAAGACACACCTTGACTTTTGGGCACAGCACACACAGCACTGAACTGCTAGGAATTCACATGAAGAGGTAAGTAAGCACTTTTTTCCTACTCTGGTGAAAGTAACTGCCTCTTGGAACTCTTATCTAATTCAAACTTCAAGCCATTGAAGCAAATTGAATTGCTCTACATGCCTTCTGGTGGGTAACTTTTAGCCTAGAGACCTATAATCGTATCTTGCTCTCATATCATACACAACAACATTCAGAAAATGTCTGGTGTGTTTTAGATAGACAGAAAAATAAACTTCATTTCTGATTTAATTTTTTCTCACTAATTTTTAAAGTATTTTCAAATCTTTTCTTTATCAAAGCACCAGCCTTCTATCACTAAAGAAGGGTCAAAGAATGCTATAATAAAAAGATTTAATGCAGGCATGGCATTTGTAGATAAGCTAAGCTGCACCACCTTTTTAGAGCAATTTTATGTTTTATTTGTTTTACTGTTAAATTTTAATGATCTTTGATGCACCATAATTATTGCATAACAATACAGATATTTTTAAGGATCTAAAATGCTACCAGAACAATGAGGCACATTCTTTAGTTGATGCACAAAGACATCAAAAAATTAAAAGAAATGAAGATTGCTCTTTCAGAAGTTCCTTAGAAAAGAAAATGGGGGAATTTTTTTTTAACAAATATGTAAAACATTTAGCAATCTAGGAAGAAAATCTTGTTCTATTTAACAGAAAAGATAATTGATGTCCAAGAACCCTTTAATAAATTAGTTTTGTACCCAGCACATTTAAATGGAAGCTCTAAGTTCTGTTTATGTAAGTCTGTACATGACATGCAAGTGGTATTTTCTTACCCACTTACAAAGTTGTCAAAATTAAATTGTAAGAGCCCTATTTACTGATCTAAACAAAAATAAGTACCTATATGAATGAAATGTTGCTTCAGAAAATTAAGAACTATGAATCCAATACAGCCTGTGTCCTTCATGCATGTGTTTAGACATGATGTCCGGTGTGACAATATAGGGCAGTGGAGCTTTAAAGGTAGGGCCTACTGTAAGGTCATTAGAATTAAGAGGTGTTTTTTTATGTCACTCTTAGTAACTCCAGTAAGGAGATTACTCTACAAGGAGTAAGCTTGATCCCATTAGATCAACTATGACCACCATGACTGACAGGACAAGATAAAGCCCTCACGGGAACTGACCACCATGGCTGACATGACAGGGTGCAGCCCTCACCAGAACTGACCGCCATAGCTGACAGGACAGGGTGCATCCCTCACCAGAACTGAGCTGATACAGACACAGAAGCATGACATTTATAAACCTCTCCCCTTGATAAAGTTAACTGTGCCACATTCAGTAAGTACTGAAAAAAATTCAAAACCCAAGTTCACAGAACTTACATAATCTTTAGAAAAATAGGAATATGGGTGATTCCATCAAAGCAGAAATGTCTCAAGATCTTTCACCATTAAATGTGACACAAATGTATGACTTTCCATGCTGTGATTACCACTAAAATACAAAATTTATCAGCAAGAAAAATAATTTAAAATGGTGACTTATTGTTTACTGTCTTGTTTTCATAAGCAATACAAGTGTGCTGAGATAGGGATGTAACTCACTGGTAGAATATTTTTCAAGCATACACAGGATCCTGAATTAATTAATTAATTAATTAAAATATATGTTATATCATATAATTTTAAAAAAATTAAAAGAATGGAAGGTGAAGCTTAGGGAGCTCTACCAACATTTTAACTTCTAAGTCTACAAAAACCTAAAATTTTGCTCTTTAGTTTAATAAAAAAATGATAGATATTATTTGAGACTTCTACGAAACATGTCTGTGCCCAATGACAGGCTGACTATGAGAGAATCATACTTCTAGAAGTTATGATTCAAAGACTGTGTGATTACTGTGTGCTGGCATGACACTTCACAGTTACTTGGTACCTATTATAAGTTTACACTACTAAGGATGAGCTGAAGAGTTGGCTCAGAGATTAAGAGTACTTGTAGTTCTTTCAAAAGATCTGGGTTCAATTTCTAGCACCTACATGGTGGCTCAAAATCATCTGTAACTCCAATCTCAGGAGATACGATGTTCTCTTTTGACCTCCACAGGTATACATGTAGTACACATATATTCATGCAAGCAAAACACATAAAATAGTAAAATAAGTAAATATTTTAAAATTAAATTATTATTAATCTTATTATTACAGGTAACTAGAATTATTTAGGATAATAAGAAAAGTATATATGCAAACTTCCAAGAAAATTATGATTTTTTTTGTAAGGAGAAACTATAAACTATAAGGGTGTTTTGTTTTGTTTTGTTTTGCTAAAAGTAAAAAGGGCAGTGTGTTGTAAAGTAAAATGGTTGTCTGAAAATGAGTGAGATAAAAAGGACAAAAAAGCTGAGAGACAGAAAAACTAAAGAAAATTTGTAGAAGACAAATCCAATTAAAGGTAACTTATGCATGACAACAAAATTTTATGTATTGTGTTAAAATAAACTTTTGAGCAAGTTTTCAGAACATAAAATCAATAACATTTTTATATGTTAACAGTGAATCTGATCCATAACATTTCTATATGTTAACAGTGAAAAATTTAGGGGGAACAGAGCAATAATTTTGTTTACAGTAACCTTCACAAAATTAAATGTCTACAAATAAATTTATGCAAATAGGTAAAAACTATAAAACACCAATTAATGACATTAAAAAATATTAACACATGGAAAGGTAGCCTGTGTTCATGGATTGGAAGACATAATGTTATTAAGATGTCTATCCTAACCATAGTAATCTATAGAATAAATGCTAACCCTGCCAAAATAGCAACCTCTTTCTTTACAGAATTAGAAAGAGCAATCTTGAAAATTACATGGAGCCACAAAAACTACTCATCAAGAAAGCATATAATCCTCTCATTTGTGACAATGTAGACAGACCTAGAGAGAAGTCCATTGAGTGAAGTTAGTCAAACCAGAAAAGAAATGGTCCTGAAAGTTCTCTCTCTCTCTTTTTTTTTTTTTTT
>NW_022196904.1:94656002-94658266 GCF_008632895.1 Mastomys coucha | reverse complement strand
CTGTGAATAAGACAAAACGGCAACCAACAAATTGGGAAAAGATCTTTACCAACCCTATATCTGATAGAAGGAAAGTTCTCTCTCTTAAGTAGAATCTTGAAAGATTGACCTCATAAAAATTACTACTAGTAGAAATCTCAAAGAAAGAAAGTTTTGGCCAATGGGCACAATTTGATAAGCAGAATCAGTTCTGGTGTTTTATCATTTGAGGGAGAAATACATTCTGGTGACCAATTCTACTGAAGAATATTAATTTATGCATCTCAAGATAGTCAGAAAAAAAGAAATTTAATTCACTCAACCATTAAAAAGTGAAAACAATTTAAAGTATCAGGTCCACTGATAACTATGAATTGATCACTACTCAATGTATATGTGAATCACATTGTACCTTATATAGATGCAATATACCAATCAAAAATAAGTAAGGAATTTTTGTAACAAATACTCCTCTATAAAAAAAAAAAATCCAGTCCCACTTTTCACAAATACTAGTGCTATGGTGATGATGAAAATTTTCAAGTAAAATGAACAGTGTCTGTAGTGGTTTAGATAAAAATGGCTACTGTAGACTCATAGGGAGTGGCACTATTAGGAGAAGTGGCCTTGTTGGAGTAGGTGTGGTCTTGTCAGAGGAGGTGTGTCACTGGAAGTGGACTTTGAAGTTTCAGAAAGCTCAAACCAGGCCCAGTGTGTCATTGTCTCTTCCTGCTGCCTTCAGATCAAGCTGTAGAACTCTCAACTACCTCTCCAAGACCACGTGTGCTCATATGTCACAATAATGGTAATGGACTAAACATCTCAACTATAAGGCCCAATTAAATGCTTTCCTTTCTAAGAATTGCTGTAGTCATGGTGCCTCCTCACAGCAATAGAAACCCTCACCATGACAGTGACAATTTACTCTTTTATAATTAGAATGAGTACAAAAACAAAGGACAAGGGATTTCTTTTTTTTTAAGTATTTTCAAAATATATTTTATTTCCTTCTCATATATACTTTGCAAAAACTACAAGGTAAAATGGTTAGCTTCACTCCGAAACAGGAGTCCCTCCAGAAGAAATCATTTATCTCCAGTGATCAGTTTGACATGGAAAGTAAGCTTGTTGGCAAAGCACGCGGGACTTTTCCTTGTTTCCCACTGCCCAGCCCCCTGTGCCAGCATGGATATCTATGAAAGGAGAAGACCTGCACACAGCAGTGGTGGCAGCAGCGTGTCCGGGCATCTGTCCCAGTGACACTAATAGGACAAGAGATTTCAAAGTCATAGAATTGATGTCAACTAATTATTTCAGAAACAAAAGATTTCAAGGCTTGGTATTAATGTCAATTAAATAATTTCAAATGACTTATTTTTATTTTTAACGTATCCTGAAGGAGTCATATTGGCGAATGGAAGATGTTTCACTGAACACTATTTTGGAGCTTAGGTTCAGTAATTTCTGTGAGAACAAGTATTCCTGAGAGTACTCAGTTCCCCAAACTAGAAAATAATGGAAGAGTTCCCTTATCTCTGAGTAATTAGCCAGTTAACCAGATATTGTTCTTTACCAAGATAATTCCTATGCTCCCTGTTACCTTTGTTAAGTTTTTTATTACGTTAAAAACAAAGTCCACTCTATTAAATCAATCAGTTTTTCTAAAACTATGCAAATTTTTACATTTTTGTTTGAAATCTCTGAACAATGATTTCAATTAATAAGTACTATGCCACAGAAATGCGTAATCTTATAGGGTTGTTGTGTTATTCCTTCTATGTTGTCTTATTTTGTTTATATGATGACATCTTGTTATGTAGCTCAGGCTGGTCTGGAATGCACTAAGTATCTAGTCTGACCTAAAACTGATCATCTTCACACTTCAGCCTTCTAAGGGCTATAATTTCAGGTATGTCCATCACCTCCTGATTAGTTGGGGTGTTTTGTTTGGTCTTGTTCTTCTGCTATATTAGTTTAGTTAAGTGGTTTTTGGAGTTTTTATGTTTGTTTGTTTGTTTGTTTGTTTGTTTGTTACAGGTCTCTCTACATAGCCTTTGCTGTCCTGAAATGCACTATGAACTCCTGGCTGGCCTCAAACTCACATAGGTCTGCCAATCTTGGCCTCTCAGGTGCTGGAATTAAAGGCATGTGCAACTATGCCACACTGGATCACGTTTTGTTTTGGTTTTGTCTTCTTTAGATTCCAACTCTTCCCTCGTCTTGTTTTGTTTTTTTTTTCATAACTTATTTTTTTATTCACATTATATCCCAATCACAGCTCCTCC